>NW_027094127.1:1200000-1684126 GCF_029207755.1 Chamaea fasciata
ATTGATTAAAACAATTTCATCAAAATAATCAAAACAAATCATCAAATTCCTTAAAGTTATAACAATTTTCAAACAAAAGCTTAATTTTGATTACAATATAACATAATTAAAACAAACAACAATAATCAAAACAAGCAACCAACTAGTTCAAATTAAGCTGCTGTTGGAGGTCTAATTTTCACTCTTAGGGTAGTACGTCTTGTGTCAATAACTTTGGGAGTGTCTCTTGCAAAAGGGGTATTGATTAAACTGTGCGCTTCCATTATAGATGCCAAGTGGGTTAACTTCTTCATCATTTTCCAATTTAGGATGTATAAAATGATTGCTAAGACAAAACCAATCAAAACCAAAACCGAAAGAACAACAGGGGGGTGACATACTCTGTTCAGGATACCTGTGGCAGCAGGTGACCACCCAAAAAGGATATCCCACCACCTGTATTCAGCATCCTTTTTGACCCTTTCTAAAACACAATGTATTTCTTTCACATCATGATGGACTGTCACCAAAGTGTTCTGTCCATTTTTCTTGACCTTTTCCAAAATTCCTACTAAGTCTTCGTGAAGCAACAATTGCTTAATTAAAGTCAGATTCATTCCAATGGGGGCAGATGTTATCCGGTGAAACAGGGTAAAATGTGATTGTAAAATGTGATAGCATGTAACTGGGGCTGAGCAAGAAAAGTCACATCCTGTAATTAGGGTAAAATTGCAGACACAAAAATTTGAGTGATTTTTAAGATTCACTCCTATTTCTTCTACAAACACTACATCACAAGCAGTCCTTACACAAGCACGTCCATTGCCTATATACACAAGCACTCTTTCAGGACTTTCGTTAGGGTGTACTTCAAAATGACAAATAGTTTGCTCTGTGTCCAAACAAATGTCTTGAGCTATGATTGCATTACTCTCACAGATGAACCCTTGTTTTTCACAGACAATATATGACTCTAAATTAACAGTTTGCCATTTCTCACCATTTTGATAGGCCTATTCCCTATGCTCGGAAAGATAGGGGACAGCTCTATCATGATTCAGTCCTAATGCAATGATGGGGAATATCGAGTGCAAAAAGGCATTACATATGGTTAACACAAAAGCTGTGACTGTTGGTATTGGGGTTACAAGTAAAGTTCACCAACTTCCACCAGGATTGGAATTCCTTTTCAAAATCATTTGCATTGTCCCAAATTATTTTCTGAATTTCAGTAGGAAAAGTGCCTTCTTTTCCTTCCCTTATGATTGAGGCAACAACTGTCTGCATCCAAAGCTGTGTCTGGGTGCAGCTAAGAGCCAAAGAAACATTGTTTTGTGTAGCACCAAGTGCATCGATTAACATTTTGTGATCATTCACATTCACCTTTTCCCAATTTGATAATGTGTTTGATAGCAACCACTGATGTGTCCCCAAAACCAATAAGGACAACTGCAATGGTTGTTGTAATTCGGTCAAATCCCTAGTTGTAGAAGCCAATTTGTTCATTAATACCTCTAAATCAATACTGTTCAAAATTCCCAATTTAAGATATTTATCATGGTTTATATGGCCTTCATGTCCCTCGGAGTTCTCCTGTAAAAAGTAAGCACAAGAGAATCTGCCATCAGAAGGCAGAAAGTTAGAATAATGGAAATTCTCCAATGTGCATTTATTCAATACTCTTTCCCTAGAGCACCAAAGGTTACCCATGTGTATTTATTCAGAGGGGTTTTTAGCACTAGTGGTACCTCTCCCTCCGTGGGGAGGTCCACCAAAACAGGTTGTCCAGGGTAACGTGCTGGATTCTTGGAATCACTTGGTCCCCGTAGTGAGGGAACTATGCTTGGAGCTGTTGGGCCAAAAGGAAAAGCATCAGTAAACCAAGGATTTGCTGACTGTTCGGGGGAAAAGGGAGGGGCTATAACTGAGGCAGGTTTGTCTTGGATGCTATCCAAGTTTTCTGCTTCTTGTACTGCCAGTTTTTCCACAGCTCCTTCAGTTATTGAGAAGATGTTACAATAATGTTCAATCTGAGCATACCACTTTCTTACTGAGGCTGTCTGGGCCACCCCATCAGGTGGGGGAGTCCCAGTAGTGACTGACTTAAAAACTTGGAAAGGTCTTCTCCAAACAATTGGTTGTTGTGGTACAATCTTCTCTACTTCTGTCAGAGCTAGGCTAACCACAAACAAGCCTTTTTCCCAGGTAGTATACCTCTTTTCAGCATCTCTGAAACCACGGGAATAAAAACCAACAGGCCATGTCGGACCCTCAGGACCCCACTGCCATATGTGTACTGACAACCCTGAGGAAGCAAATCCCCATTCTACCTGAAAAGGATCTGTTGGGTGGATAGGGCCTAGGGCCTGATGAGCTGTGGCTCCAAAAATCAACAACTGTGATGCCTTTTCCTGAGAAGGGCTCCAGTCCCATTTTACTCCCTTTCTCAACAAATCATAAAGAGGTCTGGCAATTATGGAAAAATCTGGAATGTGTTTTCCCCAAAACACTAATAATCCCAAGGCATGCTGTAGATCTTTCCTGGACTCAGGCACTTTAATTTGATCTGAGGAGGTTAGGGTGTCAGGTGGGATACATGTCAGACCTCCTTTCCACCGGATACCCTGAAATTTTACTTCTTGAAAAGGCTTTTGTAGTCTCTCTAAGGGGACCTGCAAACCAAGGCTTTCTAAGTGGGAAGTTATTTTCTGTTGAACACCCCCACTTGCTGTGTTTTATTGTTAAAACTTGTGCTAGGGAGTGCTGTGGCTTGTTGCCCAAGGCTTGTGGAAGAGGAGGTGCGCTGGGTTGTCGGTTGGATGATTCCAACACAATAGGTTTGGGACAGGGCCAATTAGAAATTATTTTCGCCAATTTATCATACGGCTATTTATCCATTACTCTCGTGGAACTCCCCTTTTCAGCCCTAGCAACCACAGCTGCTGCCGGTTGCAAATTTGTTTTCCCTTTTCTGGGTTTTCATTAGGAGAAGCAATGTGCCTGACTCCTCTGGGTTTTTCTTGTTTGTCCTCTGAGTACTTCGCTGGTCCATATTTTCTACTGTAACTTATTAACTCTTCTGCTACCTCACTCCATGTCCCAACTTTATGACTGCTGTTACATTGTGATCTAGGAGTTGTGAAAGGTGAGAAGTCAGTGGAACCAGTTTGATCTCTTGTATGTCCAAGAAATCTTTCAAGTCTATCTACCGGAGAGATAGATGCTATTGTTTTCTGAAGAATTGCTGTTGGTTTAAGAGACTCTGGCAAACCTCCAATTAGGGGGGGTCATAATCTCAGGTTTTACAGGCTGTTGCAATGGTGACTCATAGCCAGGGATTAATTTCCATTCATGTATCATTTGCAAGCACGCCGCTTGGTGTATGTTTTCTAGGAGTTGGTCTGAGGTGCCAACTATTGCCAGAGGGTCGCCCCTCTCAAGGGGGTTTAACCCCCCTGCCCAGTAAGCTGCGCGCTGTGTCAGGGACCATGGAGCAGGCGTATTTCCTGTTGTTAAGAAAACTCCATGTCCCCAATAGCCACTTGCTTCTTGTTCACTTAATTTAATTTGGTCACCCACAGTGAGTGAGACTCTAAAAACATACTCCGTCTCTGATTCACTAGGGAGGCGGGAGTATTCTTTCTTTAATTGAGCTAATTCAGTGGCTGTGTATGGTATTTCTTTGGTGGTTATGTGGGGATCATGATCCTCTTCATTTATATAATTATATTCTGTTTTAATGAGAGGTCTCAAGTTGGAGCAACAGTGTTCCCCACAATTTTGCATGTGTACTAATTCTTTCTGACGATATATTTGTTTAAGGCTGTACGTCTCCTTTCCTTCTATTTCTGTGGGTGAATCTGCAGATTTTAAGTTTTTACTTCGCCCTTCTGCAAGGGAAATCTGCAGCAAATAATTCTGATTTCTTTCCTGTTCTAATTGTTCTTTCAAAGCTTCTACCATATTTAGCAGGGATTCTATTACTGTTTTTTCTTCACTTACCCGTTCAAAACGGGTTTCTATGGCTGCCGAAAGGCAGGCCCCCAAAACTGAGCAAAGAATGCTTTTATTTCTGCCCAGTTTGTATCTAGCATCATGTTGCAAAGAATATATTCTATCTACAATGTTTTCAAAGTTAAACCAATTATTCTGTGCCCACCTTTCTCCGTCTAGAGAAAGTCTAGCACCATGTTTTGCTAACAAGGCATAAAATGCATACTTATCTTTTTCATTCATTTTGTGAAGGGACCAAAACCACTCTCAGGGAGGTACTCTTCAAGTTACACCAAAGGCACAGCTAAAACGGTGTTTCCCTTCACTTCCCTGGAATGGGCGAGGAGACCAAAACTGCCTGGGAGGTTCACCTTAGTTACAAATAGTTGTCTCCTCAACTACACCAAGCAGCCCAAAACACAAAAATTAACTGCAGTCCCATCTTTTGCACAATGAGATCTTTCTGAGAAATCCTGATGACAGGGAGTGCTATTCGCCTGGGTGTATACAGTTTGCGGGAATTTTCCCTCGCCCCCCTTGCTTTCTAACAGCGCTCACCGAAGTGGCGTGCTAGGTGCTGCTGAGACGAGGGTCCTTCCCCTTTTACAAACGATATAAAACCCGCAACCCCTCTGTCCATCAAGATCCTGTCCGTGACACCAATTTAATGTCACGATCCGCTCACAGAAGCGGCGTTTGTGATGGTCCGTTTTAGGGATCTCAGAGCGCAAAAGACACAGCGGGGGACAAACTCAGTTTACTCAACCACAAATGCACCTTTATTTAGTGCCAACAAAGGCAATAATGGGGAGAGAAAAGAGAACAGTAAGAAAGACAGAAAAAGAGGGGAAAGGGATTATAGCTAGGATTAACGTGGAGGGTCAAGTCTTCGAGGCTTTTGAAGATGCCTATAGACGCGAGTGTCTCCAGTGGGGTGATCACAAAGTCTGTGGTTAACTCAGGGCTCCTTAGAGTCCTCTCCGAAGCGACAGGCAGTTGGCCAAACAGGTGGGGGAAATCATTGCAGCGTGTTCATTAAGAGAACTCAGAACAAGTCGGCCGTCAGCAGGTACAGTGACAACCAGTACAAGTCAGCAGGCGCAGTCACTTCACCTTGACTTGCCCAGTGTTTCTGCTCAGGTTCTGATGTTCCCATATGGATGCTGGGTTTTTCCATCGAACACACCTGCAGGCAGCACTTGGCCAACATCCCACCTCAGCCAGGCCAGAACTCCTGTGTTGAGATTTTAAAGTTCCTTTTAGGGGTTTCAATCTCTGTCCTTGAGGATAGTCGTTAGGCAGATGAGGGATCTTCAGACCGTCTCTAACACAGAGATGTCGCAGCACAGCTGGTCTGTAGCTGGACAAAATAAATCTGGTCATAAATCCAATTGGGCTAACCTGGCTTGTTCTAGAAACAAATCCCTAGGTCAACAATTGAACTCAAGCAGAGACCTCAGACAACCCCATCTGAGCCCTGGATGCAAACACATCACTGGCCAGAGAGCTGGGCAGTGCAGAGATCCCAACTAATCAGCTATCCAAGCCTGGGAAATTCAAAGCCCCTCTAAAAAGAAGCTGTGGACAATAAAAGGAGCTGTTTGCTGACAACCTTTGGTGCGTGCTGTGTCATGTGCCTGTCTCCAACCCACGACCCTCACGTAACAGGAGAATTCTGTAAAACGCTAATTGCAGTGGGTTTAGGATGAGGTCAGGCTCAGTGGGAATGCCCAGGTTTGTGAATACAGCTAGAGAGCCAAGCTGGGAGCACTGCTTGGAATTGGCTGGTGTGAGCAGCAGGAATGTTGCTGGCTGGAACATTTTGAAGAGCTGGAGAAAAGAAGCGTTTTGTGGAAGGCCACCAGCTGCCCTTTGCCAGCAGCAGAAGGTGTGAAGGTCCTCTTTGAGGGCCGTCTCTGCACAAGGACAGCCTGGCCTTCTCCAGTACCCAACCATCTTTCAGGCTTTAGGGCTCGCCTTGTCCCTCACTCTGGAGAAGCAGCTTGCTCTTGGAACTCACACATGCACAGTTTCTGGCTGGATTACTTTGTCTTACCACAGACAGCCCTGGAGACAACACTGCATTGAGGCTCAATCCGCAATAAAAGGGGATTTTGTTCCAGCTTTTCCCTCGCACCAGTGAGCAGCAAGCACACCTGGGCCTCCTTCAGGTCTCTGTGTGGGCTGGTAGTTAGCTTCTGTTGGCAATTTAAAGCTTTTCCTCTACTTTTGGCAGCAAAGAATGAAGCATACCCAGGTGCACCCAACCCCAAGTTTCACTCTAAAAAATGACAAATTTCATTCTCCTCTATTCAAGCCGTCAAGAAAACAAACTTTCTTGAGTGAGCTGGGCACAGTGTCCTCCAAGACCATTCACGAGTAGGACATGTTCCAGGGGAAGACTGACAAACCCAGAGTTTACCCATGCTTAGGAAACCTTTGCAAAACCTTCCCACCTCTAGTGGTGTTGCAGCCTCCTGAGCTCCTGGAGGCCCCAGTCCCCTCAGGCACAGCTTGGACAGGAGGGGGACGGTTCAGTTTCTGAGACGTGGAGACAGGAGGAGGAACAGGCTGCAAACACTGGTACAAGGGCAGGGCTGCTTCCATTTATGGTGCCATGTGGCAGCACAGAACCTTTGATTGAATGTGTGGGAGGTGCTGAAGGGCAAAAATTCTCAGTGATAAGGACATCTTCACTTATCATAGCAAGGGAAGTGAAAGTGCAATCTATCTTTCATGGAAGCTGTTCAGTTTTTAACAAATTATTTTTGCTGAGGACATGCCTAGGCAATGGTGATTTTAGAGCATTTTGTGACTCTCAGAGTTATCCTCACACCGGTTTTGCCACATTTTCTCTCTTTTCTTTCCTGGTGAAGGATTTCTCCTGCCCAGCTGGCTTCTGGTTGGAGTTCTACACTCTGGAGTCCCCGAGTTTTCTCAGCAGCCTTTGCAGCGAGTCCTCAGCCAACGTGTGGCTCTGCTGCCATCCCAAATCTGTGCCTGCCTTGCCCAGCCAGGGCGCAAGTGGGGCATGTGCTGGGCATGGCTGGAGAATTGCAGGGACAAAGTCCTCCAGTGTTGTGATGTTCCGCCTGGTTGGCTCAAACCTTGTCACTCCACATTGAACCCTGCCCCTATTGCTTTGGTATTGGCTCCTGCCCCCAAAACTCCTCCCTTGGCCCTTCCCCTTCCAAGCTACTGCAAAGGCACTGTGAGGGGTTCTGCTTCCTGCTCGGGGTTAGAGTTGGAGTTTGCCTCAGGAAACGATCCTCAGAGGGGCACAGCTCCCGGGCCCTGCGGGCAGAGCTGCCTTGCCCAAGGACAGCCGCTGTGGCGGCCGGGGCAGCTGCACGGCCCAGGGCCAAAGCCCCGCGGCACCCTCAGTCCAGCCCGCCTGACCGGCCCTGCGGCCTCACCCGGGCTCGGGGCTAGCAGCAGCAGCTCCCTGCTCACTGCTGGAGCTGGTGGCCTTCAGCTTCTCCCCGCTGCCTCCTGTCAGTCCCTGCCTGTCCTCAAGGTCGGCAGGGCAGCCGTGGCCAAAGTGGAGCCTCTGGAATTGGTTCCACGGCCTGGCAGAGCTGCCCCCTCAGCCCCCTGTGTCTCCCCGTCCTTCAGCAGCTCCTCAGGGGACAGCGCCGGGGGCCACCGGCAGCTCCCAACGCTCCAGGGACACCCGGGGCTGGAACTGCTGCTCCGCCCGGCCTGGCCGCCAGCTGGGGCTGGGCACAGCAACAGGGGGCACAGGGGGCACAGGGGGAAAAAACAAGAGCTGAAACAGGCAGCCGAGGAGGGAAAGAGGTGAAAATGCAGCCTAGGCCTACACAGACATCAGTCTCTCCGTCGGTATCAATTCACAGACCATCACAGAGCATTTGCTTTGTGATGTCAGGGCACGGTTGCCACGTGGTCGTGGTGACATCCGAGGTTGTCTTGGTGCACGGAAGGCCTCAGGGGTGTCAGAGCAGCTCTTGAGCTTGCTCAGCACAGGAGCTTTTGTCCTGCGCTTGAGTCTTTTGTCAGTGGGCAGCTGAACACGGAGAGTAGCCTTGCTGTTCTTTAGTGTTAGAGTTTGCAAACTTGCACAGCAGCTGCCACAATGATTGGGCAGCTTGCAGCTGTAGTTTTCTCTGTTTATGGAGTCGGATATTCCTGCTATTTCCTGACACAGCTGGCACGTAAGTAGAGGTTTTCCCTGGGTGTCACCTAACCTGGCTTTTGTATGTCTTCCTGCTCTTTCTTAGTGACTGAGTTGATTTGGAAACAGAAAGGCCATTTGGATGCCGCTTGGGTGAAGCGCTGTCAACACGTTCAGCTCAAAAGGGGGTGTCTGTAGCCAGGGCTGTGCGGGCAGCATTTGCAAGGGAGCCTGCAGGGGTTGTGTTCCCTCCATGAGAGAGTGTGTGGCAGCAGAGTCTGTCATTTCCTCCCTTTGCTGGGTCAAGCGGGACAACTTTGAAAATGTGGACTGGGAGGCCTTCTTGGAAGGTGCTGTAAAAATGCTCTGGTTGTCTCCAGCGTTCTCAAAAAATCTGGTTTATTTTCCCTTGCCCACTGCAGGTCACCTGAGCCGAGTGTTCAGAGGTTCTGATCCTGAGGTGAGTAAGAAAGGAACATTTGATGTTCCTGGCGTTTAAGAATTGTGCAGCAAGCTGTCAGCTTGGCCTGTGGCAGTAGAGTGCAGAGGACCAGATGAGCAGGCTGCAAGAAAATCCATTTCCATGTCTGCAGCAGCAAGAGCAAAGGCGTCACTGGCTATTTCCTAATTTTCCATTTCCTCATTTTCCATTGCAGAGCTTTAAAAGAGCTAAAAGCCCAGTTTTGCAGGGAGAAAGTTGCCCCCACAGAGTAGCCAAGGGGGGAAAATCTGATTCAGAGCAATTGGCAGCACAGTTGAATCAGCCTATTTGAATTTAGTCTGAGTGACTTAGAATCCCATTGCTCTTAAGGTCGATGATTTGTGCTTAGTACAGCCGGTTTGAGGGCTGAAGAGAAGGAAGCTTATAAATGAGCCTGTATCTCACCGTCCTCTCTGTCCACAGATCACAGAAGCAAGAGCAGACTCTCCTCTGGCTCCCTCTTCTCCTGCAGAAGAGGCCAACGAGGAGCCAAATGACCACAGGCCTCCAGCAGCGGTCACACCACAGCTGGAACTTTCCCAGACAGTAAGTGCCACTTCTGGAGGGTGCTGTCTTTAGTGCAAGGCAGAGGTGCAAGTTTCTGCCCAGCCAGCTCTCGCTGCTGCTGGCTGAGGGTGCTGAGTGCTGCAGTGCTGCCAGGACCTAGGGTCTCCCCCCAGCCAGTGACAGCTGGGCAATGGGCTTTGATCTGCCACGTTGAGTCACCAAAGGGCTGGTGCTCCGCGTGAGCATCTGGCTCAGCGAAGCTCTATGCCTTGGCTTCTGCAGAGCTATAGCCCAAGGGCGCACGGGCTCCTTCTGGAAGTCAAGAGATTTTGTTTGTTTGTTTTCCTACTTGGGACACCTGTGTTTGGCTTCTGGAAAGTTTCTGTAGTTTTCTCGAGTCGTTCATCACTTCTACAGAGTCTTTTGGGCACTCCAGTTGTGCCCAGCCTTGTCACGTGCAGAGATTGGCACTGGGAAAGGAGGTTGGCAGTGGAAGCAGAGGTGGGCAGGGACACAGAAAGAAGTGGCTGAGCGAATGTGATTTTGAGGCTGAAAGAGGAAAAAGCTGAGCCTGATGGCAGCTCCCTGTCACTTGCTCTGCGTTTGTGTGTGCAGAATCTCAAGGCAGAGCCACAAGCAGAGCTGCCTGAAGCTCAGAGTGACATCAAGGCAGTGAAGAGGAGGAACACAGAAGACATGATGGAGATTCATCCTCAAGAGGAGATGCATCTCCATCAGCAGAGGGGACATCAACAAGCTCAGGTGAGTGAGAGAGGTGAAGCTACTCCAATGAGGAAACATCCTCTCTCACTTTATTTTCAGAATGACAAGGAACAGCTGCAAGCAGGGCTGCAGGAAATGGAGGCTAGGGTCAAGGCAAAAGAGAAGAGGATGGAGCAAGAAATGAAAACAATGAGAGACATACTCAATGCCCTCCGTCAAAATCTTCAAAAGCAAGTGAGTGAAACAGCAATAACTGCCACAGTCACCAAGCTGGTGCTTTCTGCCCTTCTTGCCTTTCCACTGCAGAGCAGCAGGCAAATGGGGTGATGCCTCTGAGGGCCATCCTGCTGTAGTGTCTGTGGCAGCCATTCTAAAGGACATTTCCTGGTATCTTGAATCTCGACTGCTGCCCTGGACAATGGAAGTAGTCCTTTGGCCTTTTGGCCAGCAGTCATCCAAACTGACTCCTGCTGGCCTCTTCTCGCTCTCCTCATTTCTTGTGGTGTTTTAACAGTGGAACGTGGATCCCAAGATGGAGGATGGAAACAAGCTGTCTGTAGCCCTTGTAAATCTCTTCTTTCCCTTTGCTCACAGCTGATGACTCTTGGCTACGAGGGACAAGCTGTAGCCTCTGACTGCTTTGTTCTCTTTGACTCGAGGTGGAAGTGTTGACATCTGGCCAGGCAGCCTGCAAAGGCCTCCGGCAAATGGCTGAGAAGGAGGAGCCCCAGGATTGGTGTGAGCCACAGGAACTGCCTCCACCAGAAGTGCTGCCGGTTGAGAATGACCTGAACGTGGTGGAGGACAAGAGCACTCCATGGGGGGAGGTAGAACATTTGAACCGGGAGCTGCAAGTGTGTCTGCAGCCCTTGGAGGGGGAAAAGAGGGAGGAAGTGCAATATGGTCCTTGGGAAGAAGTGGAATATGGTCCATGTGGCAGTCGTCCTTCAGAAAATCCCTGGAAATGGAAGATGAATCTGGCCATGAACTCCAGTAAAACCAGCCTTTGGCTTTGGCCCATCCAGTCAAAGAGAAGTGGACGTGCAAAAAATCCATTTTAAGAGCCCTGCGTGTGGCAGGTTGACAGCATCTTCCTAAGGGCTTGCATTTGGGACGGCATCTCAGGGTCATCTCCGCCAGCCACGTTTCTGAACCAAACTCATTTCTTCTCCCAGATCTACACAGGCTCTTGCACTAAACCTGCTGCAGCAGGAGCATTGTGTCAAAGAGCCTTTGCTCCCCAAGCCGAGAAGGTGAGCCCGGGCAGTCGGTTCATCTGCAGCGCTGACACAGCTGCTGCTCAGCAACAGCAGATCGAGGAGGACTCCCTGGAGCTACTGAGTACGTCTTGTGTATTTCTTGTCTGAGGGACGGTGTCTTGTGTGCATGTGGCAGCGTAGCTGGACCAAGTGGTCCTCCTCAGTCTGATATCACAGGGACAGTTAGGATTCTCCATAGGAACTTGTGTAGAAAATCAGTCTCTGCTGGCCATCTGTGCTTCAGAGCTGTCTGTCTGTCTGTCTGTCTGCTTGTTGTTGTTGCTGTTAGCCAGCGGACCACAAAGGGTTCAGAGCCCCACGCAACGGGGCTGCCTTTTTAGGTGTCTCCTGGAAGCTGGGATCTCTGCTTGAAAGTCAGCATCTTGAATTTTGTTTTCCTCAGGGACAGTTGTCAGCACGGAAAATCCCATGACAAAATACATCAAAGTCGAAAATATCGGCAGCGGGTGAGTCCAACCACAAAACCATGGGCCAGGTGTTTTCCTGGTGGAGTATCTATCAGGTCTGAAGTCAGGCCAGCTGCAAACGTGTTCAGACACTGAGGCTAGACTGTCCCATCTCTCAGTACCAGTCAGAATTTGTGAACCTGGCCAGAAGGCGTTATCAAAGACATCTCCACACTGCCAAGGTCTTGCCTGCAGTAGGCAACAGGACCTGGTAGATCTCCTGGTCTCTCAAGTGTGGGACAGCTGTGTGCTAATTTCCTTTGCATTTTTGTGTATCTCTAATCAGCTGGCCACACTAACAGAGGGAGAAGAATCTTGCTTGCCTGAAAGAGGAAGCCTAGCCCCTATCATAGCTCTCTTTGCAAGAGTTTGCTGTAGGAAATATTCCATGGTCAGGATTAGAACTGCACAGTTTAGAAACTGAAACCCGAGAAGAAAGTAGAAACTCTCTTTCTGAGCTGAGACAGTAAACCCCAATGCTTCAGGCCCAGTGGCCATGCACTTGAGAGCAAAATGCATCATCTGCCTTCTGACAGTGCCCTTCTGCATCCTGCAGGTTCTAGGCATTTCCAGCAGAGATCTCCAGTCTGGGCTGGCTTTCACTCCAAGGTCTAAATGGTTTCTCCTTTCTTTGCTGCTCTTTTGTTTCTAGGACTTTTGGAGAGGTTTGTAGAGCGCTCGACACTGCCACAGGAGGAGAGGTAAATGTCAACAGCCCCCACAGACTCTGCTGCTCTCGGGGGCTTTTCTCTCTGGTGTCAGCTGTGGCTGCAGCTTTGGCTAGAGCTGTGTTGAAAAGACACAAGAAGCACAGACTTGTGACAGCCTGCCAGTTGCATTTGGGACAGTCTTTGTCCTTCTCAGCTGCCAGAAGGAAGGCAAGGAGGGTAGTGGCTCCTTTCACTGAAGGACTCGCTCACTTGCTGAATTGCTGAAACAAAGGTGGTGCCTCCTCGAGCATCTCCCTGCTCTTTGGGGCTACAGCTTGAGTCCTGAGTTCTCATTTCTGACTGTCAGCAAATACATCTGAATGTCACTGGTAGTTCCCTTAGCCACCTGCAGTGCTGCACTTAGGAAGTGCCCTTAGGGAGAGAGCTGCAAGGCATCCCTAAAAGCCCTAAGCCCTGCCCATAGCCCAAGAGGTAGCCACAGAGTAGTAAGGGGCAGATTACTTCTGAATCCCAGAAAGAGCAGCAAAGAGTGTGCTCAGAGGTCTGTGGGTGATAGCTGAGACACCCTTGTTACCAAGTGGACAAGACAAAATATCAGTGACCACGTGTCCTGTGACTGGCCCCCAAAGGAGCAGAGAAATGGGCTGTTGGAATGTCAGTTGCTAATTACTCCTTGGTCTAATCCCAAGGCACTTTGGCACAGCTTAGCTGTGCCATTCCAAAACCATGCGCTGCATGAGCGTTGTGGTCTCCTGCCACCAGCTTGGAAAGTGACTGATTTTCAATGTCATTTTAGGTGGCCATAAAGAAAATCAATCTCCAAGGACTGCGGAAGAAGGAATTAACCTTCTCTGAATTACTGGTCATGAAGATGAATGGGAATCCCAACCTGGTCAACATTTTAGACAGGTGAGTTGTTGTGCTTCTGTCCCATGAATGTTTGGTTACCTCTTGCAGAGACGCAAAGTAAAAACCCACTTTGGTCACTGGCAGAAAATAGAGCTGTTAATTATTGGTTGATTCTTATTGCTCTGTTCATCTGCCATGGATGGGAAGAGAGTGCATCTTGCCTGCATGAGTCGTGCCTGGCATGTGTAGTTTGAAAAGTGTTCAAAGACCTGGATCAATCGTATCTAAGTAAATCAACAGCCTGCAAGTTCAGTGCTGCCATGTTGTTTTGGGGCTTGATTTTTTTTCAAGTATCTTCTTAGGTGCGGATAAACGAAACAAGGATTTGCCTTGGATTGTGTCTCCTCTTTTCCATGGCTTTGCATGGCAGGAAGACTAGGGGCTTTTTTCCCAGAAACATGCAGCTTGACTGGTCTTTTATTTGGCCTGTTCCTAAACTGCATTTTTCACTTGCTGGCATCTCCTTTTTCACAGCTCTGCCTTTCTCCTTGAGACAGACTGCAAACACTGCACAACCTAGAGGCAATGTCATTCCTTTTATTCTCTCCTTGTCACAGAGGGACCTGGAAACAAGAATCAAGCACGAGACCAAGGTAGCCATGCATGTTTATGTCTATGCCCTTGTTTCCTTCTTTCAGCTACCTTGTCAATGAGCAATTCTGGCTGGTTATGGAGTACGTGGATGGAGGCACGCTGAGTGAAATCATCAGCAAGGTCTGCCTTTCTGAAGACGAGATGGCAGCAATCAGTCGTGAGGTCAGGGATCCCATCTGTACTTCTCAGGCCTTGGGCAGGGTGGTCTGGGAAACTGGGCTCAGAACTGGAGTGATTCCATGTGCCAGCCTTTGTTTCTGTATTGCTGGTGTGCTATGGACAGGCAAGAGCATCTCAAGACAACTGCCTGCCAGGGCCTCTGCACTCACTGGACTCTGATCCTGTACTCTTATCTCCTGCTGTTGTATTCTCGCTCTGTTTCTTGTATTTGTATCTGCCCTTCTCCGCCTTGCCTCTTTAAATGTTTACCTCAAGCCTGTCTGCACTGCATTCCTTGCCTGTAAAAGCCAAGGTGGTGGCAGCAGGATTTGAAACAAAGTGCAAACAAAAGAGAGAGATTCATTTCTCACAGTCCTAAGCTGAAAAGGACAGCAGTGCAGCCAAAATGCTCTCTGCTCATGGAAGGGAACTGCTGTGATACTTCCAAGTCTGTGCTGAGGCCAGCAATAAAACCTTTGTCATGCAGCCTCCCAGCCAAAAGTGATCCAACTTGACAGCAAAGGGAGGGACATTTTCTTTCTTGGCAACCCTCGTTTGACCTCTGCATGAAGAGAGCACATGCACTGCAGCAGCAGTCATTCTGGCTGCTTTGCAGAAGGCAGTCTACAAAGGCAGTTGCTGCTGCTCTTCCAAAGGCTGGCATGCCTCTCCTTAGAAAGGTGCTGCTCTGCTAGTCTTGGAGCAGCAAGCTCTTCCTCTCGCTGGCACTGTGTTCTGCCATGCCGCCCCATTCCCCTGGAGAGGGAATTTTTAGGCTGTTTCCTTTCTTGTGTGATGAAATCACTTCCCTAAGTTTCGCCCTCCTGTTTCTGTTTTCTCTCTCAGTGCCTGCAAGGATTGTATTTTCTTCACTCGAAGCACGTGATCCACCGAGATGTGAAGAGCCACAACATCCTTCTGGGAAGCGACGGCTCTGTCAAGCTGGGTCAGTGTATTCTTAGTCAGGTGCGACGTTCCAAGCACGCAGAGCGTGGGGCTGCTTTGAGTGACTGCCAGCTCCCCAAAAATGGTGCTGGTGGGAGTGCAGGGGCTCCTGTTGCAAGCTGAAGGCAAAATTGCAACATGCACAGAGGTGTGACAAGGAACCACAAGCAGTCAAGAGTGGCGTGGGTCTGTGTCCCTTCCAGAGGGAGAGAGCTACAATCTAAAGCTTCAGGGGAATAAAGGACACTGCTGTGAGCAGTGTTTAGAAAGCTGGCATTTTTTTGCAGGTGGCCAATACCACACTTCCTGGGCTTAAGCCCCGAGGAAAGGAAGTGTGGACAGTGCTCCAGGAGATTCAAGAGCACATTCTTAGACTGAGAGCGGGGAATTCTTTTCTTTGGGTTCCTAATTTGAGGTGGTTTTCATTGTGTGTTGTTTTCTCCACAGCTGATTTTGGCCTCTTTGCTCAGCTCCTCCCTGAGCAAAGTAGGCAGAGCTCAGTGGCCAGGACACCTGGGTGGATGGCTCCTGAAGTTATGAAAGACCAACCGTATGGCCCCAAAGCAGACATTTGGTCGCTTGGAATCGTGGGCATTCACATGGTGGAAGGAGAAGTTCCTTCCTGGAATGAAACTCCTGTCTCGGTAAGGTGCAAATGCTCACCGATCCCGCTGTCTTTCTCAGCTGTCCCATGCTGTGTGTGCCATTGGACAAAATCCCATTGCCATCTGCTGGCACCACTTGCAGCTCTTTTTAGAAGGTGGCCTCCTAAAAGTGTCCCCTGCAGCACATCAGCATCTGCTGTAGCTTTGGTTGCATCAGAAGGGAAGTGGAAGGTCAAGCAGTTCAGAAACCTGCCATTTTGCCCTCCAGCCATGCCTGACATTTGCTTTTTGAACCATGTTGGAGCTCTGTCTCTGAAGGAAAGGAATTTTACTGTGGAATGTTTAGATATGTTCTTAGTACCCTTGGAAAGGGAGGTTTAATCTTCGCAGTTTCAATTTTATAGACAAAGTAAGAAAAGAGGAAAAAGCCAAGGAAAACCCCAGAGAAAAAGAAAAAGGAAAAATAGCAAAAGCAAGTGAAAAAGGGAAAGAAAAAAAAAAGAAAAGCCAAAAGAATAGAGAAAAAGAAAAGCCAAAAGAAAGATCAAAAGAGAAAAGAAACAATCACCAAGTAAATCCCAAAGCAGTCGTGCTTCCTTTTTCCTTTTTTGACCACAGCACAACAATTTTTCTCCATGCTGTAGCATCTTTCCCAAATCCTGTGAGTCTTCCAGATTTTCAGCTTTTCAAGACATCTGTCTGGGTGGCCTCTCTAAATTCAGGATGTGTTGCTCCCCAGCTGCAGTTAGAATTGTATGCCGGACCCTGAGCTGTTTCTGGGTACTTTAAAAAGTTGATGGGCTTGCAGTCAGGTGCCCGTGGCTGGGATCCAAGGGGTGCGGTTGACGCCGCTGCTGTTCCTTTACCGTGGGAGCAGGGACAGCCCTGGGTTGCACAGTTGTAATGACAGGGAGCACTGCAGCTCCCCACCATGCCCAGTGGCTGAGTTCAGCTGCAGAGGGACACGATCAAAGCCCCTTTGATCTCACCTCTGGTGGTGTGAGAAAAGGAAAGCAAGCTGCCATAAGTATTTGCACTCAAGGGGAGTTTGTTTGCTGGTTTAGGTTTGGAAATTTTTCTCTGGATTGAAGAAGATAATAACAAAGTCTCTTTGGTCACCATCTATTTCAGTGCCAGCAGCACAGAGCTGTTGGTATTGTGATGGGCATTTTTACAGAGACCAGCTCAGAAGCCTCCTGGTGTCATGCGCAGAGCCTGCCGAAACTTGCCGTTCTCTGCCCGGCACTTTCTGCGCTGGGCACACATGAGTGCATTGACTCGAGTATCCAAATGAGCATTGGCTTATCATAGGGATGGCACTTCTCCTTCCTCTGATTTGACCATGAGAAGGTTTCCTTTTGCCACATAAAGAAGCTGAAACTTGCAGACTGCGGACAGACAGAGCTGTAGGTGTCTCCTCTGTGCCCAAAGAGGCATTTTCATGGCAAAAGATTGGTGCAGGCATCTTTTTGTGTCTGTGTTGAATAGGAGATTCCAAATGTTTGTTTCCTTCCCCGAGGAACGCCTGGTGGATTTCCTTTCATTTCTTCCAATTCCCATTGTTTTCTGGAACAGGACAAAAGGCCTGATGAGTTTTGTTTTATGGCAGCTGTGCGGAAGGGACCAACAAGCAGTGCAGAGGTGCCTTTCATGTAATAATCCTTGGAAATAGTAGGGTTAGTTAGACTAGCAAAGTGCCTCTTCTAAAAAGCCTGTCAGGCTGCTGTGAATCCTCAGAGAAGGAAACATGCTTTTGCTGATGGAGTTCCCACTAACTACGTCAGTCAATGAAATAGCTGCCAAAGCAAGATCTGCTGGATGTTGGAAATCTGTGGCTGCATGGGCATTGGGGTTTTTGTTGGTACAGGAAAGTCAGCTCTGCCTCTCGGCCAGGGCACAAACTGTCGCTGCAGAGTGGAGCTTAAACAATGGGATCTGGGAGGGCAGTTGCAGTTCCAGGGAAAGAAGCAGGTGGAGCCGGGTGTTTCCATTTTCTCCAGCCTCAACTGCTGATAGCCACTGGAGGGAGACCAAGGCTGTGGCAGCCCAACCTGTTCTTGCCGCGCACACGTCACTTCCTGAGCTGCTGCCTGCAGACAGACGAGGCACGGCGCTGGTCTGCCAAGGAGCTGCTGCAGGTAAAATGCCAAGGGGCCGCAGGGGAAACAGTGTCCCAGGGACGGGCTCCTCCTGCACTGAAGTGCAAGGCATCAGATGAGCTCCCCTCCTCCTCACTTCCACACTTGGTGCTTTCAAATGAGAACGCTGAGGAATCCTAGAGTGGCCTGGGCTGGCAGGGACCTGTAAAGTTCATCTGGTCCAAGTGGCCTGCAATGAGCAGGGACATCTTTGAAGAGATCGGGTTGCTCAGAGGCCTGTCCCATCTGACCTTGAATGGTTCCAGGGACAATGCACCTACCAGCTCTCAGGGCAACCTGTGCCAGTGCTGCACCATGCTTTGAGTAAACAGGTTTGTTGTTAGACCTGCTCTGACTCCATCCCCATTTTGTTTAAAAGTATTAGCCCACTTGCTATTGGAAGTGGACCTATGTAAAAAAGTCTTCTATTTTCCCTCAGAAGCCACTTTGAAGTTTTAGAAGGTGGCAATAATGTCTCCCTGGGGTCCATTCTTCTTTCTTCAGGCTGTATAAGTCCAGGTCTCTCAGCCTGTCTTCAGAGGACAGGTGCTCTGTCCTCTGACTGTTTCTGTTGCCCTGTTTTGTAATTTGGTGGGGTGCTCAGTTCTATCTAATGGCAAAAGAGTTGAAGTAGAGCAATGTGGAGAACAGAGGCATGAAATAGTGGTGGAGGAAGCATAGGAAACCAGTCCCAGCCAAGCAGTCAGGCATTTGGCCGTGGGCAGAAGGGGCTGTGGAGGGCTCACTGGGAGCCTCTGAGGGGTTCTGGTTTGTACCCCCCCTCCACTCTTGGATGTTTCTGCCACGCAGACAGGGACAGCTGAGGGTGACTGGTCCCAGCCCCATCTGCTGCCTGGCACAGTCAAGCCGATGGCAACTGCCCCAGGGTTTACTGCCAGCTTGTGTGGCAGAGAGGGAAGTGCAGGATCCAGTGCCGCTCGGCTGTCCCTGCTGGGAAGGAAGGTGCCAGCCAGCACAGGAGGGGCAGGGCATGGAAAGGTAGGCACTGTTCCGTGTCCCTGTGGAAATCAGCACAGTGCCTGTCTTTCAAAGAGAGGGACCTGTGTGAGTCATAGAGGTATCCTGGAAAGAGGAAACCCCAGGGAAATTTCTAGAGCAGCGGCAGGGCAAAAGTCCCATCAAGATGAAGACACCAGAATAAACAGATGAGTGGGATTCTGGGCCAGGTTTGCCTATGATGCCAAGGTCCTCATACGAAGCTGTAGGTGCAGATTGTCCCACTGGTCGTGTTTCTGGCTCTTTCTAGAAACCAGAGGGACCCTGATTGAGCCTGTGAAGCACTAAGCTTGGAAAGTCATGGTTCATTGATTTTTGGTTTGTGTTTTTTATTTTCTTTCCTGTGGACAGCATCCGTTTGTAAGATCAGGAAATTCAGCATTCACCCTGACACCGCTGATCATGGCAGTGAAGAAGATAAAGAAGAAGGAGTAGACATGAATGTGACATTCATGTAATGACTGGTTATCTCAATAACCACCTTAGAGAAGGCTTGTAGAGTAGGATTATAGGTTTGATATTCTATATTATCTATATAGAATAGGGTTATGAGGAAATAAAATTGCTGAAACGTAAGCTCATCTGGAAGATTCCGTTCTTTCTCACCCTGTCAATAAGTGCAGCTTTTCTGTCTGAGTGTTCCGTTGTCTGTTGAAGGTGCAGAGTGACATTGACAGCTTCTTAGGTGTGCCTTGAAAGTGGGGAAGGCTCCGCTTCAGTCATCCTCTCCAGACCACAGTGCCTTTGGAATATGGCCCACTGACCGTATTTTGCACACCTGTGGTACTTCAATTTGAGGCAGAAAGGACAGTGGCATTGGCAGGCAAAACCAAAGGAGGAGTGGGGCAGCCAAAAGATCCTGTGCACATGCAGGTCTTCAGCTGTGGCTCAAGAGCGTTTGGGTTCGTGCCATTTGGATTTGTATCCCGAAGTGCAATCTCTTTGGCTGCAGGAGAGTCTTGCTCAAGTGAGAAATCAGCAAGATCAGTGAGAGTGCTCTGAGAGGTTTCCTCTGGTGCAGAGCTGTCAGCGTCTGTGAGGTGAGAGCGGACGCAGTCTCGCCCAGGGCGGAGGCCCCTGGCAGAGCCCGGAGCAGCCTGAGCCTGGGCAGAGGCAGGCTGCAAGGAGGCCCTTGTAGCCTGGGAGCAGGCGAATGCTCCGCTCTCAGAGCCCGGCTGGCAGCCGGCCGCTCCCGAGGGGAAGCGTAGCCCAGCTGGGCACAGCACAGACGGGTGGCATCGGCCGTCTGCAGTCTGCACAGGAGCAGAGAAAGGCAAACGGCAACCGAGGGCTGCAGGCCTGGCTGAGGATTCCCACTCTTGTGCCGGCTGCCCTGGAACTCCTGGCAAAGGGGAGCAGTGTGTGCAGCACTCCGGGCACAGGGGAGGGAGCCGGGCTGCTCCGCAGGCTCCAGCACCGAGTAGTGTCCTCCAGGCACGGCGCTTCTGCCGAGGGAACCGAGGTTGGCGGGCGGCAGGGACAGCTTGCCCCAAGGGCCAAACACACACACCCACTGCAATGGAATGCTGCTTTTTATTGCCTTTCCCAGCCCAGGGCGAACCATGTGCCCTTTCCCTTTGGCTGGGTACTGGGGAGCTTTTATTCTCTCCTGACTGCCTACCTTTCTGTCCCCTCCCCTCTTCTACTACTTCCCTTTTGGTCTGGGCTTCAAGCTGGCCCCTCTCCCAGCTCCCAGCAAAAGCCAACAAATTAACTAGAACAAATCCAAGCCATAAATAACAGTACCTAGAACCAACAATTTTCATTCATTTTTGTAATCATCTTCCGGCTGCAGCAAAATATTACCCTGTATCTCACAGAGGGAATCGGGGATGAGCCTGTGGCTGGCGCTTGAGCAGGGAACTGATTTGGATGGGAGCAGGCGGCTTTCAGTAGGTGACTGGTGTTTTCTTGATTAATTTCTGAAGGAAAGACACAACGTGGCTTCAGTCAGCAAACACCTTTTCAAGGTGCAGTGACAAAATGCTTGGGAGCAATTCCCAGAGAAGGAAGGTGCTGAGAAAATCTTGAACTGAAAGAAATCATGAATTCCCTTAGCATTAACAGAGAGAGTTGAGCTGTCTATTTCCTCCAGTGCACTGATTAATGTGTGCAAGTGGCTACCTTAGCCTTGAGAATGGAGTAGTCCTCCTAAGAAGGTAGCGGGAATGCATTCAAGGGGAAGCAAGTGGTTCTAGGAGGCTCTTGAGCATCAGAGGAGAATTTGAGGAATGGGATGTTCCCCGAATGACCACCAGAGATCCTTAAGAGAGCCCTACTCTCTCGTTCTTCACTTCTGAGACGTGATTTAAATTTGTCCAATAATTTGAGGGAATATTTAGCCTGTGAGTTTCTGCAAAGTAATGAGTAGGTCTTATTTCCATGGTTACAAATCAGTAGGTGAGATTTCTGAGTGAGCACATGTTAGAGAAGTGATTCCCCACACAGGCAGCACTGAAATAAAGTCATGCCTCCTTTCTCACACTGAGCTGGCACCGGGGACCGGGCCCTGCTTGGGAACTTCCATTTTAGTCCCTTCTATTGAAAGGTGAGAATGAAACTTCTTCCAGCCGTTTCCCTCTGGTTTCCATTCTTGGGGGCCAAAGCTCTGTGCTGCAGGTGGCCCGGGTGTGTGCAGAGCAATGCAGCCTCCACAAAGCCCTTGGTTTCCCCACAAGCCATCATGATTTCTTGCCAGGTGTGCCCAGCTGTGGCAGGAGAAAGAGCCCGCAGCGCAGTGGGCGCCGTGCCCTGCCCAGCCGGGGCACTCTGGCACAGAGCAGCAGCAGTGCCAGCACCTTTCAAACCACTCCTGCCTTGGCTTCGCCTGGGACACAGAAGCCTCTGGAAAGCAGCACCACATGTCGCGTTCCCGGCTTGGAGCAGCTGCTGCTGGTGGGGGGCAGACCTGGCCCCTTGTATCGCTTCCAAGTGGGAATCCAGGTGGAGACAGAGACATACATACAGAGAAAGCCCGGGCTTGTCCAAGAAGTGGGCAAATGTATGGGGGAATGTGTTAGGAATCATTTCAACTGTTGTGCCAACACTGCCTGCTCTCCTTTTCTCTCTTCACATTTCCTCTTCTTTTCCATCTCACATTTCCCCCCCTTCCCACTCACAATTCTCACAGTTTTCCTGTCGTGTTTCCCTCCCAGTTTTCTCATTTCCCCCACCCTGTTCAGCTCACTTTCCTCCTGCTTTATCTCTCATCTTTTCCCACCTTCCCACTCTTGCCTGGTTTTTTCTTCCCTCATGCTTCTCACCATTTTTCCCTCACTTACCCTGCCCTTTTCTCCCCTCACGTTTCTCTTTTTTCTCCGTCATATTTCTCAGTATTTTCTCTTCTCGTTTCTCACTTTCACCCTCCGGTTTCTCGCCCTTTTCCTCTCACATTTCTCACACTTTTCCCCTCACGTTTAGCATTCTTTCCCCGTCACGTTCCTTTTACTTCTCCTCTTGCATTTTGTGCCCTTTATTCACTCCTGTTTTCTGCCACTTTTCCCATCAAACTTCCCACCTTTCTTTCCCCTCATGTTTTCTGCCTTTTTCTGCCCTCTGGTTTCTCACTCTTTTCCCCGCAGGATTCTCACCATGTTCCCCTCACGTTTTCTGCCCCTTTCTCTCTCTTTGCCAGTCAAGTTTCTCCCTCTTTTCCCCCCACATTTCCTTCCATGTTTTCCCCCGAGAGTTCTCATGCTTTTCCCCTCATGTTTTTAGAATTTTCCCATTGTATTTCCTGCCTTTTCCTCCTCTCACCTTCCTCTCCTGTTTTCGCTCACATTTTTCACCATTTCCCACTCAGGTTTCCTTCCCTTTTCTTCCCTCACACTTCCCTCCTTTTTTCATTCACATTTCTCACACTTGTCACCTCACGTTTGCTGCCTTTTTTTCCCCTCACATTTCTTAAGCCACTGCTTCCTGTCAGTGACTGTTCCTCTTCAGAAGCTGAGGGGCTTCTCTTCTTTCCTCCTGTCATCCCCTACTCCAAATAATGGGCGCCAGAGCAGCGCTCCAAGAAGCCCCTGCCTGTGCGTCTGCTGAACAGAATGTCGCTGCTCAGCTTGAAGAATCCCATTAAGAACAACCTCAGCTGCACTGCACTTCCTGCTGCAGTTTTGATTAGTGTTTCAATTCTATAGGGTCTTCACAGTGTTCTAAATAAAGAGGTACCCCGAGGGATACACATGGCAGGTGAGCAGCCACTGCACCATCCGCCCCAAGCGGATCCCATCTCCGTTTTCATCACCTCACAGTCACTGTGACTCCTGCCTGGACGAAACCACTTGTGATGCTTCTTGATGCTAAACCAAGTCCATCTGCACAGGAAATGCTTTTGGCCCTCTCCTGGAAAAAAAAAAGAAAAGTTTTTATTTGAAAACATTCAAACCCCGGAGTTTCTTCCTCTGTTCACCTATTTGAATTGCCTCGACATCCAAATACTGCCAGCCGCCGTTCCAAACTGGCTGGTCTGTGTTGGTGTGCGCAGAGCAGAGGTGCCACGCCGTCTCCGTTTCCCGGGTGTCTGTTAATGTCCATTTCAGCAGACGGCTGAGGGCTCGGCCTGCCCCAGCCGCCATCTTGTGCGTGGCTGCCTCTGCTCTCTGGCCTCCATCTTGGGCGTGGCTGCTCCAGCCCCGGCCGCCATGTTGTTCTTGGCTGCCTCAGCCCTGGCTGCCATCTTGTGCATCCACCTAGTCCAACTCTGAAACAAACGTGTCGCTGTTTTGCCAGCAGTCAGCACCAGAGACGCCAACACCAGCGTAAGGAGTAAGCGGCTTTTACTGGAGTGCAAAGCAGCAAAGGAGTACCAGAGGATAAGCTAAGCAATGCACCTGATTATTACAGCAGAAGACTGCCCGTAGGGATTAAGAAAGGTACATCGCCAGTTACCCATATGCTTTGCCATCCTCCTGACACACTCGTCAGCTGGCGAGCCCCTGTCACACCAAAGGATTGGAAATGCACTCCCCGTAGCCAGGGATTCCTATGCAGCTGGCCCACCCACAGGCCAGGCCGCAGACTTTGCTGTTAGAGACCCCAGATTTTATTCTGTTGAATAAACAAGCTACCAAAACTTTTAGTGCAGGAACATCTGATTTCATCCTTCTCTTGGCCCGGGCTCAGAGAGGAACCAAGGCAGTTTGACCATATATCTTCAAACAAGACCACACAGATCTGATTCTGTGGCCTTGTCTGGCTTCTAAGTGCGGAAAGGTAAATACCTGTTGCACTACCAACCGGATTCATCTATCATCCCGGTAACGGTCCTGCCTGTTTTGTTTATGAGCCCATATAAATACAATGTTTGGTTGGAAGGGTCGTCCGGAGGTTAGCTTTGGCTTAGGGCCTGTTGTTGAGTTTTTAGTACTTCACCAGAATTGTCTTTTTACAGGCAGTGGCGCTGTCCCCTCGGCTGCAATGGCATCTTCAGCTGGTCCCACAGGGATTGCCAACACTCTGGTTGTGCTGCACTCCTTGTGAGCGGAGTCGTCAGTCTCTTGGGTGAGCAGATTCTCTGTCACGGAGTCCAAAATTCTGCTCTGGGATGCACCAAGGTAACAAGAGGAAAGCGCTTCTGCAGTTCTGACATGGAAATTGTCCTGCTGCGTGGGCTTTGCTGTGAGTCTGAAACACAGCAGCTCTCTGGCCTTTCGGTGCTGCTGGCTGAGCTAGCTGCTGCCTACTCAAGGCTCAGGTAGGCACCTGAGCTGCCTCGCCGCACTGCAAAATCCATCTCAGTGCTCATGGCACGCCCAGATGCCTCATCTCAGTGGAAGTCCCACCGGCAGTGTCAGAGCAGCGGCTCCTCGGCATTGGTGCTGCCTGTGCTCTCTGCCCTGGCCCTGGCCCTGGCCGTGGCAGTGCTGGCCCTACTGCCATGCATGCACAGGGAATGGGAACTGCTGCCTGACGTTTTTCAGCTGCGCCACTGCTGCTGCTCAAGACACCTCAATGAATGGATTAGTGGGGTTGTGGGCCATATGAGCCTGTGATAGCAAGGTCCTGGACATGAAGGCAGAGGTGCAGAGTGTCCTGCCAGTCCTATTTCAGCGTATTTCTGGGAACCAGGGAATCCCTCTTGATCCTATGAGGCACTGAGTTTGCAAAGTAATGGTTCCATTGTTGCTGTTGTTGTTGCTGCTGCTGTTGTTGTTCTTGTTGTTTTCCCTTTGTGCTGCATCCCTATTTGATGCCAGCCGAGCCTCTCTCCAGATGGGCATCTCTGATCATTGCAGTGAAGCAATGCAGGCAGTTCAGGAGGTGGTGACGACCATTTCAGGATGACTCTCTCCAGTTCAAGCCCTGAGTGGGAGTCAGAATAAAAACTCTATCAAACCTCAACTCCATTGGAAGATTCCCTTCCTTGTCACCCTGTGAATAAGGTCTACATGACCTTTCTGAATTGTCCATTGTCTTTTCAAGATGGAAAATCCTGTTGATGGTGATTTTGGTTCAGTTAGGAATTGCGGAATGGTCTCCTTCTAATGCCAACACGATTTCTGCTTTTCTATTTCCTTCATATATATTCCTACCTCTGTCGACTACTGTTGTATAGTTATATAGTTCCTAGGTAACTTCAGTACTTTTCCTCCTCTGATAGGCAGAAAGACAAAACACGTTCCAAAGTCTCCTATCTGATCTTGCCTCCTCTAGGAGCAAAGGTTGAAACAGCAGTACTGATAGGCAGTACAGCTAGGAGCAAGAAAGAGGGGCTCCAGAGGAGGTGGGAACAAAGCAGGGATATTTCCTCATTTCTTGTGCTGCTAATTGAGAATTCTTGTCAATTATGCTAATGTTCCACACTTGTAAAACCACATTTGCCCTATGTGGGGCGGGTGTTTTTCCATACCTGCCCCTGGAGGCCTCCAGTTAAAGGCCAGATTTGATATTACCTGCTATAGTAATGTGGCAAAAGTGGGTTGTTTTATTTTTCAGTCATTAGGGCACCACTTCCTCCACACTGCGGTGCCTTTGGAATATGGCCCATCCGCCCTTGTTTGCACAGCTCTGGTCCTTCTACATGAGGCAGAAAACACATTTCCAGCCAAAAGCCCACAAGGAGTGGGGCAGCCAGAGCATTCTGTGCAGTTACAGGCCTGCAGCTGTGACTCGAGAGGGTTTTGGTTGCTGCCTGCTGTGGCAGGTGCGTCTCCTCTGTGACTGCCTCTGCTCCTGGCTGCCCATGGATAGCAGGTACAGGGTTCTGCAAGGAGAATGGAACAGGTTGGTGATGTCTGCTGGCAAGAGAGTGCAGTGGAAAAGATTGGGGAAATGTTTGACCGTAACAAACTGTGAATTCCTTAAGCTTTACCAGACAGTTCTTAGTCCTGTATTCCCTCTTAGCAGTGCAAGTGGTTATCTGAGGTGGGAGAATAAAGAGAGTGGGCCTGCTGAAAAGATAGCTTCAATGTCTTAAAGGGGAAGAAATTTGTTTTCAGAGGCTCTTGACCATCAAAGGAGAATTTGAGGCGTGAGATCTTTCCCAAATGACCACCAGAGACTTTTAAAGCGACCTCTATTCTGATGCAATTAATTTTGTGGAAGTGATTCAAATATATGAAACTGTGTGCAGGGGGTTGGGGTGATGCCTCTGAGGGCCATCCTGCTGTAGTGTCTGTGGCAGCCATTCTGAAGGACATTTCCTGGTGTCTTGGATCTCAACTGCTGCCCTGGACAATGGAAGTAGTCCTTTGGCCTTTTGGCCAGCAGTCATCCAAACTGACTCCTGCTGGCCTCTTCTCGCTCTCCTCGTTTCTTGTGGTGTTTTAACAGTGGAACATGGTGCCCAAGATGGAGGATGGAAACGAGCTGTCTGTAGCCCTTGTAAATCTCTTCTTTCCCTTTGCTCACAGCTGATGACTCTTGGCTAAGAGAGACAAGCTGTCATCTCTGACTGCTTTGTTCTTTTTGACTCGAGGTGGAAGTGTTGTCATCTGGCCAGGCAGCCTGCAAAGGCCTCCTGCAAATGAGTGACAAGGAGGAGCCCCAGGATCGGCGTGAGCCACAGGAACTGCCTCCACCAGAAGTGCTGCCGGTTGAGAATGACCTGAACGTGTTGGAGGACAAGAGCACTCCGTGGGGGGAGGTAGAACATTTGAACCAGGAGCTGCAAGTGTGTCTGCAGCCCTTGGAGGGGGGAAAGAGCCCTTGGGATGAAGTGGAATGGTCCTTGTGGCAGTCGTCCTTCAGAAAATCTCTGAAAATGGAACATAAATCTGACCATGAACTCCAGTAAAACCAGTCTTTGACTTTGAGCCATCCAGTCAAAGGGAAGTGGACGTGCAAAAAAACCATTTAAAGAGCCCTGTGTGTGGCAGGCTGACAGCATCTTCCTAAGGGCTTGCATTTGGAATGGCATCTCAGGGCCATCTCTGCCAGCCACCTTTCTGAACCAAACTCATTTCTTCTCCCAGATCTACACAGGCTCTTGCACCAAACCTGCTGCAGCAGGAGCATTGTGTCAAGGAGCCTTTGCTCCCCAAGCCAAGAAGGTGAGCCCGGGCAGTCGGTTCATCTGCAGCGCTGACACAGCTGCTGCTCAGCAACAGCAGATCGAGGAGGACTCCCTGGAGCTACTGAGTACGTCTTGTGTATTTCTTGTCTGAGGGGCGGTGTCTTGTGTGCACGTGGCAGCGTAGCTGGACCAAATGTTCCTCCTCAGTCTGATATCACAGGGACATTTAGGATTCTCTATAGGAACCTGTGTAGAAAATCAGTCTCTGCTGGCCATTTTTGCTTCAGATCTGTCTGTCTGGTTCTTTGGTTGTTGTTACCCAGCTCACGACAAAGGGTTCAGAGCCCCAGCAATGGGGCTGCATTTTTTAGGTGTCTCCTGGAAGCTGGGATCTCTGCTTGAAAGTCAGCATCTTGAATTTTGTTTTCCTCAGGGACAATTGTGAGCATGGAAAATCCCATGACAGAATACATCAAAGTCAAAAATATCAGCAGTGGGTGAGTCCAACCACAAAACCATGGGCCAGGTGTTTTCCTGGTAGAATATCTATCAAGTCTGAAGTCAGGCAAGCTGCAAAAATATTCAGACACTGAGGATAGATTGTCCCATCTCTCAGTATCAGTCAGAGTTTGTAAGCATGACCAGAAGACATTGTCAAATTGTCAAATTGTCACACTGCCAAGGCCTTGCCTGGAGCAAGGAATATGACCTGGTTGATCTCCTGGTCTCTCAAGCATGGGACAGCTCTGTGTTAATTTCCTTTGCATTTTTGTATATCTATAATCAGCTGGCCACAATACCAGAGGGAGAAGGATCTTGCTTGCCTGAAAGAGAAACCTACCCTCTGCCATAGCTTTCTTTCCAAGAGTTTGCTGAAGGAAATCCTCCATGGTCAGGATTAGAACTGCATAAGTTAGAGACTGAAACCTGAGAAGAAAGAAGAAACCCTCTTTCTGAGCTGAGGCAGTAATCCCCAATGCTTCAGGCCCAGTGGCCATGCACTTGAGAGCAAAATGCATCATCTGCCTTCTGACAGAGCCCTTCTGCATCCTGCAGGTTCTAGGCATTTCCAGCAGAGATCTCCAGTCTGGGCTGGCTTTCACTCCAAGGTCTAAACGGTTTCTCCTTTCTTTGCTGCTCTTTTGTTTCTAGGACTTTTGGAGAGGTTTGTAGAGCGCTCGACACTGCCACAGGAGGAGAGGTAAATGTCAACAGCCCCCACAGACTCTGCTGCTCTTGGGGGCTTTCCTCTCTGTGTCAGCTGTGGCTGCAGCTTTGGCTAGAGCTGTGTTGAAAAGACACAAGAAGCACAGACTTGTGGCAGCCTGCCAATTGCATTTGGGACAGTCTTTGTCTTTCTCAGCTGCCAGAAGGAAGGCAAGGAGGGTAGTGGCTCCTTTCACTGAAGGACTCGCTCACTTGCTGAATTGCTTAAACAAAGGTGGTGCCTCCTCGAGCATCTCCCTGCTCTTTGGGGCTACAGCTTGAGTTCTGAATTTTCATTTCTGGCTGCCAGCAAATACATCTGAATGATACTTGTGGGAGCTCGGTACCTCTGAACAACAGAACCAATTAGATTTCTGCAGAAGCCATTTCATATTTACATTACACTATGTTTATAGATTGTAAGACCACTGTTCACACCTTCATGCCTTTCTTGATCGGTTCGTCTGCTTTGTTTGCTCAGCACACGTCCCTTAGGCAATTTGATTGGCTATAATTCTGAGCCTTCATGGCCTCTATCTCATTCTTCTTGTCCTGGTATTCAATTTCCCAGGCTCCTCTTCTTTTTAGAACAGTTTGTGTCTCTGTGACCTTGATATATTCCCAAAGAGCTGATACTTGTAACTAATATCTCTAGGTGGTAGTTCGGCTTGAGCACTTTGTATTCCAAGTTGTGCGGATCCATTGCTGCAGATCCATTGCTACAGTTACTGGTAGCTCCTCAGCCACCTGCTGTGCTGATGGCTCTCCCTTCTGCTGGAGAAGAGGCCAAAGAGGAGCAAAATGAGCAAAGTTACCACAACCCTACAGCTGTGGTGACAGCAGAGTCAGATTTTCCTGAGATAGTAAATGCCAGTTCTGGAGGGTGCTGTCTTTAGTGCAAGGCAGAGGTGCAAGTTTCTGCCCAGCCAGCACTTGCTGCTGCTGGCTAAGGATGCTGAGTGCTGCAGTCCTGCCAGGACCTAGCATTTGCCCCAGCCAGTGACAGCTGGGCAATGGGCTTTGATCTGCCATGTTGAGGCACCAAAGGGCTGGTGCTCCATGTGAGCATCTGGCTCAGTGAAGCTCTGTGTCATGTCTTCTGCAGCGCAATAGCCCAAGGGTGCAGGGGCTCCTTCTGGAGGTCACGAGGTTTTGTTTGCTTGTTTTCCCATTTGGGACTTGTGTTTGACTTGTGGAAGTGTTCTGCAGTTTTCTCGAGTTGTTCTTCACTTCTACAGAGTCTTCTGGCTTTTGATAAGCTGCAAGGAGGTGATTGTGTTGTCCATGAAGCTGTGGGGCCACTGTTGTCCCGTGTGGCAAAAGAAAGCAACCATATGGCTCTGAATCCTTCTCGTAAGGCAAAAGGCAGAAGCAGCAAGTCTCTGTTGCTCCATTTTGTGGTGAAGTCTTACAGCATTGAAAAGTGCATTGGAGCCTGGAGCGGGGATGAAGCTGCAGGTCCTTGCCTGTTGTCTTGTGTTGCTAAGAACAGGAAGGACACGTTGAAATCCTGTAGGCTGTATTTTATAGCAAACGTGCACCTGTGTGCCAGGAGAGGTGGGTGGGACAAAAGGAGGCAGGGGTGCGGGTCAAGAGCAGCAGAATGTGAGCCCAGGGTGCCAGGAAGGCCAAGGGCATCCTGGCCTGTGTCAGCAATAGGGGAAGAGCAGGAGCAGGGCAGTGACCGTCCCCCTGTGCTGGGCAGCGCTGCGGGCACAGCTGGAGTGCTGTGCCAGTTCTGGGCCCCCACTCTGTTCCAGGTAGCCACTCCAAAGCATCAGTACCTTAACTGGAAACACAGAACTGTCACAGAATCATTACGTATCAGGAAAAGTTCCATTTTGGCAGCACGGTCTCTGAGACGATATTCCTGTCTGGAATTGGGAGGAAATTTTGTCTTACATGACAGAATGAAGTATTTCATTAGTTCATCACCCACTATTTTGCAAATACGATTAATAGCTTATGTCTAACATGGTTAAGTGGAATTATTTGTCGAGAGGCTACTCCCCTTTTAATTGTTAATTGCATTTCTTCACGAGTTGGGAACAATGTGTGGGCAATTCTGAAATGAATTAGACAGGAGTGAATTGAAACAATGGTGAATTCAGAAGACAGATATTGACTTTGCTGACATCAGTCTGAAATATGCAATTACCCCATGACCTTGCTAAATAAATAAGTTAGAGCTCTTATCCGGTGGCATCAATAGAAAAACTCAGTACTTTCAGTGTACTGAGTCAGAACTGGGGTTTTTTCTGCTTTTCAGCTAGAGAATCCTAGTTGACTTTTTTCTGCAATGGATTACTTAATTATTTTTCTGCCACTTGTGTATGCTAATGCTTAGCTGATCACTTTAGACTTCCATGGACTACTGACTTTTTAATCCACCTCAGAAAGTTAAATTTCCTATGAGGAAGAGGAGCAACACTGGGGATATTTTGCTTAGATGATTAGAAACTATATAGGGAAATCACAGAGGTCGTTCAGCACAGAAAAGAAAATCAAAGATTTGCCAATATTGCTTTGCAAAAACAACGTCCACGGAACAATTAAGAATTTTGTGATGAGTATTTCTCTAGCCGGTGCATCACCAAGGAGGCCACTGGAAAATTCTGTCTTTCGTATTATTTAGCACATTCTGAAAGTGGACAGGTTTGTGGACGAAAAGAGGTGCTAGAAGACTTCAGGAGTAGTATTAAATATTAATTATTATTAATTATTACTTCAGGAGTAGTATTAATGGGCCTGTTTAGCTTCAGCAGAGCAATACATCTTGGCCTTGACATTGCTTCTTCACAGGTTCTCACAGTTTTGGCATCTAGGCAGAAGCATTTCTCTGAAGCAGTGCTTGTGCCCATTGTCCTCTTACAGAATGAAATTGTTTCGGCCTTCAGTTTCAGCTGTGAGCCCGACATTGTGTCAGAGGTCATCACAGGTCTTTGGGGGAAGAAAGCAGGTCTTACCTGCTGGTCTTGTGATTGCATCATTTTTAGTGATGCACCAGGTAGCTGGACTCTGAGGGCTGACGGAGAGTTTTGAAGCAAACTGGAAGTAAGATAGATATGGTCTTTCAGTTATTAAAGAGAGTTTCTAAAAAAGGTGAAAAGCAACTTTTTACATGGGAAAATAGTGATAGAATAAGGAGGGAATGGTTTTGAAATAATAGAGGGGAGTTTTAGGCAGAAATTTGTTTCTGTGAGGAGGGTGGGACATTGGCACAGGGAATTTATACATCTGGAAATGTTTAAATTCAGGTTGGAAGAGGCTTAGAGCATCCTGGTCTAGTGGAAGGTGACCCTGCCCATGACAGAGGGGTTGGATAGAGATGATGATTATAGTTCCTTTCAGTCCACACTATTCTGTGTTTCAGTGATTGCATGATGATTCCATGATTCTATGAGGTGTGACAATGAAGATGGCTCACAAACCTTCCTGTACCCAAAAACAAACTTCAAATAAATGATCTAAACCAAAACAGGGGCATTTGGTCTCCCTGGCCAATCATTTTGCTATCCTTCACATTTCCAGAAGGAAGGTATTTTTTACAATGATTGAAAACAAATAAAAAATGGAGTGACACTACTACCTGATTTGTTGGGAAATATGCACATATACTCCTGAAAGCGTATTTCTCAGTCTTGGTTTCTATGATTAAAAAAAAAAAATAATAAATAAATAAATAAATAAAATTAAAAAAAGGGAAGAGAATCTGTTAAATGTAGAGCTTGGGGAAGGAAAACCTCAAGACAATTATCCTTTTGCTGTTAAGGTTTCTCTTAAATGAACACAAGTTGCCATTTCTTTCTTTCTGCTCTTCCACATGTAACTCATATAGGATTTTTCAACTTCCCTTCACACTTTGTAACTTTCCAAACCAGCTGGAGCTGCATATCTTTTAGCTGTTACAGATAGAACTGTTTCCTTGGTAGGTAGAAAAGTTGAAAGTATTCTTATCCATTTTCTCACAAAGTGAGAAAAATCCATGTATGCATATACCTACTGAAGTGTCATCCTAAACACAGAATAAGAGTCCTTTGTGAAGGCAGCTCAGTTGGATCCTACAAGGAGATTTGAAATGTAAGAAAATAATTTTGGGTACCTAAACACCTTTTGTTTCTACTCAGATCTGTAAAGCTCAATAATATATACATTTTAAACCCTAAAATTTAATTCTGTTCTCTTGCCCAACTCTTTTCTGTTTGTTGAGTGAGCCATAGTGCATTGCTTTGCCTAAATGTTAGTGCATACACTCAGAGCTCATCCATTCCTCCCAACAAAATACCAAATTTCCAAGTAAGCGTGTGGAATGGGCTTAACTGTATTTAAGTGAGGCTCCAGTTAGCCTACTGAGAGAGTCAGAGGAAATACCAATGATCTGAGAACTCCTCTCCTTTAAGGATGGGAAAAATAGAAACAGTAACAGAAACTGGTGTCTGACCACTTTTTTTGAAAGCCATCTTCCTGGTTACTCGTTGTAATAGAGCCCCCTAGCCCCTTCCTTTTCTATCCTAGTAGAACGGCAGAAAAGGAAGATCCTTAGGATTAGTAAGAAAGAGGACAGGAGGATAGGCAACTTTTGGGTGACACGTAGCAGAGATTTGGCCCTAGGCCAGTGAACTGGCTTGCATAGAACTCACAAAAATGAGGGGCAGGATCTCAGGCCACTGCTATTCCAAAAACGTACCCACCACAACTGGTCCATAAAGCCATCAAACTGTCTATCCTCCACTCACATATTCAGTTTTAGAAATTTAGTATCATGATTTGGAAGAGGAGGAGTTTCACCCAGCTTACCTAGGAATGAGAAATCTCTCTTTGAATGTAGGCTGTCATCCTTCCTAAAAGTGGACCTGCGCTATCTCAGTGAAGGACCCATCAGCTACTCAAGTGGAGTACCACAAAGTCCTGTTAAACAGTATTCTCTTTAGTCCTGTATTCTAATGAATAACAAAAAGTAAGAGCCTGTTTCTTACAGATCAAGCTCCTCTGAGCACATTGCTGTATTGTAAGCTTAGACAGGTTTGGAAAAGTAAGTAGACTGCTGAGACAGCTACTAGACACCTACAGATAGGCTTAATTTTGGTCTCTAGTTATATTAACAGTTATATTTACTCCAGACTAAATGTTGCTCTCCATCTCTTCTTCACCAGCAGGAGGCAGTCTCTTCTGTGTTTTGGGAATATCATGTGACTTCACATGAACTGTTGTAGCTGCCTCCTCTTGCCAGATTTCCTCAACTTTTAACTACTTTTCACAAACGTCAACAGCTGACACAGTTGGTGGTTTTAGACAAACATTCGCTGAAAACAACTCTTCTCTGTCACCTGAAGTAATACCTTTTTAAAATGATTATTTACAAGGCCATAAATCGATGTCTTCACTGAAGTTTCTGGTTGAACTTCCAATACTATTCTTTTCCTTTAGTTTACCACATAGAATTTGATTAGAGGGAGAATTGAGTTTGATAGGGAATGGCATAGAAAGAGCATAGAGTGTTAGAGGAAACAGCAACAAGTGGAGATTTGATGAAAAACCTTGAGATGATAGTGGTGAAAGTGAGGAAAATAGAAGTGGTGAAAAAAGTTTGAACTTCCTTCTCAGGAGCTGTCCTTTCCATCTCTACTCTTGTTCAAATATTCTACAGACAACTATTTTGGGTTTGAAGGACTCTTAAGAGGTGCTTCTCAGCATGCATTCTTCTCTGAGCTTCTCCACCACCATCATGCTCCTTCCCTTGTTTTCTCCTCTATGCACGACAGCCAAATCCCTGAAGCAGCAAGTGATAGAACAAGAGGAAATGGCCTCAAGTTGGGCCATGACAGGTTGGGATAGGAAATCAAGTAAAATTTCTTTACTGGAAAGGTTGTCAAGCCCTGGCACAGACTGCTCAGGGCAATGTTGAAGTCACCATCCCCAGAGTGATCTAAATGTGTAGATGTGTTGTTCGGGGGCACAGTTTAGTGATGGGCTTGTGAGCTCTGCGTAAATGCACAGACTGTATGATGTTAGAGGTCTTGTCCGACATAAATGAGTCAGTAATTCTACAATTCTGAGATGCTTGCTGGTTTTCTCTATTTTGGATGCAGGTGTGTATGAACAGCACAGTGGGTGTTTGAAACCTCCCATGGTAAAATTTGACATCCTCTGTTGGGCACAATCCACTTTAACTTGTGCCTCAAATAATTTCAGGTGCCAGCACTGAAACTAGCAAGGCAAACGTAGACATTATTTCCTATGTTCCTGTGTATAAATTTCCAGAAGAAAATCAGAGATTTTATTATCATTCATAATTACAATACAAGCAAACTCTAAATGTCAGTCAGAGCAACTGAAAAGCAGGACTTATGTGCTGAATCACTTCTGTGCTGTGAAGCTGGGAACACATAATGCTCAGAGCTGAGAAACATAGTAAATTAAAAGAAGAAAGAAGAGATTTCAATAAAACACGATTTACTCATAATTTAAGGGACAATAGGACATCTTAGAAGGACATTTACTGCTGTTTCCATAAAGTGGGAAAGCGGGGACCGGGGTGGGGAGGGGTGGGGGGGGTGGGGGGGGGCGGCTGGTGTGCATGGAGAGGAAGCAGCTTAGGACTCTCAGTGATCGCAAAAGCCCACACTGTAAAAAGACCCTATTTTGGTTAACATGTTGTCCATCTTTAATGGTAGTAGCTTTAATGTAACAGCTGGTTTTGATGTAATTTCTTTTCCCAGACTTCTCCCCAGACTGCTCCCTGGGTACAGGCAGGGAGGCCAGAGATCTAAAGCCAGGAGCTAAAGGATTTTTCATCATTTAACAGGCCACTTGTTGCTATGTACTCTGCAAGCTGGACAGTGCAGCCTAGCAGGACAGTGGGATCTGTTTTAATATTACATGCTTCCAAAAGTGCAACTGGGTCTGCAGAAGCAACCTGGGCATCATCATTTTGTACCTGGGGGTTGTGGGATGCAGCAAAATATCCTCAAGTAGCATGGTGATAATGGTTGTCTATGCGTGCACTCAGTGTTCTGACATAAACCTTCAAAACACAGTGAGGGATGGAAATGACCTAAGCAGGTAAGAAAGCAAACCTGCTGCTCTGGGTCATAATAGCTGTGCCTCAAATTACACTCTTAATTACATGAGTGTAATTGGAAGAGAATTGTTCACAATTCCTGCAAATTCCAGTCCTTTTCCACTGCTCCTGTTACACAGTCACACAAAGGTTTCTTTCCAGAATCTATGAAAAAATTAGTATAAATTGTCTGCAATCAGGACACAATGAGATACTGTCTGTAAGAACCACATGAACACGGGAAGGCTGATTTACTAGGAGTCTGAGAAAACATAGCTGACTGAAAAAATATGGGGGCTGGGTGACTTTTCCCCCTCAAAAATGGAAAAATGTCTCCTGCAACTGAAGCCAAAAATTTCAAGCTCTAGAAGTGTGATTATTTATTAAGGGAATTCTTGCCAAGAAGATCTCTTCTTTGAGGAGGATTGTATTCAGCAAATAAAACCCAGAAATATTCATATTGGTCAATTCTTTGTACCAATAATGTTTTTACGTATCAGAACAGCTATTTGGCGTTGGTTCTAGTCCTATTAACTTTGATTCTTGACATGCACAAGGCAAAAGAGGTTAATGTTTTGCCTTTATATTATGCTCAATGATCATGTATGTCAAGCAAAACAGAAAAGGAGCATTCAGGTACCTTGAAAGATAGCTAGTAAATCAATCAAAATTTTCTGTTTTCCTTGCTCCTTTGTTGTCAGTATTGTGGACACTGTAAGATGGTGAGACACAAAGGTAAGCGCTTTCTAGAATCTCATTTTTGTCTAAGGACCTTAATAAATCAAAAAACTACTGAAACTATCGGGAAGGGCAATTTGAATATTCTCTCTGCCTTGAGAAAATGATGAAACCGCTTTTTTGAAACTGAAACCTCTGATTGTTTAGCCTTGTCCCAAATTCAGCTGTGCAATTGCACATTCTGGATTGGAACTCCTTCTCAAAGTCCTGCTGTGTGTGCCAGAAACTCAGGGGATGTGGAGTAGATACTCCTTGATGAAGGGTTGCTGTATTTTCATGTACTGTATTTTCTTTTTCTGAAAGAGAGGGAAGAGCTAATGGAGGTAAAACTGAACCAGTTGCGTTCACTAGGTGGTGTTCTGTCACAGTATCCCATGCATAGGATGTTTCTCTTTGTTTTTTCAAGGATGAAAAATGTAGAGAAGTCCTTTACACTCCTTTGGAGAGGACATCCATGGTACTTCACATCTGCTCAGCCTAGCTCTTACAGAGGCTCACAGGTAAGATTGGATTACAGCCAAGGAGGTTTTAGGAGTCTCTGGGATGTGTCTTCAAAGCACTGACCTCATCTGCATGAGTGGCACCTGCCTGTGACATGCTTCCCCAGCTTGAAACCCAGTAATGTTATAAGTTGTACTATATTCTATCTGTTTGTAGGGAACTAGTGCCATAAACATAAATTCTGTGCTCTACTAACCATATATTCTCTGAATAAAATGAAGTTTTAATTGTAACTACAATTTAGTGCTGCCATTGCCAAGGATTCCTTAGAGTGTCCATTTGTCCCCTTTCTGTTGGACAGCACTTGTGACCTCAGGAATCTTCTCTGTGCATTTTTTAGGGAGAGGATAAGCCTAGTGGGAGTTCACAAATAGCAATGAGGCTGTCTCTAAATATTCTGCCAATTCTCTATGCTTTGCATATATAAAGGTAGTAAAGAAAGGAAAATAAAATTAGTCAAAACAGACAACCCAGAATATGAAACCTGTTTCCACATTCTTTACATAGGAAAACATGCCTTTATTGCTTTCCACATGAAGATATAGATGTACTTCCATTTGGAAGACAGCTTTTGAAAGCTTTGCAGAACTCAGCTGCAAAATATAGACTTTGAAATGAAAGTTGGTATAAATAACTGATTCTTTTATATATTGCATACTTCATGTATATAGTGCTGTACATATTATAAGCATGCTAGTGGGGCATTCTATTTTCAGCACACTCAACTGTGACTTTGTTGCTCAAACAGCTAGTGGTTAATAATACAGGTTTTTGAGGGTTTGTATGTCACCAGATTGTTTCTGAAATTTGAAATGATCTAATGAAAAGATCTTCATTAACATATACTTTTGCCTATCATTTTGAAAACAGATCCATGCCCAAATCTAATATCTACAAGGCTTCCCTTTTATCTCCCTCCTCAAAAGTTCCATCATTCATTTAAAATAAAGTCATACCCTCCAATAGGAATTTTCTATTGTAGTTAATATTGCACTCTGTATGAACTAATATACTATGGGATTAAAAAACACAAGGACTAATATGCAGGAAAATTTTTTTCTTCTACTTCTATGCAAGAAATAAATTTAGTTGAATTTTTGTTCTTCTGAAGTTCTTTTCTTTCAAGAGGAAAATAAGGAACATACATTCCACTATTTACACTCTCTTACATGTACTTTCCACATAGAACTACCTTCTGAAAAAGTACATGTGAAGAGCTGCCCTTTCACTGAGTGAACTAAGGTCATCCGCTCTGCCTTTGTCTGCTCTTGAATAAATCACATCTTTCTTTTATGGAATGATGTGGAAGCTGCATCCCTTGATTTTGAAGGTATTTGCCACTGATCCTTTCTAATTTATCCTAAAAGATTGCTGAGCGGTAGTTTTCTAAACTCTAGTTTTCACTGCTGAAAAGGGACAAGACAAGCTTTCCTAGAAGTTGGGGAGAATTCTGGCAAAATTCTCCTGACAGTCAAAGCTTCCTTCCAGCACATCTTTGTTGAAATGAATGAACAGGTTTGGAGGACATGGAAGAGGAAAGAGGGGAGGAAAAGGGACATTTCACAGTTTTTTGTCTGTCACAATGATCAGTTCTGCCTACTGAGATGAATATCCAAAAACAGTGGACCATAAAATAAACATAATAGCTCAAAACCATTTACAATCACCAACCAATTGTCTATTACGCATCTCTTTCAGTTCATGAGATCTACCTCAGAGTGGGGGGCTATTTCTAAATTCTAGGTCATATTTATCCATCAATTTCAGTCCACCAATTTCAAAGGGATGGAAGTAATACAAGGTAAAAGTTAGGAAACTGAAAGGAACAGCAAGCTAAAAGTTAAGAAAAGTCCCTGCACCATGTATTAAAAAGATGCTGTGAAGACAAGGTGGGGAAACTCCCTAAAAATGTGTGATTGTATTTCTCAGTGCTATAATCCCAATTTTGGGAAACTGTTTCATGCTGCATTACAAATTCCAAACATGTATTTTGATATTTGGAAATTTGTTTATTGTGCTGGTTTTTAAAAAAAAAAGATTACTTTATTTTATTTTATTTTATTTTATTTTATTTTATTTTATTTTATTTTATTTTATTTTATTTTATTTTATTTTATTTTATTTTATTTTTTTTATTTTATTTTATTTTATTTTTTTTATTTTATTTTATTCTGTTTTTAAAGTGAAAGAATAATCTACCACCTCTGTTGAAGACTAATCAGAAAGGTGCTGGCTATAGAAAAGAAGCTTGATTCAAAAGAAAATATTCAAATGAATACTTTGAATATTTACAGACTGCTTTGAGTTTTATTACTCCAGTTGAAATGTAACCAAAGTATTTAGAATTAGTGGCTTCAAACATAAGTGTAAAATTGAGGAATTTAATAGTTAAAACTAGAAAGTTACATATTCTGCAGTGCCTAGCACAGTCTGGGTGTGTCCTTATATGATTCAGAAAAAATGTCATGTTCATGACTTGTACTAAATTGTCCTGCTCATGTGGTTTTAAACATGTTGAAGGGAGGGGTTACTATTTTTTGCTTACCAGCCTATCATTCCTCATTTGGTTTGTAAAGAAGTGCAGTCACTCTTGGAGCTAGTAATCCTGACTTTTGTTTGTGTTCCTCTCCCAGTCAGGACAACTGGCAGAGGGACTATTAAGGACAGCAGCCAGTCTGGGACATATAAATTAGCTTCCTCCTGTTATCTCTGACACCCATTGGGTACAGGCTACACATCTGCCTACCATCAGCTTTAATTCAAGTTCATCATGCCCAGAGACAGCATCCTCCAGAATGGAGAAAAAACTGGCCTGCTGCCAGCACCCTTTGTTCCTTCCATCTGGGTAGAACAGGATTACCTAGGATTAGCCAACACTTAGGTTCTCTGAACTGATCAGTTCAGCCAAATTACTGTGCAAAGTAAATTGATCCTCCCAAACAAAAGGGTCTGCCAGTGGGGAGGTACCTGAGAAAGCAGCATGCCTGTGTAAACAGTTCTGTCCTTTGCCACAGTGTGGAGTGTGTCAGCACCATACGCTGCCACTATGTATTTATTAAGTGACAGATTAACTCATCTCAGCATTTGGGACCCTGTTTCCAGCTGTGAGGATGATTGATGGGCTGACTACTGCTTCCGTCTTGGAAGTTATTTCCTTCATTGAACAGAGCCAAGAAGACAGGAAATTGCCCCCGTTGTAAATGCTAATCTCACCACTCCTTCAAAGACCAACCATAGAAGTTTCTTCCAGGCAAAGTCTTAAAAGTGGTACATTACACATCAAATGCATACGAATTAGAAATTTCTTTTCAAGGCTCTATCAGTTATTAAGGGTCTTCCTTTCCATATATTCATCATGCCCCACTTCACCCCTTAATTACAGTACAGCACTTTCTACTAATTGTGAGAAAGTCCATGGTAGGCAGGATCTGCATTAACTTCTGCACCCTCTGAGATGTATTTCAGGGTCAGGTAGAAAGGAGGCAGATGGGCCCCAATTCTTAGGGACATGGCCTTCAAGGAACAAAGACATGTTCCTTTTGTTCCCACCGGCAATGTTTCTTAAGGGAATGCCCCATGAAAAGTACATTTCATTAGTGTATTGCTTTGGCAAATCTCATGTCCACAAGACCTTGCACCCACACTGGTAAGGGAGTCACGGTTTCCCTACTGCTGTTGAATAGGGTCTCACTACCAGCCATTTATCTCCTGGTAACTTCTAGTGGGAAGATATCAATAAATCTTAAAACGGACTCTCTGCCATGGATCAGAGAATTTGGCCTGTCCAAACTGCTCTATCTTGACTCAGACCACGATCATTTTTTTTTTTACCTTGTCTGATTCTTTACTTGTTGGGAAGTGAAATTCAGGTTTACCAAATTTCTGTAAAATGGTTTGTTCTACCTACCTTGATTTTTTTTTGCAACATTTTCTAAAGCTCCTAACAAGTGACTACATTTTTATGAAACGAGGAACATTTTGGGATGCAGATAAAACCAATTTAAAGCTTCAGATACTTCCTTAATCACCCTTTTAATGCTTAAAAGATGAACGTGCCTATTTTGTTTTAACTTGAAGTAATAATTTCAGTGTATAGGAAATGATTTTGGTTTTTTTTTGGAGGGAAAAAGAACCTCTGGTTCTCTTTGTCTGTCCTGTGCAAAGAAGGTAGACCTTGTTTAAGTTAGGATAAAATATTCATTCAAAGATTTAATATTTTCCTTGGTTTTGTTGGAACTTAATTTCAATCAAGATTTTTCTGCCAGTACTAAGTGAAAAAGAATGAAACATCCTTATCTTTTAAAAGGAACATTAAAGGAAGCACCATCTCATTTCCCTTCATATTTCACTTTTTAAAATAATTACACCAGACATTAAAACCAAAGTTAAAACAGATGCTAGCGCATATGTGTGTTGTCTGCAAGCAAGTTCCAGGTTTGGATTTGCTAAAAATAAAACTTTAATGAGCAGATATACTTGCCAAATTTGTGGTCACTCTAAGAGATTACACTCATTTGTACTTTAGAAATTCTCTGGTGTAAGACCAAGAACCCATTTCAGGACATCCTAGGAAAAACTTTCCACTTGGCATAACCTTCACCTTAAGATGCACCAGCAACACCATCAGATGAGACTCGCATGAACTCCAGAGACCACTCCAGTGATTTGGGCTGGCAGCCAATTTATTCTAACTTGTGCACCTGTCTACTAGAAAAAAAAGAATCCACACATCTTTCGTTTACACGCCCCTTCTAAAATGCCACATTGACAGGAATATTATCTACATTTTTATAGGTAAGATTAAATATTTGCATGTGACCTGTGGACATGGTGAGACCACAGCTAAACAGAGACCTGCCTCATCCCAGCAGCAGTCTTGGTCCAAGCCTTTGCTCTCGGTGTTTGTAGCAAAAACTATACCTGTCTTGTAACAGCTCACCTTGATTGTGTCTGGGCAGTGAATGTTTTTACAGGACATCTACCTGCTGAAACATCCCTTGCTGGGATTTCTAGAATAAAAGAGTTTGATTTCTTCTAATTTATTGCACAGTCATGGAAATAATTGGGAAAGGTAATGGAATTATTTCCCATTCCTCTGAACAGTCTGCAGGGATTTTTTATCCAAACCAGATAATTGACTAAGTCAACATAGCATTAAACTTCTATTTTTAGCCCTCAAGTCCTTGTAAACATGATGTGGTGACAGGAGCAGTTTTTCCAGCTGTGTTAATAATAAAAAATAACAGCAAAAAACCCTCCCAACAAATCAACACAATCTAAGAACCCCCAAATTAAAAAAAGGCATTTTGCTTGGCCTAGAGACTGAACAAAAATAGTCCCGCACTTGAGAAGCAGGTACATAAAGATAGCTTACAAATGAGGTGGAGAAATGAGGAGTTCCTTTAATGTATTTATATATATCTGCTGTCTTGGTTTGGGGAGACAGGTATCTGCCAGGTAATAAAAAGAAAACAACTGGAGTTTCCTTTGGAATGGAGAGTGTAAACTACACCCTCCACCCCTTTTTTCTTCTTTTTCAATTATAAATTTACAATCAGAGGCTCTTAGGCAAAGATTTGGGAAATAGGAATAGCAGTTCTTTACTAGAATGTATTACAAAGCAAACAAACACAAAAAACCCCTACCAAACAACTACAGCATTAGTAACAAACAAAAACAGTACTAAGAACCTTGAGGGCTTTGTTTCACAAAACCCAGGGCAGTTTGGTTTCGGTGTTCCTGCAGGATCCTCAGAGCACCAAGCTGAAAGAGTGGAAAAGTCCCGGGCTGGTAGCTGGGATGGCAGGGTGTCCCGGCAGGCAGGGGCAGGATGTCCCAGCAGGGCAGGGGGTGCAGGGTCACACTGCAGCAAGACGAGCAGCGCCGAAGGAGCTGAAGGCGAGGCAAAGCCGGCCCAGCTCCCGTGGGTGGCAGAGAAAACTCCGGATTCAGGCCGAACCGGTGATAGTCGATTTCCAGGACTGGATCCTTTTGGCCACAATGAAACTCTTCCAGCCAGCAATAGCCCTTCTCTCCCTCCCCGAACGCCGAACGCCGGAAAAAGAACAGCCCGCAGCTGCCTCAAGCTCTGTCTTTTACCTGCCTTATCTCCCTCTTCCAACTTTGTCCACCTCTTTGTTTCAGTTAAGGACTCTCCAACTCTCCAACACTTGGTCTCCTTGGTAACTTCTGGAGAAAAAATTCTTTAGAGAAAGAAGGAACAAACCTAACCCCCAACATCTGCACATGTATGTACAAATACATGTTTACACATGTGTATCTCTAAATTTGAATATGTGTGCATTTATTCCATCTATATCCACAAATATATCTATATAGAAATAATGTGGTGACTTAACATCTTGCCTGTGAGAGGGGAATAAATGGCAGAGCACTTTTTTTGAGCACTGATGCTTGACAATGCTGCATTACTTTGAATTGGGAACTGACAGACCCACACATCCCTGCAAGTGTCAATGTTATAATGAAGAAACGTGATTATGTTATCTGTGTCAGGTAGAGGTTTGGCCAATCACTCAACGCTCATCTTCTTTCATCACATATTAGCTTTGTTGTGTTTTAGGTGCTTTATTTTCAGCGGCAACACCATGTTGATCAAACTACAACTCTCATTCCATTTAGCGAGGAATAGAACATCCTTCTGTTCTCAATTTAGGCATCTTAAAAGCATTCTTGAAATACAAAATCCTCTGTCAGCTGGGCTGAACAGCATGATAATAATGTTATTTTTCTTTCTAACACAAGATCAAAGCTTCAGACAAGGTGGCATATATCTTGGATATTCAGCCTCTAAAATTCAGGTCCGTTGAACCCAGAGATCGCTTGTTGCTGATTTTAGAGTGTAAAATTGCTTGTGAAGGAAGCATCCAGTTCCATGGCAGTATTTAACCACTGTCCTAAGTTCATGTACCACTGAGTACTTTGCTAAAATGTGAGGGATTTTCCTCTGATGTACTGTCATTTGTTTTAGTACAGAAAATGAGCATGAAGCCAAGGCTCTGCAAGATCTGCAGAGAAAGCAGAAATACCGAAGAATTGTCAATCCAGCTCTCTTCAGCCTAGCTTTTAAATTTACAGGGAGGAATTAATATTTGCCTTCTTTCCACTCCTTACATTGTAACTGTTCTGCATAAATCTAGGAGAGGCTCTAACCTCAAGTTATTAGCAGTCACTGGGCAATTTACTCCTGCTTTCCTTCTCCCCTTCCCCAGCTCCATAAAAACATTGTATTTCCCTCTTACAGTGCCAAAGTGCCTAACCAATGCATAAGAAGGCTCTAAGCGTGGATTTGGCCTCCAAAATACTGTGTTGGTCTGGCCTGGGAGGACATGAAATGCCTCAACATTCACTGCAAGAACTTCTGCTCATGACCAATTGTCCGATTAGATATTAATGTCTCCTCACAAACTGCAAGAACTGCGGTCATTGAGTTGCTGTCTTCCAGAAGGGCTGCAGGCAGATCTGAATCTGGATTCCTTCTCTCATCTAAGAATTTCTCATCACCAGAGATGACAGAAGAATCACCTGAACCCTCTGTCTGAAGACTCGATGAGTACAGGAGAAAATCTTTGAGCAGCCATTGAAAGTGAGAGCTGTTTTAAATCCCCAAATCAGCCAAGCAGAAATAAAAGGAATCATGACAGAAGAGCTGGCCATGTTTCCCATGGCAAGATTCTGAACTGATGGAATGTAAAACTTTTCACTTGAATTAGTGCAAGAGCACTTGAGGGCAATAGTCTGGAGAAAGAAAGCATTTTTCATTGGAGTAACAGAAGGGAGAAGGGGCACTTCTCACCATGCTAACTGGAAAAGCAAACTCACTGATTTTCCTCACTGAACTGGTCAAGAGCTTTCTTTCCTGCTTTAGTTAATTTAAACATGACACTTTTGTGGCTCCACTGCATTGCACACAGATGGAATGCTTTTGTTAAAGTGAAAAGAGAATTGTTTACTTGACAGCCTGATTAACCTCAGCTATCATGAAGAGACTGCTTACATTACGCTTAATGGAAGTTTCATTCCTTTTGTCCCTTCATCTTTTCCCTTTATCTGAGTTTTGTTAGAGTCTTAATACTCCTGTCATTTACAGGAATGTCCTGGGCACAGAAAAGCTGCCTCAGAAAAATAGCACATCACCTTTTCTTCCCTGCTGTGCAGCCCCCTATGAAAGCTCCTGGGACTCTTCAGGGGGTGCCTTAAAAATAGGAGAAAAAAGCAGGATGTGGACAGGAGGGAATGACAGAAGCCTGCATACATGTTAAGTGCTATTTATTAAAGTGAATCCCCAGTGAACACAGCCCCTATATACATGAAAGCACAGAGGATTAATGACAATCGCCTCAGCAATGATAGAAGCAACAAGTGGCCTTCCTCCACTGGCCTTGATATTACCTGTCAGACTCAGTGCAGCACACACACACACATACACTCACCGTATACGAAGCAGCCTTGCCCTGGACCTTGTGACTGAGGTGTGTGGGTGCAAATTATGTTGAACCTTGGATTTCATTATCCACAGGGCAAAGTGATAAGTCACAGAATCGCAGAATCCCTAGGTCAGAAGAGATTTTCGAGATCATTGAGTCCAACCCAGCCTTAACACCTCGACTAAAGCAAGGCACCAAGTGCCACACCCAGTCTTTCTTTAAACACATCCAGGCATGGTGACTCCACCATCCTGAGCAGACCATACCAATACTTTATCACCCTTTGTGTAAAAAGCTTTATTATAATATCCAGCCTATATTTCCCTTGGCACAGCTTGAGACTGTGTCCTTTTATGCTGCCTGTCAGTTGCTGCCTGTGTGTCAAGCCCCTGCATGTGCTTTCTTACTCTCAAGATGAGAGAAACTGAATTGGGGTAGGAAAAGGAGGCTGAGCTCCAGAAACGCTGCCCTGTGAGCTTGTCCATCTTTCTGCTGGTCATCACTTCAATGGATGGGCTGATGCACTCATCAAGAGCATTTCATGTGACCTGGCTGCAGGAGCAGGCTAAAAGTTGCTTTTACCACACTGTTGAAATAGACAATTTTGCACGTGGAGGTTAACAGCCCTTGGATGTTTTGGCCATGTTTATCCAAATGCCTGCTCATTAATTAATTCAGTGGGAAGATCTACAGTGAGCTATTGCCAGGTCTTCCATGGCCTCAGAAAAACGCTTCATGAAAAGCACCTCAGTAAAGGGCACCCTCTCTTTCTGTTGGAAGGTGTGCAGTTGTCTAGGAAATTGCTGTGATATATTGGTATTCATGCCCCCAAAAACGTGAGAGTCCTATTTTCATGCCTGTTCCTCTGCTGCATTTTTCCCTTTTCCCACTGAGTTTGTTTCAGCACTGTCTTGGGCACCAGCAGGTGCAAGAGCAGTTCACACCCTGAACATGAAACCTCCCGTCTCCTGCTACCCTTCCTTTGACAGCTGAGCAGGAAAGAGTGGTTACCCACAGATGGGAAATGAAGGTGTGTTGCCATCTCCCCCATCCTCTGAGATGGCAAGACATGGAAAGATGACCCATCCTAAGCTTTTGTGAGAACTTTGAGTTCCCCTTATGAGACACTGTACAGACACATGTTTCAGAACTAATGTAGAAACAATTTAAGCTAAAAGACCTAGGCAACTTCTGGAGAAATCTGGCATGAAAAGATTTTGACAATTTATTCTACCTTTGTGCTTTCTTTTGTTTTCAGCCCAAAGTTAAAGACATTACGAACAATTTCCCCTCACAGAATAGCTGAACATTTCCAGTTTCCTGTGACCCATCCCTTCTCTCATCACTATACCAATAAATGCCCCCACCGTTTGATTAGGTGTTTCCAGCCCTATGCTACCAGAAGTAGTGAGATTGAGAATAACTGGAGACTTTGAATTAAAAGATTAGTGGAAACAAATTGTAATGAAAGACATCAACAGAATTTTGAACCTTGATTTCATTTTACACATGGGAACTGGAATTGCTTTAGTGGAGGAAAGTATAATTTTTTTGGAGAGTTAAGACTTAGCAGTCCCCAGAGCAGGACAATAGGGGGCCACTGTGCCAAAGTGTCAGTCCAGCTCTTTAGGCCTGAAGACAGGAAAAAAATTTTTAAAAATTCACAGTGGAAACACAGACAAGCTTTTTTCATCTGTCTGTATAGAAGAAAGAATTACTACTTCAATTTCTATCTGAAACTTCAGGAACAGGCTTAATGGGACTCTGCACCAGAACTTGTCTCTCTGAAGAGGAATTTGCTGCCTCCAGGGTCAGGAATGCGGGAGAGGGTGGAGGAGTGTTCTGTAGTTGTCCTTGTGGACTTTCAAGGGTGAATCCAGGCTAGGAAGAGCATTAATTCGAAAGAAAAGTAATGGAAAAGTAGATACAAAAATGAAGATAGATTTGCCTCTGAATCCTAATGTCTTTATCCTTGGGGATTTTGATTCCATTACAAATATTAGCAAAGATCAAGGGCATATTATTTCAGGGCAAGTCTGATTAGAAAGAAGTTAATTCAACAAAAGTGGAAATCAGCTAAAGAATTTAAAATTGATGTGAGAAATGCAATGGAATTTTCAGATCCTTTAGGAATCTTCTCACACTTGACTTGTTCCTTCAAGGAACCTCTTGTACCTTTTAAACCCAAACCAACTCTCTCCTCTTATCCTCCTGGATCCTCCTAGGCCTTTCCTCTGCACATTTTGCCTTTGATACTCTTTCAGAATATCTTCTCCCCTTCCTACCATGCTTTTTTGGAGGCACAAAATGCTGCCTATTATCTATCCAGACCACCAAGAAAAGATGGAGAGCATTCTTCCCATTGCTTATTTTAGCGTCCCCTTCTGCCTTTCACGTTGTCTATTTTTACTGCCTCTGCCAGTAGGGAAGACTCGGACAGATGGCAAGTACTGGATTTTTAATGAGGAATGGATGTGTATGGCAAACCAAACCTCACCTCAGAGTCAGAGTGGCATCCAAGGAGATGTTCTTAAGAAAATCCTCATCAATGAAAATTAAAGGAGGATGGTTTACCCATTTTCTAAAATTAAGGTGGTTTTTTACATCTATTCTTCATTGGCTGTTGAACTGATGCATCTCAAGTGAGAAAAGAAACAAAAAAGACAATTTGGCCATGCAGATGGAGTCGACAATGGGAAAGAGAGACATGAGATGAGACTAGTTTCAAATTTCTTTCTTACCTACTTGTCCAAAGAGACAAAGCTCATGTTTTCACAGGTTAAGAGGCATGCCTGCACCTGTGCATCTGTGTATCTTCCTTCCTAATATTCTTTCAGTGACATTGCAGACTGCATTGTCTGAAGCTATTATATTTCTAGAAGGTTTATGAAAAAGCCTTCTGAAGTTCTACTAAGTCAAGTACAAAGTCAGGCACTTGAGCCAAGGCAATCCGAAGCACAAATTACAGGCTGTGAGGAGACTAGATTAAGAGCAGCCCAAGAAGAAGGACTTAGGAGTGTTGGTGGATGAGAAGCCCAACATGTGAGCTCCCAGATTAGAAAGCCTCTGTCGCTGGCGGCAGCCAAAGAAATGGGACCAAAGCAGGTTGAGGGAAGGCATTCTGTCCTTCTACTACCCTCGCATGAAACCCCACTGGGTCCGTTTCTGGGCCCTTCAGAATAAGAAGGACATCACCTTGTTGGATCACGTCCAGAGCAGGTCATAGGGCTTGGAGCAGCTCTCCTGTGAGGAACGGTTGTCAGGCGTTGTTCCGAATGGAGAAGAGAAGGCTCTGGAAAGATCTCAGAGTACCTTCCAGCAACTAAAAGTGCTATAAGAGAACTGGAGAGGGACTTTTGATGAAGGCCTGGAGTGATAGGATAAGGAAGAATGTTTTCAAACTGAAAGAGGCCAGGGCATTATTAGATGTTTGAAAGAAATTCCTCTCTGTGAAGGTGGTGAAGCACCGGCACAGGTTGCTCAGAAAAGCTGTGGATGCCCCATCCTGGAAGTGTTCAAGGCCAACTTGCATGAGGCTTTAGGGAATCCGGTCTAGTGGAAAGGGTCCCTGCCCATGGCATGTGGGTCACACGGGGAGATCTTTAGGGTGTCTTCCAACTCAGACTGTCCAATGATCCCGTGAAGCAAAATCTTACTATCTGCTTGCCTTGCTTTGACTCCGTTCCTAACTGGCCTCTGCTGAACCCCACTGGCCCCTTTGTCTAACTATGCACAGCAGCTTTTGCTGTCATGGTAAACAGATGGTTTGATGAGCAAGGTCCTGCAATCATATCTAGCAGAGCAGACTGCACACACTCTTCCTCCTCTTCCTCTGTAGTTAAAATCAAGAATATAAAGGCCATTTGTTGTTGCTCTGAATAAAAAGCTCCATAATACTGAAACCATTTAGAGGTTATTTTGGGTACACAAAGATTTTACCATTACGTTAAGAGTTTCTCTAATTGTGTTAGAAACAATATGAAGTTCCAATTGAAATATGAAATGATATCTGCTGTATAAAAACTGAAAGGAGTTACATCACAAGTCATGAGTTAGAAATCGAGCTGGTTGCAGAAATTTACAAACTCTAAAGGTACAACATGTGTAGAATGGAGGGCCCAAACCACCTTTCTGTCTACTGCCTGGAATTGGTTAATCAAAAAAGTTAATGTGAAACAAAGACATTTTCAAGAAAAGCTTGTAAGCTACAAGCAAAAAACAATTGCAAATCATATATTTAATTTAATCTTGACATTTGCAGTTAAGAGTGAATGACTTATTATGTGGTGATGGTTATGTGGTAATGCTCCTCACTCACTGAAAGCTGTATCTCCATCTCCTCCTTGCTGTTTTTGTAATGTCTTTTGAAACCTCTCTGGAAATCCTCCACCATCTTCCACACGAAGGTGAGGAGGGCATCGTTGTAGGGGTTCTTGGCAATCTGCAGGTTCCAGAACACCAGGCTGCTCAAGTTGTTGGTGTATAGCTTCCTCAGGACCCCTGTGGTGAGGAACTTCCGCAGATTCAAGCCGTTCTCCAGGAAGAGCCAGACAAATTTGGGCCTGTCTTTCACCAGGGCTGTGAACATCACATCCTGAAGGTCAGCAGCCTAGGAAGAACTGGAAAAGCAAATGTGAGGGATCACATGTGAGACATGTAAATTTCATCTATGGCCTGATACACAATCACTGTCACACTTTCATCAGAATCAGGCCGGGGGCTTTTTCTGTGCACAATTGCCTTGGCTAGATGGCCCAGAGCATTTCTGGCATGGGCAGATCACCTTTCTAACCAGTGATGATAGAATGGATGGATCATCAGCGAATGATGGAGCTGGCTCTATGGATTATCCTGACTGAATGAGTTGGAAAGGACCCACAAGGATCATGGAGTCCAGCCCCCGGCCCTGCACAGACACCCCAACAATGCCACCCTGTGCATCCCTGAGAGTGTTTCTCAAATGCTCCTTGAGCTGTGGCAGCCTTGGGGCTGTGCCCATTCCCTGGGGAGCCTGGGCAGCACCCTGTACCCTCTGGGAGAAGAACCTTTCCCTGGTCTCCAGCCTGAGCCTCCCCTGGCACAGCTCCAGCCATTCCCTGGGGTCCTGTCCCTGTAACAGCAGAGATGGGAGCTGCCCCTTGTGAGGAAGCAGCAGCTGCCAAGGAGGTCTGACCTCCTCTTCTCCAGGCTGAACAGAATGTGACGGTCAGTGCGGGAGCAATAGACACTCTCTTGACACAGAGGCCCAGGTGCTGAGACAGTGGCTCCTGCTGGGATGTGTCCCTCCCCACAGCTCCCAGCACTCCCTCAGAAGGGGGCTGCACCTGCCAGTTTCGGTCATTGGTGAAGATCTCGTCGCTGGCCAGGTCCAGCTGGTTCCACTCCAGCAGCAGTTTCAGCTGCCCGTTCCAGTTCTCCCTGTCGTGCTCCTTGGTGCTGAAAGCTGCAGGCGAGGAACAATCTCTGGGTAACAACCAGGCACATTTATCATTGCTGCTTCTCACACTGCCAGGACAAGACTTCTTCCAAGTGGCTTTTTCCCCAGACTCATGCACATCTTCCTGACTGGGGGCTGGAGGCTGCTGGAGGCTCAGGGATGTATTTATGGTCCAGGAGCACTTCCTAACCAAGATCAGCACAAGGCTTTCTTCAGGCTGCTCAGAGTCCTGCACCCTCTACACCAGGGAGATTCTGCAGGATTCCCAAGTGGGGCCCGACCAGCATCCTCAAGACTCTCCAAAATGCCTTCCCAGTTACCTGGTTTGGATCTTTCCCACGCTCAGAGATCCCATACTGCTGTTGTAGCCTGCCCACACCCCTTCAGCAGAAGAAGACAGGCTCCAAATTGAGGCAGGAGCTTAGCTCTAGGGAGATGGCACTGCTCTAAGGAAACCTCCTCTAGGGAATAAATAGCCATCCCATTTCCATTTATTATTAAATTCCCAAACAAACCCAGAAAAACAATTATTTGCCTTGGTACAGAGCAAAGGAAATGGCATTGCCCACAATTGCATCTCCAGCTTCTATTCTGATCACTGTCAGTAAATGAAGGCTTTCAAGGACGTCTTTGATCTACAAAAAAAGAGAAAAATTCCCTTTCAAAGCTTTCAAGGCTGTTTAGTAGCAGATCTTCTAGATCCTTTAACAAAGAAATTTACCACCGCATCGTAGCAAAGCTGCTTCTCATCAGTCCTGGGTTTTAACAAATTTAAACAAGCCTAAATGGAAGTAGATAATGAGTTGGATTTTAAAGTCACCAAAGGACAACATTAATTATCCTCTGAACATACAGCAAAGAAATGTGATTCCCCGATGCAGATCATCTTTAACACCAAGATATCATCTCAGTAATTAGAAGCAGCAAGAAATTTCCATTAATGTCATCCTCTGAGTATCACTTTGCAAAGCAGAAGACCACACAGAGGCAAAACAAAGGCCTTGCTTTGGTTTCAAACATTTTCCTAGGAAGGCATGAGAAGAACCTAATTCTTTTAAGGAATCAAAGCTCTCCAGGAATGAAAGTCCACTCAGTGCTACAAAAGTAGCCCAAACAAATGAGTAGATTGCAAAAGGGCTAATCCTCCCCCTGCTCCAGATATCAAAGTGGCCAAGAAAGTAGAGCTCTCCCCTCTTCTTCTCTGCAGGAGAAGCAGGATGACTAAGAGAAAAAGTCCCAGCTATTCCTTCAGTCCTCCATCACCAAAGCTGTGCCATAGCACAGGTGCTGCCTTCAAAGTGACCCCAGTTCCAGCCTAGACCTCTCACCTTCCAGACAACTCCTTCCCCAACACGCCCAGCAACAGCAACCCCAGCTCAACACCCTGCCAAGACCCGCAGCTGTCCCCATGCCTGCGCAGAGCTTTCCCACCCCCTGGTTCCCTGCACGTGCCGTGGCATGGCACTCAGGAGGATGTGCTCCAAGGCCTTCCCCGCTAGCAAGCTCAGGCTGCCAGGCCTACGGTTCCTGGATCATCCTTCCCACCCACCCTTCCCGTGCACGGCTGGTCCATTTGCGCTCAGCTCCGACTTGGCCGCTTCAGCAGGACTGCTGCTAAAGGATGGAGAGCAGCCTGGCAAGCTCCTTCTCCAGCTCCCTCTTTACTCTCGGGGCAGGTAGAACATGCCACAGGAAAGCAAGCAGTGCCAAAAGACTTGGGCCAGCATCAGGCACATTGAGGAATGAAACAAGGCCTTTGTTCGATGGAAGGAAGCACAAGCAATTGACAGACGTGAAGAGGACTTAGCACAGATATCCAGAAGTCCTTAGCACCAGTTAACATCAGAAAAACCTGGGAGCCTAACTTGACATGAGAGTGACTTGACAAAAAGCTTGAGACATAGCCTTTGGGAAGACCTAAGGGCGGCTACAGAATCAGCCCTGTGCAGGGAAGGCATGAGGAAGATGAGCTGCTTTGGTGCGCTGAGACTCCTCCTGGCCAGCAGGTGGACATTAACTTCAGGTCTAGGATTCTGACGCAATGTGTTTCCTTCTAAGCCCCTGCCTATGGAATCACCTCAGCAGTCTAAAGACGGAAGGGATTTTTTATAGAATTCCTACAGAAACCCACTGAAATTTGGACGTGGCGAAGAAGCCTTGTGCTGGGGTGCAGAGCCCTAACCTCCTGCCAATAAAAGAGCTCTTGGTGGACAATGCATTTGTCTGTTGATTTCATTGAATTCTAGAGACCTCTCAGGACTGCTCTATCCTGAGGGAAGGCCCTTGGCCTTGAGCTGTAGGCACCCGCGCAAGCTTCAGATCAGCTCCCTCAGCTTCCAGGACCTCTCTTGGCCGGCATCCTGACGGGGAGGCAGGACCGCTGCCAGGCACTGCTGGGACCCAGCAGGACAGGACCGGCTGTCTCGTGTCCACGTAGCACCCCCTGACACAGCCAGGGTCATCCCGAAAGCAGACAAGGCTCACGTGTCAGCGGAGAGGGGCAAGGAGCGCTGGGCTCCTCTCAGGGTGTCTCAGCTGGGCCTGCTCCACAAGACGCCCCCATTTGAAGGCCTGCTAATGCCCAGCTGCCAGAAATGCCTGCCTTGTTCTCTCCAAGATGCAGAGGAAGAGGCAGGGAGCAGGGCGCCTTGGGAGGCAAAGCTTCCAAGCCTTTTCTGAGGCCACGCACACACCAAGAGCAGCCAAGACTCTCCCTGCTGCCTGGCCCACACAGCCCAGCTCGGTGCTGGCCCTCTGGGCCGCAGCAGCCTCCAGCAAGCAAGAGGCAAATGCATATTGCCAAGAGTTGAAACACAGCAGACAGGTAAGACGTGAGACGTGTGTGCTGGAAGGCCTTTGAATTCACAGCTCTCCAAGACAGCTTTGGGGCTGGCAGCTGGACAGAGATGCTCCTGCTCACACCTGTGTCCAAAGGGGGGAACACACCCTGCTGCAGGTGCTTGCCTTGGTCTCTGCAGGTCCAGCTGGATTCCAAACCTGCTCTTCACAGCCTTCTCCCTTCCCTTGTCCATCTGCCAAGGGCAACGGGCCTCAAGGACTGAAAGAACCACAGAGAGCCAAACGGGGAAAGTTCTTCCTACATCACGGGGAGCTCCTAGGAAAACGCTTTCCTTCAGCAGCTAGCCCCTTTCCCCCAGAGGTCTTTCCCCGGACTGGAAGCTTGCCTGGTGTAAGAGACAGTCCGAAGATCCCTCATTTGCCTCACGACCATCGTCAAGGACAGAGACTGAAACCCCTAAAAGGGACTTTAAAATCTCAATACAGGAGTTCTGGCCTGGATGAGGCGGGATGTTGGCCAAGTGCTGCCTGCAGGTGTGTTCGCTGGAAAAATCCAGCACCCATATCGGAACATCAGAATCTGAGCAGAAACAATGGGCAAGTCACGGTGAAGTGACTGTGCCTGCTGGCACTGCAGCTGCTGACTTGTACTGGTTGACACTGTACCTGCTGACGACCAACTTGTTCTGGGTTCACTAAATGAACACACTACAATGATTTCCCCCACCTGTTTGGCCAACTGCCTGTCGCTTCGGAGAGGACTATAAAACCCTGGAGACCCCCGCTCACTTTTGAGATCTCCCCACTGGAGAAGACCGCGTCTATAGGCATCTTCAAAAGCCTCGAGGACTCGACCCTCCATGTTGGTAGCTATAATCCCCTTCCCCTCTTTTCTGTTTTTCTAACTATTCTCTTTTTCTCTCCCTACTATCGCATTTGCTGGCACTAAATAAAGGTGCATTTGTGATTGAGTAAACTGAGTTTGTCCCCCGCTGAGTCTTTCGTGCTCTGAGATCCCTAAAAGGAACCATCACGAACCCCGCTTGTGTGAGCGGATCGTGACACCTGGGGAATGCCAAGACAATCTTAAGTAACCCTGGCAAGGCTGAATTTCTTTCTGGTCCTTTCTGGACAGGCGCTCCAGCTCTAGCTGGCATTTCCCCCAGTGTGATTCCAGCTGGAGGTTGACACATGCAGCCCCAGGCCCTCTACAAACACAAGCTGCTCGCTGCCTCGACTCCTGCCTGCGCTCACAGCAGCAAACGCAGGTTCTTCCCGGCCAGAGACCAGAGCCCTGATCCTGCAGGACGCTCTCGCCAGCACCTTCCAGGACTCTCCGCTGTGCACGCAGCACTTTTCCTGCCCGCTCTCCACAGCCTTTGGAAGACAGAGCACAACCTGGCTGGCGCTGCCATCAGCACACTGCAAACACGGGCAGAGGAAGGAGAAGCAGGGGCTGCTTTGCGACCATGCCCAGGAGAGACTGGAAGGCTGCCCTCCCTCTGCTCTCACTCGCTTGGCTTTCTGGCAGCCTCTGAGGCAGGGGCTGCGATTCCTCAGCTCTGGGCACCAGAACCGCAGCCGGGATCCCGGCACTGCCTGACGGCGCTGGGGCCATTGGCTGGGTCACGCGTCCGAGTCTCGGCCACCGTGCTGCTGCTGCTCCTGCTTCACTTGCACTTAGGTACACCCCAAGCTCCCTGTTAAGGCCTGATGGTCTCTGCTTCTGCCATCTCCCCGACCCTGTGCAGGGATGGAGCACTGCTGTGCTTTCAGCAAGCTATTCTTGAAAGCTTCCAACATTCCAAGCTCCTTTGCCCTCTGTAGATGCTTGCCATGGAATCCCTCACAGCTGGCTTCAGAGCGTCCTCAGGTTGGCTCTCTCAAAATCCGGGAGCTTCAGGCTGCTCAGTAGGACCTTAAACTGCACAGTGTTGTGGAACTGGACCTTCAGCACAGGCACCTTTCCAGCCTGACGCGGCCTCGCTCCTCTGTGTCTCTGCACAAAAGACGGCGCGCAAGAGGACGGCAGCAGGGGCCTGTGTGTGCCAGGGCTCAGGTTTTTACGCCGCATCAGCTCCACAGAGACACAGGTGAAGTGAAGAAGCCAAAGTGTTTATTAATTCAAGGCGAAGCAAAGGGATGAGCTGGGAGGGAATAAGGGGGGATGGGCAGGGTCTGAGGGCTGGAGGGAGGGAGCTAACTACAAAGAGGGAGAGGTGTGAAGCCAGGAGAATTGTGCTCCGCCTCAGCTGTGCGTGGAGCTCCAGTAGCACTGAGAGATGGTGTCCTCTTCAGTGTCTCCTGGTGTGTTCTTGGGACACCGGTTTGCTGGATTCAGAAGACGTCCCCAGTTGTTTAGCTTTCTGGGGAAAGCAGGCTTCATTTTGCAGGTTCAGAGCATGACGGGCTGTTGTCTTGCCTCTGGGTTTGAAGGGCTGCAAGAGAGAAGAATAGAGCCATGGTCAGAGGCTGGATCAGTGGGAATCCTAGGGGATCTTCCTGCCAGAACCATCCCACCCAGAAGCAAGCAGGAGACATTGGGATCAGCCCGAAGGTCCTTGCCACGAATCCCCCACGTGCCCCTGAAATCTCTGTGCGTTGTGCCCTCTCCAGCCCTCGTCCACACAAGGAGCAAAGGCCTCCAGAGCCAGGGATTGCAGCTGTCTGCCCGGGCAGTGCAGCTTCCCCCGCCAGAGCCGCTGACGGCCCGCTGCCCTCACTCACCCTGACTGAGAAGGTGAAGCTGTCCTGGCTGCCCCCTCAGAGAGCGTGTCACGGCCCCAGCGGCACGGCTCCCTGCCAGCGCCGCTGCCAGCCCTGTGGCCACACGGCCTCCTGCCCCGGCAGGGCTCAGCCCGGGCCCTTGCCGCCTGCTGCCGCCCCAGGGCACGGCTGCCAGAGGGCGGCAGCAGCCCCGAGGGCAGGCGGGGCTCCACGGCGCCGGGCCCGGATGCCGCTGCAGCCGCAGCAGCAGCAGCCGGGGCCGGGGCCGAGCTGCGGTGGGCCGGGGAGGGAGCCCGGGCTCGTGGCTCACCCATGAACCACATGGCTGCCTCTGGCAGGGACTCCTGTGGGTTCTCCAGGTAGGGCAGGGCCCGGCGCAGGTGCTCGGCCGCTCGGATCCTGTCGTCTGCCAGCTGGAGAGAGCGGCAGGAGGGAAGGGTTGGCGCGGGCTCAGCCCCTGGGCCGGGCTCTGGCCGTGCCCAGCCCCGGCCTCCCCTGCCCGCACGGCCCTGAGGCCCGGCCAGCAGCCGCTGGCGCCGGGCTCTGGAGGGGGCAGAGGGCCGGCTGCTGCCCGGGGAGCCGCGGTGCCGCCCCGTGCCCGCAGCCCCGCTGGGCCGGGACTCCACGGGCACCCGGCTCGGGGCCGCAGGAGCCTGGAGAAGAGCCCGCGGGGCCCAGGGAAGGCAGCGGCGTGTGGGGCGCAGGCTGGAGCCCCCGGGTGCAACACTGGGCAGGGGCCGCGGCTGCCAGCCCTGCGGCCACGGATCTTCTCCAGGCTGAGGCTGCCACTTCTCCAAGCCATCCTTACCTTACAGTCATCGATAGTCAACGGTTGTTCCTTTGTCAGTAGCTCCTGGAGATCCCTCCTCTTCAGGAACTTGGCCGCACAATGCAGGGTTTCCCGAGAGGTCTGGAGAGCAGCAGAGATGCAGAGATGGCACCACAGCCCAGGGCACAAGGACTCGCATCCCTGTGCCAAGGCCTGGAGGAGGACGCAGCCTCCTCCTCCTCCTGCAGCAGGGCAGGAGGCAGCTGAGCCCCCGTCCCAGGGATGCACAAAACCTCACATTTGCCACACGCCAGTTCTCATCATGGCAGTAGATTAAAAGTAGGTACAGGCTCTTGTTGACAGTTGCCTTCAGGGGCTTTTTTCCCTCCTTCACTACCAACTCCATCACCTTACAGAAGAGGTCAATGGAGAGCAGTTGCATGTAGCTATTTTCCTAGGGGAAAGGAAAAAACCTAAGCATCAATTACTCCAGGTCCACCTAGGCAAAGGCCTGAAAATGCAGACAGCACAAGGTTTCTGGGCAGCACCCAATGCCTGTGGCTCGGGTTGCAGAACCTTACATTGTTAAAGAGCGCCAGGAGTGCCTCAGCCAGCTTTGGGGCGGTGGTGCTGGATACCAGGATGTTTTCACCCTCCAGCATATTAGTAAGCACACGAAGGGTCAGGGCAACCACCACTCCGTCTTCATCAGCCAGCAGATCCACAAAGCTTTCAGACAGGCAGCACATTCTTCTGGCCTGTGTGGAACACAAGGCTGCGCTGTGAAGCCGTGAACAGCTGCACCAGCGACAGCGCCCTGGCACTGCAAGCCCAGCCTGCTGCCGCAGGGCCCAGACACCAAAGGCCTGTCCCAAAGCACTCGGGCAGCTGAGGCAGGAGAGCTGGGAGCAGCTGCCTCAGCTCCTGAAGCCCAGCCAGCCCATGGGGCTGCTCTCCCCAGTGCAGCTTCAGCTGCTGCCCCCTTCTCACCATCAGGGGATCCTTGCTGAGCACCAGCAGGCCTTTGAGCGCCAGGCGACACCTCTTCCTGCACTCGGTCCGCAGGTACCTGGACACGACCCTCAGGACCCAGCCACCACATTTAGTTAAGTCCAGGCACTCCAGGACCTGAAAGGCACAGGGCAGTGGCACAGGGCCCGGCTGGCAGGAGCCCAGAACTGCCCAGGGCCAGCCCCAGGCAGCAGCAGCACAGGGCGCTGGTGCCATCCCAGGAGGCTAGGGATGCGGCTGCGAGAGGGCAGAGAGCTGGGAGGCAGCTCAGCCAGGCAGCGCTGCTCTTCAGGCTCACCTCCACAAGGAATGCCAGGAAAGGCAGATCGCAGCCTGGCTTCTCAATGCTGAGCAGCCGGAGCAAGTGGGTTGCGATGCAGGCAGAGAAAGGGATCAAGACATGGCGCATCTCCCTGTCAGGGGCAAAAAGGAAGAAAGAGCCTGAGCTGGGGGGGGCACACTTTTCACAGGACTGACTCCCAGAGGTGCAGTCTTTCCCCAGTATCCCTGGAGGGGACGTGGGTGCTTTGGGAGGTGGCCACTCCTGTGCACCCTCCTCTCCCAGCCTTTTTCAGTCTGCTCGGCCGTCCCTAAAGTGACGAGGCCCTCTGGTCCATGACCACAGGGACTGTGTGGGGCAGCCCGGGCACAGGGCACCAATTCCAGGGACAGCAGGGAGCAGGGGGTCTCACCTGGCCAGCAGAGCCACAGCATAGTACTGGGTATTAGCACAGAGCATGGTGTCCCAGCCATGCTTGGACTCCACAACCATCACCTGATTCTCACACTCCAGCCGGCAGAGCAGGGACTTCATGACCTGCACTGCAAACCTGTGTGCAGAGCAAAGCCCGGGTCACACTGGGAGCACTGGCACTGGCCACAAGGACATGGGAAGGACGGGAGGACGGAGACCTGTTGGGGTCGCTGGGAAGGTGGTGTTCCTCTCGGCACGCTCTCCAGAAGCGATCGACTTCCTGTGGTGGCATCTGCTGTGTGGTGATGACAACATGGAAAAGCAAAGCCACAAAGAGGCGGGAGGAATAAAGGATCATTGCCTCGTGGCACTCAGGCACCTGGACAATCACCCACACCACCAGAGTTGCCTGCAAAAGAAGTTGCCAAGGAGAGCGCTCAGTGCGAGGTGTCCATGTGGCAGGGCCCCAGGGGAGACGCAGGGGGAGCAGCGGGCCTGGTGCCCCCTGAGCCTGCCCTTAGGCCAGGTTTCAGCCCAGGGCCTGAGGCAGGGAGAGGATGGAGAGCTGCTGGAGAGGTGACCTGGGGGTGAGCAAATGCCCAGAAACTCACAGCCAGGGCAAAGACGCCATCGTTGTCCCCATCGGAGGTGAACATGCTGTGCAGAGGCCAATCCTCCATCACACAGAGCAGTGTTGGCAGAACCTTCTCCACTGTGAGACTCGATGAGCCTATGCTTCTCCACATCATTGCAGCAGCTCTGTGGGATCAGAGCTCTGTGTCAGGGACATCTCAGCCACACTACCATGCCCTGTGCGGCTCTGGGGGCCGGGTGACAGAGCCCCGGTGCCCTGAAGGGCAGGGAGGGAGCACGGCAGCAGGCTCGGGAAACAGAGGGGCCCGAGGGTCCCGGACCTGTCTGCCGCTCTGGCAGAGCCCATTGCACGGGCCGTGCAGGGCCATGGCCCTAAAGGCCGGGGAGGCCTGAGCTCTCCAGGGAGGTGGGCCCATACCTGTCACATGTTGGGGCACAGCGCAGGAGGGTCAGCACCACGTCAGCTGGGTGTTCTTCGGCCAGCCTCACGATGTTCATGGGCAGCCTGGTATCCACATTTCCATGCGATGCAAGATTCTGGTGCATCTTCTTTACAATGGCTGGCACCTGGAAAGGGCATGGGGAAGACTTGGGCCGCTGTCTCGGGGAGCAACTTCACCAGCTTCCCCCAAGAATTGGTTCCCTTCCTGCCACGCTGTGTCGGCCTCAAAGGCTGAGGGGGCCCAGTGGCCGTGGCTGGAGATGACACACAATCATGGGAGGCCTCTAGCCCCGGCCCCAGGCTGTTTACCTGCTGCTCAGAAGAAATACCACTCTTCTGGATAAAATCCACAGTGGGAGCAGGAATGGCAGTGGGAGAGGCCGTGGCGCCAGTATCTCTGATGCCCTGAGTCTCTCCAGTGTCAGCCGTTTGGAGGGCCACATCCTCAGCCACTGCCTTGTCAGCCCTTGCCCTTTGATCATTCAACGCAGCGTCAAAATTTTCTGAGGGCTCAGCCAAATCTGTGTTGACATCAGGCTCTGCCTGGGGCTCGGTCAGCCCACAGTCAGGCTCAGCTGAGCCCTCAGCTGCCCTGGTGCCGGTGTTTCTACGCCGAATGCGCAGGAATTTTCGGATCATCTGCAGGAGAACAAAGGACAGGGAAGAGAGACGTGTTCCATGGAGTGCTCCAAGCGCGGTGCTCGGCTGAGCAGTGACAGCAGGCCCAGCCCAGGCGGGGATGGCTGCAGGTACCTTCAGTGTCCTGCGGAAGCTTCCACCGGCAGGCCTCTGCTCTTGTGTGCCGTCCGTGGCTGCATCTGGCAAAGAGCGAGAGCAGCCAGAGCTGAGGGGCTGCGGGAGAGGCCGGAGAACACAGCCCAGCCCTGCCCTCCCCAGGCTGCGATAGCGACAGGACGGGATGGAGCCACGTTGGCTGCAGCCATCAGCCCTGTGGCCCAGCTCTGCCACTCACCATCCTGTAGTGTCTGGATCCGCTCGGGCTCTTCAGGCTCCTGTGCTGGGGTAGCTCCAGGGCCTTTGCTTTTTTTCCCCCTGAACACTTTGGACAGGCCGAGAATTCTGCCCGCCATGCCACAGCACCTTTCAAGAGAGATGCCTCAGGAAAGCACTGAGGCAACAAGTTGTGCACTTGCACCAGCGCCTGTGGCAGAAGAAGCCTCAGGAAGGCTGCAGGACAGCAAGTCCTGCACTCTGGTCCCAAGGGCTCCTGCCACAATGACAGGAGGTTCCTCGTAGATGATTCAAGTCACCAAATCCCACAGTCTGGCCTGGAGGCCACAGGCCACAGGGATAAGAGATGACTTGGAAAGCCTCCGAGTCACCAAGTCGTGCAGTCTGGCCCTGAGGTCAGCTGCACAACTCACTCCTTGTAGAAGCTCTGGGTCAGGCACAAACGAGTGCGCTGTGCGGGGGCTCCTCACAGCACCGCTCTGGCGCGTCCTGTCCCGTCGCCTGCTCCAAGGAATGTGGCCTGGCTGCGTCACCGCCAGCACCTATGTCCCCACCTATGTCCCTTGGACACCCTGTGGCATTCCATGCCACGGTGACCACGCTGCTGCACCGCGTCACAAAGGGCCAATGCACACACTGCCACCTGCCCTGGGGCCGCTCCCAGCCCAGCCAAAGTGGCCCAGGTTGGAAGGAACCCCTCACCCCAAATGTCTAAGACAGCCCTGAGACAGCATCTTTCGCAGCGGCTCAAACCGTGGGCAAACGCTGCCCTGCTCTGCGGGCCAAGGGCAGCAGAAGGAGCCCCCAGGGCCACCGACGCAGCCGCAGCGGGAAGGGCACGGGGCCTCGCACAGAAGCTGGCACGGCCTCCCTGGGACACGTCCCAGCCGGTGGCCGTCCTAAACCCGCGGGTGTGACACAGACGAGGAACCTGTGGGCCGGGGCACGGATGCTGCTCTGACCCCTGGGGCCAGGGCAGCGCTGAAATCGGCAGGCGTGACGGAGCCCCCGCCCAAGCAGAGCTGCCGCCCCCCGAGCCCTGGCAACGCTGGTGCCATCTCCTGCCCCAGAGACCTGTGCCCCGGGGTGCTTCTCTGCCACAGGGCAGCCAAAGCCAACGGGCCCTGGCGGCTGGGCTCCTTCCTACAGGGGATGTTGGCAGGAGCACCTGGAGCAAGTGCTGGCAACACTTGGTCTCTGTCAGAAGCTCTTACTCCATGCTGAAATTGTTTTCTACTTGGAGTGATTTCCTGAAGCACAAAATCACCCTGGCAGCAGAGGCATAGAAGGAGTTGGCATTTAAGAATCCTCAATTCAGGAAAGCTTTTCTTCCCGTTACTCAACTCAAGTAGTTGCAAAAAGTTGCCAACTTCCTAAATTTATAGCAATGGCCTGAGAACCTGATAGATTTGCAAGCTTCCTTCCCATCTCAAAGCAGTGTTAGAAATGATCAGAGCCAATTTCCAAACTCAAAGATTTAGTTAACAAATTTGAAAAGCAATTTCGGGAAATGCTACGATAAATCAGGACAACATGGATCCAATGTTGGGTGGTCAATCCGGGAGCAGCAAAGGGTGCTTCTCCAGAGTACTGCCCACAACTTCGGGGTCTCGGGGGAGGTGTTTTAGACCATTTATCTACCCTGAGGCAAAAACAAGACGGTAACAAAGAACCCGAAGAACATGACATCGTGTACATAAGAGAATCATTGAAATGTCTGGTGTCCGCAAGGGATATCTGAAAGAGTTTCCTGAGAAATTGAAAAGACGTCTGCATGAAAAGTCTCCGAATCTTCTGTCAGATGGTTTCTGCTGCCCTCCGCCCAGATTGGTATGGGATCTCCTGATGAGCTGTGAAGATATGGTCAGCCCATGCTTCATGGGCCCTTTCCCGCTTATCTCTCTGGCAGATGTCCAGGTAACACCTTAGGACAGTGAAAAGACTGTGGTATGCAAAGAGAGGCCCTGGAAGTGTTTCCAGCAATTCAGGGGATTTTACCTTCCACTGCAAAGTTTTAAGACACACGATTAAAATCCAGGAATTTAATACTTTGTATCTATTACAGCAGCAACACATTTGCCTTAAGGTCATCCACTGCATGTCGCTTTGCAAAGCAGAAGACCACACAGAGGCAAAACAAAGGCCTTACTTTGGTTTCAAACATTTTTCTAGGAAGGCATGGGAAGAGCCTAATTCTCTTAAGGAATCAAAGCTCTCCAGGAATGAAAGCCCACTCAGTGTTACAAAAGAAGCCCAAACAAATGAGTAGATTGCAAAAGGGCTAATCCTCCCCCTGCTCCAGATATGGAAGTGGCCAAAAAAGTAGAGCTCTCCCCTCTTCTTCTCTGCAGGAGAAGCAGGATGACTAAGAGAAAAAGTCCCAGCTATTCCTTCAGTCCTCCATCACCAAAGCTGTGCCATAGCACAGGTGCTGCCTTCAAAGTGACCCCAGTTCCAGCCTAGACCTCTCACCTTCCAGACAACTCCTTCCCCAACATGCCCAGCAACAGCAACCCCAGCTCAACACCCTGCCAAGACCCGCAGCTGTCCCCATGCCTGCGCAGAGCTTTCCCAACCCCTGGTTCCCTGCACGTGCCGTGGCATGGCACTCAGGAGGATGTGCTCCAAGGCCTTCCCCGCTAGCAAGCTCAGGCTGCCAGGCCTACGGTTCCTGGATCATCCTTCCCACCCACCCTTCCCGTGCACGGCTGGTCCATTTGCGCTCAGCTCCGACTTGGCCGCTTCACCAGGACTGCTGCTAAAGGATGGAGAGCAGCCCGGCAAGCTCCTTCTCCAGCTCCCTCTTTACTCTCGGGGCAGGTAGAACATGCCACAGGAAAGCAAGCAGTGCCAAAAGACTTGGGCCAGCATCAGGCACATTGAGGAATGAAACAAGGCCTTTGTTCGATGGAAGGAAGCACAAGCAATTGACAGAAGTGAAGAGGACTTAGCACAGATATCCAGAAGTCCTTAGCACCAGTTAACATCAGCAAAACCTGGAAGCCTAACTTGACATGAGAGTGACTTGACAAAAAGCTTGAGACATAGCCTTTGGGAAGACCTAAGGGCGGCTACAGAATCAGCCCTGTGCAGGGAAGGCATGAGGAAGATGAGCTGCTTTGGTGAGCTGAGACTCCTCCTGGCCAGCAGGTGGACATGAACTTCAGGCCTAGGATTCTGACGCAATGTGTTTCCTTCTAAGCCGCTGCCTATGGAATCACCTCAGCAGTCTAAAGACGGAAGGGATTTTTGATAGAATTCCTACAGAAACCCACTGAAATTTGGACGTGGCGAAGAAGCCGTGTGCTGGGGTGCAGAGCCCTAACCTCCTGCCAATAAAAGAGCTCTTGGTGGACAATGCATTTGTCTGCTGATTTCATTGAATTCTAGAGACCTCTCAGGACTGCTCTATCCTGAGGGAAGGCCCTTGGCCTTGAGCTGTAGGCACCCGCACAAGCTTCAGATCAGCTCCCTCAGCTTCCAGGACCTCTCTTGGCCGGCATCCTGACGGGGAGGCAGGACCGCTGCCAGGCACTGCTGGGACCCAGCAGGACAGGACCGGCTGTCTCGTGTCCACGTAGCACCCCCTGACACAGCCAGGGTCATCCCGAAAGCAGACAAGGCTCACGTGTCAGCGCAGAGGGGCAAGGAGCGCTGGGCTCCTCTCAGGGTGTCTCAGCTGGGCCTGCTCCACAAGACGCCCCCATTTGAAGGCCTGCTAATGCCCAGCTGCTAGAAATGCCTGCCTTGTTCTCTCCAAGATGCAGAGGAAGAGGCAGGGAGCAGGGCGCCTTGGGAGGCAAAGCTTCCAAGCCTTTTCTGAGGCCGCTCACACACCAAGAGCAGCCAAGACTCTCCCTGCTGCCTGGCCCACACAGCCCAGCTCGGTGCTGGCCCTCTGGGCCGCAGCAGCCTCCAGCAAGCAAGAGGCAAATGCATATTGCCAAGAGTTGAAGCACAGCAGACAGGTAAGATGTGAGACGTGTGTGCGGGAAGGCCTTTGAATTCACAGCTCTCCAAGACAGCTTTGGGGCTGGCAGCTGGACAGAGATGCTCCTGCTCACACCTGTGTCCAAAGGGGGGGAACACACCCTGCTGCAGGTGCTTGCCTTGGTCTCTGCAGGTCCAGCTGGATTCCAAACCTGCTCTTCACAGCCTTCTCCCTTCCCTTGTCCGCCTGCCAAGGGCAACGGGCCTCAAGGACTGAAAGGACCACAGAGAGCCAAAGGGGGACAGTTGTTCCTACATCACTGGGAGCTCCTAGGAAAGCGCTTTCCTTCAGCAGCAAGCCCCTTTCCCCCAGAGGCCTTTCCCCAGATTGGAAGCTTTCCTGGGGAATGCCAAGACACTCTTAAGAAACCCTGGCAAGGCTGAATTTCTTTCTGGTCCTTTCTGGACAGGCGCTCCAGCTCTAGCTGGCATTTCCCCCAGTGTGATTCCAGCTGGAGGTTGACACATGCAGCCCCAGGCCCTCTACAAACACAAGCTGCCCGCTGCCTCCACTCCTGCCTGCGCTCACAGCAGCAAAAGCAGGCTCTTCCCGGCCAGAGACCAGAGCCCTGACCCCGCAGGACGCTCTCGCCAGCACCTTCCAGGACTCTCCGCTGTGCACGCAGCACTTTTCCTGCCCGCTCTCCACAGCCTTTGGAAGACAGAGCACAACCTGGCTGGCGCTGCCATCAGCACACTGCAAACACGGGCAGAGGAAGGAGAAGCAGGGGCTGCTTTGCGGCCATGCCCAGGAGAGACTGGAAGGCTGCCCTCCCTCTGCTCTCACTCGCTTGGCTTTCTGGCAGCCTCTGAGGCAGGGGCTGCGATTCCTCAGCTCTGGGCACCAGAACCGCAGCCGGGATCCCGGAACTGCCTGACGGTGCTGGGGCCATTGGCTGGGTCACGCGTCCGAGTCTCGGCCACCGTGCTGCTGCTGCTGCTGCTTCACTTGCCCTTAGGCACACCCCAAGCTCCCTGTTAAGGCCTGATGGTCTCTGCTTCTGCCATCTCCCCGACCCTGTGCAGGGATGGAGCACTGCTGTGCTTTCAGCAAGCTATTCTTGAAAGCTTCCAGCATTCCAAGCTCCTTTGCCCTCTGTAGATGCTTGCCAAGGAATCCCTTTACAGCTGGCTTCAGAGCGTCCTCAGGTTGGCTCTCTCAAAATCCGGGAGCTTCAGGCTGCTCAGTAGGACCTTAAACTGCACAGTGTTGTGGAACTGGACCTTCAGCACAGGCACCTTTCCAGCCTGACGCGGCCTCGCTCCTCTGTGTCTCTGCACAAAAGACGGCGCGCAAGAGGACGGCAGCAGGGGCCTGTGTGTGCTAGGGCTCAGATTTTACACCGTTTCAGCTCCACAGAGACGCAGGTGAAGTGAAGAAGCCAAAGTGTTTATTAATTCAAGGCCAAGCAAAGGGATGAGCTGGGAAGGAATAAGGGGGGATGGGCAGGGTCTGAGGGCTGGGGGGAGGGAGCTAAGTACAAAGAGCGAGAGGTGTGAAGCCAGGAGAATTGTGCTCAGCCTCAGCTGTGCGTGGAGCTCCAGCAGCACTGAGAGATGGTGTCCTCTTCAGTGTCTCCTGGTGTGTTCTTGGGACACCGGTTTGCTGGATTCAGAAGACGTCCCCAGTTGTTTAGCTTTCTGGGGAAAGCAGGCTTCATTTTGCAGGTTCAGAGCATGACGGCCTGTTGTCTTGCCTCTGGGTTTGAAGGGCTGCAAGAGAGAAGAATAGAGACATGGTCAGAGGCTGGATCTGTGGGAATCCTAGGAGATCTTCCTGCCAGGGCCATCCCATCCAGCCCTCGTCCACACAAGGAGCAGAGGCCTCCAGAGCCGGGGATTGCAGCTGTCTGCCCGGGCAGTGCAGCTTCCCCCGCCAGAGCCGCTGACGGCCCGCTGCCCTCACTCACCCTGACTGAGAAGGTGAAGCTGTCCTGGCTGCCCCCTCAGAGAGCGTGTCACGGCCCCAGCGGCACGGCTCCCTGCCAGCGCCGCTGCCAGCCCTGTGGCCACACGGCCTCCTGCCCCGGCAGGGCTCAGCCCGGGCCCTTGCCGCCTGCTGCCGCCCCAGGGCACGGCTGCCAGAGGGCGGCAGCAGCCCCGAGGGCAGGCGGGGCTCCACGGCGCCGGGCCCGGATGCCGCTGCTGCAGCCGGGGCAGCAGCAGCCAGGGCCGGGGCCGAGCTGCGGCGGGCCAGGGAGGGAGCCCGGGCTCGTGGCTCACCCAAGAACCACATGGCCGCCTCTGGCAGGGACTCCTGTGGGTTCTCCAGGTAGAGCAGGGCCCGGCGCAGGTGCTCGGCCGCTAGGATCCTGTCATCTGCCAGCTGGAGAGAGCGGCAGGAGGGAAGGGTTGGCGCGGGCTCAGCCCCTGGGCCGGGCTCTGGCCGCGCCCAGCCCCGGCCTCCCCTGCCCGCACGGCCCTGAGGCCCGGCCAGCAGCCGCTGGCGCCGGGCTCTGGAGGGGGCAGAGGGCCGGCTGCTGCCCGGGGAGCCGCGGTGCCGCCCCGTGCCCGCAGCCCCGCTGGGCCGGGACTCCACGGGCACCCGGCTCGGGGCCGCAGGAGCCTGGAGAAGAGCCCGCGGGGCCCAGGGAAGGCAGCGGCGTGTGGGGCGCAGGCTGGAGCCCCCGGGTGCAGCACTGGGCAGGGGCCACGGCTGCCAGCCCCGCGGCCACGGATCTTCTCCAGGCTGAGGCTGCCACTTCTCCAAGCCATCCTTACCTTGCAGTCATCGATAGTCAAGGGATGTTCCTTTGTCAGGAGCTTCTCGAGATCCCTCCTCTTCAGGAACTTGGCCGCACAATACAGGGTTTCCCGAGAGGCCTGAAGAGCAGCAGAGATGCAGAGATGGCACCACAGCCCAGGGCACAAGGACTCGCATCCCTGTGCCAAGGCCTGGAGAAGGACGCAGCCTCCTCCTCCTCCTGCAGCAGGGCAGGAGGCAGCTGAGCCCCCGTCCCAGGGATGCACAAAACCTCACATTTGCCACACGCCGGTTCTCATCATGGCAGTAGAATAAAAGTAGGTACAGGCTCTTGTTTACAGTTGCCTTCAGGCGCTTTTTTCCCTCCTTCACTACCAACTCCATCACCTTACAGAAGAGGTCAATGGAGAGCAGTTGCATGTAGCTATTTTCCTAGAGGAAAGGAAAAAACCTAAGCATCAATTACTCCAGGCCCACCTAGGCAAAGGCCTGAAAATGCAGACAGCACAAGGTTTCTGGGCAGCACCCAATTCCTGTGGCTCGGGTTGCAGAACCTTACATTGTTAAAGAGCGCCAGGAGTGCCTCAGCCAGCTTTGGGGCGGTGGTGCTGGATACCAGGATGTCTTCGCTCTCCAGCATATTAGTAAGCACACGGAGGGTCAGGGCAACCACCACTCCATCTTCATCAGCCAGCAGATCCACAAAGCTTTCAGACAGGCAGCACATTCTTCTGGCCTGTGTGGAACACAAGGCTGCGCTGTGAAGCCGTGAACAGCTGCACCAGCGACAGCGCCCAGGCACTGCAAGCCCAGCCTGCTGCCGCAGGGCCCAGACACCAAAGGCCTGTCCCAAAGCACTCGGGCAGCTGAGGCAGGAGAGCTGGGAGCAGCTGCCTCAGCTCCTGAAGCCCAGCCAGCCCATGGGGCTGCTCTCCCCAGTGCAGCTTCAGCTGCTGCCCCCTTCTCACCATCAGGGGATCCTTGCTGAGCACCAGCAGGCCTTTGAGCGCCAGGCGACACCTCTTCCTGCACTCGGTCCGCAGGTACCTGGACACGACCCTCAGGACCCAGCCACCACATTTAGTCCAGTCCAGGCACTCCAGAACCTGAAAGGCACAGGGCAGTGGTACAGGGCCCGGCTGGCAGGAGCCCAGAACTGCCCAGGGCCAGCCCCAGGCAGCAGCAGCACAGGGCGCTGGTGCCATCCCAGGAGGCTAGGGATGCGGCTGCGAGAGGGCAGAGAGCTGGGAGGCAGCTCAGCCAGGCAGCGCTGCTCTTCAGGCTCACCTCCACAAGGAATGCCAGGAAAGGCAGATCGCAGCCTGGCTTCTCAATGCTGAGCAGCCGGAGCATGTGGGTTGCGATGCAGGAAGAGAAAGGGATCAAGACATGGCGCATCTCCCTGTCAGGGGCAAAAAGGAAGAAAGAGCCTGAGTAGGGGGGGGCACACTTTTCTCAGGACTGACTCCCAGAGGTGCAGTCTTTCCCCAGCATCCCTGGAGGGGACGTGGGTGCTTTGGGAGGCGGCCACTCCTGTGCACCCTCCTCTCCCAGCCTTTTCCAGTCTGCTCGGCCGTCCCTAAAGAGACGAGGCCCTCTGGCCCATGACCAGAGGGACTGTGTGGGGCAGCCCGGGCACAGGGCACCAATTCCAGGGACAGCAGGGAGCAGGGGGTCTCACCTGGCCAGCAGAGCCACAGCATAGTACTGGGTATGAGCACAGAGCATGGTGTCCCAGCCATGCTTGGACTCCACAGCCATCACCTGATTCTCACACTGCAGCCGGCAGAGCAGGGTCTTCATGACCTGCACTGCAAACCTGTGTGCAGAGCAAAGCCCGGGTCACATTGGGAGCACTGGCACTGGCCACAAGGACATGGAAAGGACGGGAGGACGGAGACCTGTTGGGGTCGCTGGGAAGGTGGTGTTCCTCTCGGCACGCTCTCCAGAAGTGATCGACTTCCTGTGGTGGCATCTGCTGTGTGGTGACGACAACATGGAAAAGCAGAGCCACAAAGAGGCGGGAGGAAAAAAGGATCATTGCCTCGTGGCACTCAGGCACCTGGACAATCACCCACACCACCAGAGTTGCCTGCAAAAGAAGTTGCCATGGAGAGCGCTCAGTGCGAGGTGTCCATGTGGCAGGGCCCCAGGGGAGACGCAGGGGGAGCAGCGGGCCTGGTGGCCCCTGAGCCTGCCCTTAGGCCAGGTTTCAGCCCAGGGCCTGAGGCAGGGAGAGGATGGAGAGCTGCTGGAGAGGCGACCTGGGGGTGAGCAAATGCCCAGAAACTCACAGCCAGAGCAAAGACGCCCTCCTTGTCCCCATCCGAGGTGAACGTGCTGTGCAGAGGCCAATCCTCCATCACACAGAGCAGTGTTGGCAGAACCTTCTCCACTGTGGGACTCGATGAGCCTATGCTTCTCCAGATCATTGCAGCAGCTCTGTGGGATCAGAGCTCTGTGTCAGGGGCATCTCAGCCACACTACCATGCCCTGTGCGGCTCTGGGGGCCGGGTGACAGAGCCCCGGTGCCCTGAAGGGCAGGGAGGGAGCACGGCAGCAGGCTCGGGAAACAGAGGGGCCCGAGGGTCCCGGACCTGTCTGCCGCTCTGGCAGAGCCCATTGCACGGGCCGTGCAGGGCCATGGTCCTAAAGGCCGAGGAGGCCTGAGCTCTCCAGGCAGGTGGGCCCATACCTGTCACATGTTGGGGCACAGCGCAGGAGGGTCAGCACCACATCAGCTGGGTGTTCTTCGGCCAGCCTCACGATGTTCATGGGCAGCCTGGTATCCACATTTCCATGCGATGCAAAATTCTGGTGCATCTTCTTTACAATGGCTGGCACCTGGAAAAGGCATGGGGAAGACTTGGGCCGCTGTCTAGGGGAGCAACTTCACCAGCTTCCCCCAAGAATCGCTTCCCTTCCTGCCACGCTGTGCCGGCCTCAAAGGCTGAGGGGGCCCAGTGGCCGTGGCTGGAGATGACACACAATCCTGGGAGGCCTCTAGCCCCAGCCCCAGGCTGTTTACCTGCTGCTCAGAAGGAATACCACTCTTCTGGATAAAATCCACGGCGGGAGCAGGAATGGCAGTGGGAGTGGGCGTGGCGCCAGTATCTCTGATGCCCTGAGTCTCTCCAGTGTCAGCCGTTTGGAGGGCCACAGCCTCAGCCACTGCCTTGTCAGCCCTTGCCCTTTGATCATTCAATGCAGCATCAAAATTTTCTAATGGCTCAGCCAAATCCGTGTTGACATCAGGCTCTGCCTGGGGCTCGGTCAGCCCACAGTCAGGCTCAGCTGAGCCCTCAGCTGCCGTGCTGCTGGTGTTTCTACGCCGTATGCGCAGGAATTTTCGGATCATCTGCAGGAGAACAAAGGACAGGGAAGAGAGACGTGTTCCATGGAGTGCTCCAAGCGCGGTGCTCGGCTGAGCAGTGACAGCAGGCCCAGCCCAGGCGGGGATGGCTGCAGGTACCTTCAGTGTCCTGCGGAAGCTTCCACCGGCAGGCCTCTGCTCTTGTGTGCCGTCCGTGGCTGCATCTGGCAAAGAGCGAGAGCAGCCAGAGCTGAGGGGCTGCGGGAGAGGCCGGAGAACACAGCCCAGCCCTGCCCTCCCCAGGCTGCGATAGGGATGGGATGGGATGGGGCCACATTGGCTGCAGCCATCAGCCCTGTGGCCCAGCTCTGCCACTCACCATCCTGTAGTGTCTGGAACCGCTCGCGCTCTTCAGGCTCTTGTGCTGGGGTAGCTCCAGGGCCTTTGCTTTTTTTCCCCCTGAACACTTTGGACAGGCCGAGAATTCTGCCCGCCATGCCACAGAACCTTTCAAGAGAGATGCCTCAGGAAATCACTGAGGCAACAAGTTGTGCACTTGCGCCTTGAAAGCACCTGTGGCAGAAGAAGCCTCAGGAAGGCTGCAGGACAGCAAGTCCTGCACTCTGGTCTCAAGGGCTCCTGCCACAATGACAGGAGGTTCCTCGTAGACGATTCAAGCCACCAAATCCCACAGTCCGGCCTGGAGGCCACAGGCCACGGGGATAAGAGATGACTTGGAAAACCTCCGAGTCACCAAGTCGTGCAGTCTGGCCGTGAGGTCAGCTGCACGAGTCACTCCTCGTAGAAGCTCTGGGTCAGGCACAAACGAGTGCGCTGTGCGGGGGCTCCTCACAGCACCGCTCTGGCGCGTCCTGTCCCGTCGCCTGCTCCAAGGAATGTGGCCTGGCTGCGTCACCGCCAGCACCTATGTCCCCACGTGTCACAAAGGGTCCTTGGACACCCTGTGCCGTTCAATGCCACGGTGACCGCGCTGCTGCACCGCGTCACAAAGGGCCAATGCACACACTGCCACCTGCCCTGGGGCCGCTCCCAGCCCAGCCAAAGTGGCCCAGGTTGGAAGGAACCCCTCTCCCCAAGTGTCTAAGACAGCCCTGAGACAACATTTTTCGCAGCGGCTCAAACCGTGGGCAAACGCTGCCCTGCTCTGCGGGTTCAGGGCAGCAGAAGGAGCCCCCAGGGCCGCCGATGCAGCCGCAGCGGGAAGGGCACGGGGCCTCGCACAGAAGCTGGCACGGCCTCCCTGGGACACGTCCCAGCCGGTGGCCGTCCTAAACCCGCGGGTGTGACACAGACGAGGAACCTGTGGGCCGGGGCACGGACGCTGCTCTGACCCCTGGGGCCAGGGCAGCGCTGAAATCGGCAGGCGTGACGGAGCCCCCGCCCAAGCAGAGCTGCCGCCCCCCGAGCCCTGGCAACGCTGGTGCCATCTCCTGCCCCAGAGACCTGTGCCCCGGGGCGCTTCTCTGCCACAGGGCAGCCAAAGCCAACGGGCCCTGGCGGCTGGGCTCCTTCCTACAGGGGATGTTGGCAGGAGCACCTGGAGCAAGTGCTGGCAACACTTGGTCTCTGTCAGAAGCTCTTACTCCATGCTGGAATTGTTTTCTACTTGGAGTGATTTCCTGAAGCACAAAATCACCCTGGCAGCAGAGGCATAGAAGGAGTTGGCATTTAAGAATCCTCAATTCAGGAAAGCTTTTCTTCCCGTTACTCAACTCAAGTAGTTGCAAAAAGTTGCCAACTTCCTAAATTTATAGCAATGGCCTGAGAACCTGATAGATTTGCAAGCTTCCTTCCCATCTCAAAGCAGTGTTAGAAATGATCAGAGCCAATTTCCAAACTCAAAGATTTAGTTAACAAATTTGAAAAGCAATTTCGGGAAATGCTACGATAAATCAGGACAACATGGATCGAATGTTGGGTGGTCAATCCGGGAGCAGCAAAGGGTGCTTCTCCAGAGTACTGCCCACAACTTCGGGGTCTCGGGGGAGGTGTTTTAGACCATTGTTCTACCCTGAGGCAAAAACAAGACGGTAACAAAGAACCCGAAGAACATGACATCGTGTACATAAGAGAATCATTGAAATGTCTGGTGTCCGCAAGGGGTATCTGAAAGAGTTTCCTGAGAAATTGAAAAGACGTCTGCATGAAAAGTCTCCGAATCTTCTGTCAGATGGTTTCTGCCGCCCTCCGCCCAGATTGGTATGGGATCTCCTGATGAGCTGTGAAGATGTGGTCAGCCCATGCTTCATGGGCCCTTTCCCGCTTATCTCTCTGGCAGATGTCCAGGTAACACCTTAGGACAGTGAAAAGACTGTGGTATGCAAAGAGAGGCCCTGGAAGTGTTTCCAGCAATTCAGGGGATTTTACCTTCCACTGCAAAGTTTTAAGACACACGATTAAAATCCAGGAATTTAATACTTTGTATCTATTACAGCAGCAACACATTTGCCTTAACACTGCATGTCGCTTTGCAAAGCAGAAGACCACACAGAGGCAAAACAAAGGCCTTACTTTGGTTTCAAACATTTTTCTAGGAAGGCATGGGAAGAGCCTAATTCTCTTAAGGAATCAAAGCTCTCCAGGAATGAAAGCCCACTCAGTGTTACAAAAGAAGCCCAAACAAATGAGTAGATTGCAAAAGGGCTAATCCTCCCCCTGCTCCAGATATGGAAGTGGCCAAAAAAGTAGAGCTCTCCCCTCTTCTTCTCTGCAGGAGAAGCAGGATGACTAAGAGAAAAAGTCCCAGCTATTCCTTCAGTCCTCCATCACCAAAGCTGTGCCATAGCACAGGTGCTGCCTTCAAAGTGACCCCAGTTCCAGCCTAGACCTCTCACCTTCCAGACAACTCCTTCCCCAACACGACCAGCAACAGCAACCCCAGCTCAACACCCTGCCAAGACCCGCAGCCGTCCCCATGCCTGCGCAGAGCTTTCCCAACCCCTGGTTCCCTGCACGTGCCGTGGCATGGCACTCAGGAGGATGTGCTCCAAGGCCTTCCCCGCTAGCAAGCTCAGGCTGCCAGGCCTACGGTTCCTGGATCATCCTTCCCACCCACCCTTCCCGTGCACGGCTGGTCCATTTGCGCTCAGCTCCGACTTGGCCGCTTCACCAGGACTGCTGCTAAAGGATGGAGAGCAGCCCGGCAAGCTCCTTCTCCAGCTCCCTCTTTACTCTCGGGGCAGGTAGAACATGCCACAGGAAAGCAAGCAGTGCCAAAAGACTTGGGCCAGCATCAGGCACATTGAGGAATGAAACAAGGCCTTTGTTCGATGGAAGGAAGCACAAGCAATTGACAGAAGTGAAGAGGACTTAGCACAGATATCCAGAAGTCCTTAGCACCAGTTAACATCAGCAAAACCTGGAAGCCTAACTTGACATGAGAGTGACTTGACAAAAAGCTTGAGACATAGCCTTTGGGAAGACCTAAGGGCGGCTACAGAATCAGCCCTGTGCAGGGAAGGCATGAGGAAGATGAGCTGCTTTGGTGAGCTGAGACTCCTCCTGGCCAGCAGGTGGACATTAACTTCAGGCCTAGGATTCTGACGCAATGTGTTTCCTTCTAAGCCGCTGCCTATGGAATCACCTCAGCAGTCTAAAGACGGAAGGGATTTTTGATAGAATTCCTACAGAAACCCACTGAAATTTGGACGTGGCGAAGAAGCCTTGTGCTGGGGTGCAGAGCCCTAACCTCCTGCCAATAAAAGAGCTCTTGGTGGACAATGCATTTGTCTGCTGATTTCATTGAATTCTAGAGACCTCTCAGGACTGCTCTATCCTGAGGGAAGGCCCTTGGCCTTGAGCTGTAGGCACCCGCGCAAGCTTCAGATCAGCTCCCTCAGCTTCCAGGACCTCTCTTGGCCGGCATCCTGACGGGGAGGCAGGACCGCTGCCAGGCACTGCTGGGACCCAGCAGGACAGGACCGGCTGTCTCGTGTCCACGTAGCACCCCCTGACACAGCCAGGGTCATCCCGAAAGCAGACAAGGCTCACGTGTCAGCGCAGAGGGGCAAGGAGCGCTGGGCTCCTCTCAGGGTGTCTCAGCTGGGCCTGCTCCACAAGACGCCCCCATTTGAAGGCCTGCTAATGCCCAGCTGCTAGAAATGCCTGCCTTGTTCTCTCCAAGATGCAGAGGAAGAGGCAGGGAGCAGGGCGCCTTGGGAGGCAAAGCTTCCAAGCCTTTTCTGAGGCCGCTCACACACCAAGAGCAGCCAAGACTCTCCCTGCTGCCTGGCCCACACAGCCCAGCTCGGTGCTGGCCCTCTGGGCCGCAGCAGCCTCCAGCAAGCAAGAGGCAAATGCATATTGCCAAGAGTTGAAGCACAGCAGACAGGTAAGATGTGAGACGTGTGTGCGGGAAGGCCTTTGAATTCACAGCTCTCCAAGACAGCTTTGGGGCTGGCAGCTGGACAGAGATGCTCCTGCTCACACCTGTGTCCAAAGGGGGGAAACACACCCTGCTGCAGGTGCTTGCCTTGGTCTCTGCAGGTCCAGCTGGATTCCAAACCTGCTCTTCACAGCCTTCTCCCTTCCCTTGTCCGCCTGCCAAGGGCAACGGGCCTCAAGGACTGAAAGGACCACAGAGAGCCAAAGGGGGACAGTTGTTCCTACATCACTGGGAGCTCCTAGGAAAGCGCTTTCCTTCAGCAGCAAGCCCCTTTTCCCCAGAGGCCTTTCCCCAGATTGGAAGCTTTCCTGGGGAATGCCAAGACACTCTTAAGAAACCCTGGCAAGGCTGAATTTCTTTCTGGTCCTTTCTGGACAGGCGCTCCAGCTCTAGCTGGCATTTCCCCCAGTGTGATTCCAGCTGGAGGTTGACACATGCAGCCCCAGGCCCTCTACAAACACAAGCTGCCCGCTGCCTCCACTCCTGCCTGCGCTCACAGCAGCAAAAGCAGGCTCTTCCCGGCCAGAGACCAGAGCCCTGACCCCGCAGGACGCTCTCGCCAGCACCTTCCAGGACTCTCCGCTGTGCACGCAGCACTTTTCCTGCCCGCTCTCCACAGCCTTTGGAAGACAGAGCACAACCTGGCTGGCGCTGCCATCAGCACACTGCAAACACGGGCAGAGGAAGGAGAAGCAGGGGCTGCTTTGCGGCCATGCCCAGGAGAGACTGGAAGGCTGCCCTCCCTCTGCTCTCACTCGCTTGGCTTTCTGGCAGCCTCTGAGGCAGGGGCTGCGATTCCTCAGCTCTGGGCACCAGAACCGCAGCCGGGATCCCGGAACTGCCTGACGGTGCTGGGGCCATTGGCTGGGTCACGCGTCCGAGTCTCGGCCACCGTGCTGCTGCTGCTGCTGCTTCACTTGCCCTTAGGCACACCCCAAGCTCCCTGTTAAGGCCTGATGGTCTCTGCTTCTGCCATCTCCCCGACCCTGTGCAGGGATGGAGCACTGCTGTGCTTTCAGCAAGCTATTCTTGAAAGCTTCCAGCATTCCAAGCTCCTTTGCCCTCTGTAGATGCTTGCCATGGAATCCCTCACAGCTGGCTTCAGAGCGTCCTCAGGTTGGCTCTCTCAAAATCCGGGAGCTTCAGGCTGCTCAGTAGGACCTTAAACTGCACAGTGTTGTGGAACTGGACCTTCAGCACAGGCACCTTTCCAGCCTGACGCGGCCTCGCTCCTCTGTGTCTCTGCACAAAAGACGGCGCGCAAGAGGACGGCAGCAGGGGCCTGTGTGTGCTAGGGCTCAGATTTTACACCGTTTCAGCTCCACAGAGACGCAGGTGAAGTGAAGAAGCCAAAGTGTTTATTAATTCAAGGCCAAGCAAAGGGATGAGCTGGGAAGGAATAAGGGGGGATGGGCAGGGTCTGAGGGCTGGGGGGAGGGAGCTAAGTACAAAGAGCGAGAGGTGTGAAGCCAGGAGAATTGTGCTCAGCCTCAGCTGTGCGTGGAGCTCCAGCAGCACTGAGAGATGGTGTCCTCTTCAGTGTCTCCTGGTGTGTTCTTGGGACACCGGTTTGCTGGATTCAGAAGACGTCCCCAGTTGTTTAGCTTTCTGGGGAAAGCAGGCTTCATTTTGCAGGTTCAGAGCATGACGGGCTGTTGTCTTGCCTCTGGGTTTGAAGGGCTGCAAGAGAGAAGAATAGAGACATGGTCAGAGGCTGGATCTGTGGGAATCCTAGGAGATCTTCCTGCCAGGGCCATCCCATCCAGCCCTCGTCCACACAGGGAGCAAAGGCCTCCAGAGCTGAGGATTGCAGCTGTCTGCCCGGGCAGTGCAGCTTCCCCCGCCAGAGCCGCTGACGGCCCGCTGCCCTCACTCACCCTGACTGAGAAGGTGAAGCTGTCCTGGCTGCCCCCTCAGAGAGCGTGTCACGGCCCCAGCGGCACGGCTCCCTGCCAGCGCCGCTGCCAGCCCTGTGGCCACACGGCCTCCTGCCCCGGCAGGGCTCAGCCCGGGCCCTTGCCGCCAGCTGCCGCCCCAGGGCACGGCTGCCAGAGGGCGGCAGCAGCCCCGAGGGCAGGCGGGGCTCCACGGCGCCAGGCCCGGATGCCGCTGCTGCAGCCGGGGCAGCAGCAGCCAGGGCCGGGGCCGAGCTGCGGCGGGCCGGGGAGGGAGCCCGAGCTCGTGGCTCACCCAAGAACCACATGGCTGCCTCTGGCAGGGACTCCTGTGGGTTCTCCAGGTAGGGCAGGGCCCGGCGCAGGTGCTCGGCCGCTAGGATCCTGTCATCTGCCAGCTGGAGAGAGCGGCAGGAGGGAAGGGTTGGCGCGGGCTCAGCCCCTGGGCCGGGCTCTGGCCGCGCCCAGCCCCGGCCTCCCCTGCCCGCACGGCCCTGAGGCCCGGCCAGCAGCCGCTGGCGCCGGGCTCTGGAGGGGGCAGAGGGCCGGCTGCTGCCCGGGGAGCCGCGGTGCCGCCCCGTGCCCGCAGCCCCGCTGGGCCGGGACTCCACGGGCACCCGGCTCGGGGCCGCAGGAGCCTGGAGAAGAGCCCGCGGGGCCCAGGGAAGGCAGCGGCGTGTGGGGCGCAGGCTGGAGCCCCCGGGTGCAGCACTGGGCAGGGGCCACGGCTGCCAGCCCCGCGGCCATGGATCTTCTCCAGGCTGAGGCTGCCACTTCTCCAAGCCATCCTTACCTTGCAGTCATCGATAGTCAAGGGATGTTCCTTTGTCAGGAGCTTCTCGAGATCCCTCCTCTTCAGGAACTTGGCCGCACAATACAGGGTTTCCCGAGAGGCCTGAAGAGCAGCAGAGATGCAGAGATGGCACCACAGCCCAGGGCACAAGGACTCGCATCCCTGTGCCAAGGCCTGGAGAAGGACGCAGCCTCCTCCTCCTCCTGCAGCAGGGCAGGAGGCAGCTGAGCCCCCGTCCCAGGGATGCACAAAACCTCACATTTGCCACACGCCAGTTCTCATCATGGCAGTAGAATAAAAGTAGGTACAGGCTCTTGTTTACAGTTGCCTTCAGGCGCTTTTTTCCCTCCTTCACTACCAACTCCATCACCTTACAGAAGAGGTCAATGGAGAGCAGTTGCATGTAGCTATTTTCCTAGAGGAAAGGAAAAAACCTAAGCATCAATTACTCCAGGCCCACCTAGGCAAAGGCCTGAAAATGCAGACAGCACAAGGTTTCTGGGCAGCACCCAATGCCTGTGGCTCGGGTTGCAGAACCTTACATTGTTAAAGAGCGCCAGGAGTGCCTCAGCCAGCTTTGGGGCGGTGGTGCTGGATACCAGGATGTCTTCGCTCTCCAGCATATTAGTAAGCACACGGAGGGTCAGGGCAACCACCACTCCATCTTCATCAGCCAGCAGATCCACAAAGCTTTCAGACAGGCAGCACATTCTTCTGGCCTGTGTGGAACACAAGGCTGCGCTGTGAAGCCGTGAACAGCTGCACCAGCGACAGCGCCCAGGCACTGCAAGCCCAGCCTGCTGCCGCAGGGCCCAGACACCAAAGGCCTGTCCCAAAGCACTCGGGCAGCTGAGGCAGGAGAGCTGGGAGCAGCTGCCTCAGCTCCTGAAGCCCAGCCAGCCCATGGGGCTGCTCTCCCCAGTGCAGCTTCAGCTGCTGCCCCCTTCTCACCATCAGGGGATCCTTGCTGAGCACCAGCAGGCCTTTGAGCGCCAGGCGACACCTCTTCCTGCACTCGGTCCGCAGGTACCTGGACACGACCCTCAGGACCCAGCCACCACATTTAGTCCAGTCCAGGCACTCCAGAACCTGAAAGGCACAGGGCAGTGGTACAGGGCCCGGCTGGCAGGAGCCCAGAACTGCCCAGGGCCAGCCCCAGGCAGCAGCAGCACAGGGCGCTGGTGCCATCCCAGGAGGCTAGGGATGCGGCTGCGAGAGGGCAGAGAGCTGGGAGGCAGCTCAGCCAGGCAGCGCTGCTCTTCAGGCTCACCTCCACAAGGAATGCCAGGAAAGGCAGATCGCAGCCTGGCTTCTCAATGCTGAGCAGCCGGAGCATGCGGGTTGCGATGCAGGAAGAGAAAGGGATCAAGACATGGCGCATCTCCCTGTCAGGGGCAAAAAGGAAGAAAGAGCCTGAGTAGGGGGGGGCACACTTTTCTCAGGACTGACTCCCAGAGGTGCAGTCTTTCCCCAGCATCCCTGGAGGGGACGTGGGTGCTTTGGGAGGCGGCCACTCCTGTGCACCCTCCTCTCCCAGCCTTTTCCAGTCTGCTCGGCCGTCCCTAAAGAGACGAGGCCCTCTGGCCCATGACCAGAGGGACTGTGTGGGGCAGCCCGGGCACAGGGCACCAATTCCAGGGACAGCAGGGAGCAGGGGGTCTCACCTGGCCAGCAGAGCCACAGCATAGTACTGGGTATGAGCACAGAGCATGGTGTCCCAGCCATGCTTGGACTCCACAGCCATCACCTCATTCTCACACTGCAGCCGGCAGAGCAGGGTCTTCATGACCTGCACTGCAAACCTGTGTGCAGAGCAAAGCCCGGGTCACATTGGGAGCACTGGCACTGGCCACAAGGACATGGAAAGGACGGGAGGACGGAGACCTGTTGGGGTCGCTGGGAAGGTGGTGTTCCTCTCGGCACGCTCTCCAGAAGTGATCGACTTCCTGTGGTGGCATCTGCTGTGTGGTGACGACAACATGGAAAAGCAGAGCCACAAAGAGGCGGGAGGAAAAAAGGATCATTGCCTCGTGGCACTCAGGCACCTGGACAATCACCCACACCACCAGAGTTGCCTGCAAAAGAAGTTGCCATGGAGAGCGCTCAGTGCGAGGTGTCCATGTGGCAGGGCCCCAGGGGAGACGCAGGGGGAGCAGCGGGCCTGGTGGCCCCTGAGCCTGCCCTTAGGCCAGGTTTCAGCCCAGGGCCTGAGGCAGGGAGAGGATGGAGAGCTGCTGGAGAGGCGACCTGGGGGTGAGCAAATGCCCAGAAACTCACAGCCAGAGCAAAGACGCCCTCCTTGTCCCCATCCGAGGTGAACGTGCTGTGCAGAGGCCAATCCTCCATCACACAGAGCAGTGTTGGCAGAACCTTCTCCACTGTGGGACTCGATGAGCCTATGCTTCTCCAGATCATTGCAGCAGCTCTGTGGGATCAGAGCTCTGTGTCAGGGGCATCTCAGCCACACTACCATGCCCTGTGCGGCTCTGGGGGCCGGGTGACAGAGCCCCGGTGCCCTGAAGGGCAGGGAGGGAGCACGGCAGCAGGCTCGGGAAACAGAGGGGCCCGAGGGTCCCGGACCTGTCTGCCGCTCTGGCAGAGCCCATTGCACAGGCCGTGCAGGGCCATGGTCCTAAAGGCCGAGGAGGCCTGAGCTCTCCAGGCAGGTGGGCCCATACCTGTCACATGTTGGGGCACAGCGCAGGAGGGTCAGCACCACATCAGCTGGGTGTTCTTCGGCCAGCCTCACGATGTTCATGGGCAGCCTGGTATCCACATTTCCATGCGATGCAAAATTCTGGTGCATCTTCTTTACAATGGCTGGCACCTGGAAAAGGCATGGGGAAGACTTGGGCCGCTGTCTAGGGGAGCAACTTCACCAGCTTCCCCCAAGAATCGCTTCCCTTCCTGCCACGCTGTGCCGGCCTCAAAGGCTGAGGGGGCCCAGTGGCCGTGGCTGGAGATGACACACAATCCTGGGAGGCCTCTAGCCCCAGCCCCAGGCTGTTTACCTGCTGCTCAGAAGGAATACCACTCTTCTGGATAAAATCCACGGCGGGAGCAGGAATGGCAGTGGGAGTGGCCGTGGCGCCAGTATCTCTGATGCCCTGAGTCTCTCCAGTGTCAGCCGTTTGGAGGGCCACAGCCTCAGCCACTGCCTTGTCAGCCCTTGCCCTTTGATCATTCAATGCAGCATCAAAATTTTCTAATGGCTCAGCCAAATCCGTGTTGACATCAGGCTCTGCCTGGGGCTCGGTCAGCCCACAGTCAGGCTCAGCTGAGCCCTCAGCTGCCGTGCTGCTGGTGTTTCTACGCCGTATGCGCAGGAATTTTCGGATCATCTGCAGGAGAACAAAGGACAGGGAAGAGAGACGTGTTCCATGGAGTGCTCCAAGCGCGGTGCTCGGCTGAGCAGTGACAGCAGGCCCAGCCCAGGCGGGGATGGCTGCAGGTACCTTCAGTGTCCTGCGGAAGCTTCCACCGGCAGGCCTCTGCTCTTGTGTGCCATCCATGGCTGCATCTGGCAAAGAGCGAGAGCAGCCAGAGCTGAGGGGCTGCGGGAGAGGCCGGAGAACACAGCCCAGCCCTGCCCTCCCCAGGCTGCGATAGGGATGGGATGGGATGGGGCCACATTGGCTGCAGCCATCAGCCCTGTGGCCCAGCTCTGCCACTCACCATCCTGTAGTGTCTGGATCCGCTCGGGCTCTTCAGGCTCTTGTGCTGGGGTAGCTCCAGGGCCTTTGCTTTTTTTCCCCCTGAACACTTTGGACAGGCCGAGAATTCTGCCCGCCATGCCACAGCACCTTTCAAGAGAGATGCCTCAGGAAAGCACTGAGGCAACAAGTTGTGCACTTGCGCCTTGAAAGCACCTGTGGCAGAAGAAGCCTCAGGAAGGCTGCAGGACAGCAAGTCCTGCACTCTGGTCTCAAGGGCTCCTGCCACAATGACAGGAGGTTCCTCGTAGACGATTCAAGCCACCAAATCCCACAGTCCGGCCTGGAGGCCACAGGCCACGGGGATAAGAGATGACTTGGAAAACCTCCGAGTCACCAAGTCGTGCAGTCTGGCCGTGAGGTCAGCTGCACGAGTCACTCCTCGTAGAAGCTCTGGGTCAGGCACAAACGAGTGCGCTGTGTGGGGGCTCCTCACAGCACCGCTCTGGCGCGTCCTGTCCCGTCGCCTGCTCCAAGGAATGTGGCCTGGCTGCGTCACCGCCAGCACCTATGTCCCCACGTGTCACAAAGGGTCCTTGGACACCCTGTGCCATTCCAAGCCACGGTGACCGCGCTGCTGCACCGCGTCACAAAGGGCCAATGCACACACTGTCACCTGCCCTGGGGCCGCTCCCAGCCCAGTCAAAGTGGCCCAGGTTGGAAGGAACCCCTCACCCCAAGTGTCTAAGACAGCCCTGAGACAGCATTTTTCGCAGCGGCTCAAACCGTGGGCAAACGCTGCCCTGCTCTGCGGGTTCAGGGCAGCAGAAGGAGCCCCCAGGGCCGCCGATGCAGCCGCAGCGGGAAGGGCACGGGGCCTCGCACAGAAGCTGGCACGGCCTCCCTGGGACACGTCCCAGCCGGTGGCCGTCCTAAACCCGCGGGTGTGACACAGACGAGGAACCTGTGGGCCGGGGCACGGACGCTGCTCTGACCCCTGGGGCCAGGGCAGCGCTGAAATCGGCAGGCGTGACGGAGCCCCCGCCCAAGCAGAGCTGCCGCCCCCCGAGCCCTGGCAACGCTGGTGCCATCTCCTGCCCCAGAGACCTGTGCCCCGGGGCGCTTCTCTGCCACAGGGCAGCCAAAGCCAACGGGCCCTGGCGGCTGGGCTCCTTCCTACAGGGGATGTTGGCAGGAGCACCTGGAGCAAGTGCTGGCAACACTTGGTCTCTGTCAGAAGCTCTTACTCCATGCTGAAATTGTTTTCTACTTGGAGTGATTTCCTGAAGCACAAAATCACCCTGGCAGCAGAGGCATAGAAGGAGTTGGCATTTAAGAATCCTCAATTCAGGAAAGCTTTTCTTCCCGTTACTCAACTCAAGTAGTTGCAAAAAGTTGCCAACTTCCTAAATTTATAGCAATGGCCTGAGAACCTGATAGATTTGCAAGCTTCCTTCCCATCTCAAAGCAGTGTTAGAAATGATCAGAGCCAATTTCCAAACTCAAAGATTTAGTTAACAAATTTGAAAAGCAATTTCGGGAAATGCTACGATAAATCAGGACAACATGGATCGAATGTTGGGTGGTCAATCCGGGAGCAGCAAAGGGTGCTTCTCCAGAGTACTGCCCACAACTTCGGGGTCTCGGGGGAGGTGTTTTAGACCATTGTTCTACCCTGAGGCAAAAACAAGACGGTAACAAAGAACCCGAAGAACATGACATCGTGTACATAAGAGAATCATTGAAATGTCTGGTGTCCGCAAGGGGTATCTGAAAGAGTTTCCTGAGAAATTGAAAAGACGTCTGCATGAAAAGTCTCCGAATCTTCTGTCAGATGGTTTCTGCCGCCCTCCGCCCAGATTGGTATGGGATCTCCTGATGAGCTGTGAAGATATGGTCAGCCCATGCTTCATGGGCCCTTTCCCGCTTATCTCTCTGGCAGATGTCCAGGTAACACCTTAGGACAGTGAAAAGACTGTGGTATGCAAAGAGAGGCCCTGGAAGTGTTTCCAGCAATTCAGGGGATTTTACCTTCCACTGCAAAGTTTTAAGACACACGATTAAAATCCAGGAATTTAATACTTTGTATCTATTACAGCAGCAACACATTTGCCTTAAGGTCATCCACTGCATGTCGCTTTGCAAAGCAGAAGACCACACAGAGGCAAAACAAAGGCCTTACTTTGGTTTCAAACATTTTTCTAGGAAGGCATGGGAAGAGCCTAATTCTCTTAAGGAATCAAAGCTCTCCAGGAATGAAAGCCCACTCAGTGTTACAAAAGAAGCCCAAACAAATGAGTAGATTGCAAAAGGGCTAATCCTCCCCCTGCTCCAGCTATGGAAGTGGCCAAGAAAGTAGAGCTCTCCCCTCTTCTTCTCTGCAGGAGAAGCAGGATGACTAAGAGAAAAAGTCCCAGCTATTCCTTCAGTCCTCCATCACCAAAGCTGTGCCATAGCACAGGTGCTGCCTTCAAAGTGACCCCAGTTCCAGCCTAGACCTCTCACCTTCCAGACAACTCCTTCCCCAACACGCCCAGCAACAGCAACCCCAGCTCAACACCCTGCCAAGACCCGCAGCTGTCCCCATGCCTGCGCAGAGCTTTCCCACCCCCTGGTTCCCTGCACGTGCCGTGGCATGGCACTCAGGAGGATGTGCTCCAAGGCCTTCCCCGCTAGCAAGCTCAGGCTGCCAGGCCTACGGTTCCTGGATCATCCTTCCCACCCACCCTTCCCGTGCACGGCTGGTCCATTTGCGCTCAGCTCCGACTTGGCCGCTTCACCAGGACTGCTGCTAAAGGATGGAGAGCAGCCCGGCAAGCTCCTTCTCCAGCTCCCTCTTTACTCTCGGGGCAGGTAGAACATGCCACAGGAAAGCAAGCAGTGCCAAAAGACTTGGGCCAGCATCAGGCACATTGAGGAATCAAACAAGGCCTTTGTTCGATGGAAGGAAGCACAAGCAATTGACAGAAGTGAAGAGGACTTAGCACAGATATCCAGAAGTCCTTAGCACCAGTTAACATCAGCAAAACCTGGAAGCCTAACTTGACATGAGAGTGACTTGACAAAAAGCTTGAGACATAGCCTTTGGGAAGACCTAAGGGCGGCTACAGAATCAGCCCTGTGCAGGGAAGGCATGAGGAAGATGAGCTGCTTTGGTGAGCTGAGACTCCTCCTGGCCAGCAGGTGGACATGAACTTCAGGCCTAGGATTCTGACGCAATGTGTTTCCTTCTAAGCCGCTGCCTATGGAATCACCTCAGCAGTCTAAAGACGGAAGGGATTTTTGATAGAATTCCTACAGAAACCCACTGAAATTTGGACGTGGCGAAGAAGCCTTGTGCTGGGGTGCAGAGCCCTAACCTCCTGCCAATAAAAGAGCTCTTGGTGGACAATGCATTTGTCTGCTGATTTCATTGAATTCTAGAGACCTCTCAGGACTGCTCTATCCTGAGGGAAGGCCCTTGGCCTTGAGCTGTAGGCACCCGCGCAAGCTTCAGATCAGCTCCCTCAGCTTCCAGGACCTCTCTTGGCCGGCATCCTGACGGGGAGGCAGGACCGCTGCCAGGCACTGCTGGGACCCAGCAGGACAGGACCGGCTGTCTCGTGTCCACGTAGCACCCCCTGACACAGCCAGGGTCATCCCGAAAGCAGACAAGGCTCACGTGTCAGCGCAGAGGGGCAAGGAGCGCTGGGCTCCTCTCAGGGTGTCTCAGCTGGGCCTGCTCCACAAGACGCCCCCATTTGAAGGCCTGCTAATGCCCAGCTGCCAGAAATGCCTGCCTTGTTCTCTCCAAGATGCAGAGGAAGAGGCAGGGAGCAGGGCGCCTTGGGAGGCAAAGCTTCCAAGCCTTTTCTGAGGCCGCTCACACACCAAGAGCAGCCAAGACTCTCCCTGCTGCCTGGCCCACACAGCCCAGCTCGGTGCTGGCCCTCTGGGCCGCAGCAGCCTCCAGCAAGCAAGAGGCAAATGCATATTGCCAAGAGTTGAAGCACAGCAGACAGGTAAGATGTGAGACGTGTGTGCGGGAAGGCCTTTGAATTCACAGCTCTCCAAGACAGCTTTGGGGCTGGCAGCTGGACAGAGATGCTCCTGCTCACACCTGTGTCCAAAGGGGGGAAACACACCCTGCTGCAGGTGCTTGCCTTGGTCTCTGCAGGTCCAGCTGGATTCCAAACCTGCTCTTCACAGCCTTCTCCCTTCCCTTGTCCGCCTGCCAAGGGCAACGGGCCTCAAGGACTGAAAGGACCACAGAGAGCCAAAGGGGGACAGTTGTTCCTACATCACTGGGAGCTCCTAGGAAAGCGCTTTCCTTCAGCAGCAAGCCCCTTTCCCCCAGAGGCCTTTCCCCAGATTGGAAGCTTTCCTGGGGAATGCCAAGACACTCTTAAGTAACCCTGGCAAGGCTGAATTTCTTTCTGGTCCTTTCTGGACAGGCGCTCCAGATCTAGCTGGCATTTCCCCCAGTGTGATTCCAGCTGGAGGTTGACACATGCAGCCCCAGGCCCTCTACAAACACAAGCTGCCCGCTGCCTCCACTCCTGCCTGCGCTCACAGCAGCAAAAGCAGGCTCTTCCCGGCCAGAGACCAGAGCCCTGACCCCGCAGGACGCTCTCGCCAGCACCTTCCAGGACTCTCCGCTGTGCACGCAGCACTTTTCCTGCCCGCTCTCCACAGCCTTTGGAAGACAGAGCACAACCTGGCTGGCGCTGCCATCAGCACACTGCAAACACGGGCAGAGGAAGGAGAAGCAGGGGCTGCTTTGCGGCCATGCCCAGGAGAGACTGGAAGGCTGCCCTCCCTCTGCTCTCACTCGCTTGGCTTTCTGGCAGCCTCTGAGGCAGGGGCTGCGATTCCTCAGCTCTGGGCACCAGAACCGCAGCCGGGATCCCGGAACTGCCTGACGGTGCCGGGGCCATTGGCTGGGTCACGCGTCCGAGTCTCGGCCACCGTGCTGCTGCTGCTGCTGCTTCACTTGCCCTTAGGCACACCCCAAGCTCCCTGTTAAGGCCTGATGGTCTCTGCTTCTGCCATCTCCCCGACCCTGTGCAGGGATGGAGCACTGCTGTGCTTTCAGCAAGCTATTCTTGAAAGCTTCCAGCATTCCAAGCTCCTTTGCCCTCTGTAGATGCTTGCCATGGAATCCCTCACAGCTGGCTTCAGAGCGTCCTCAGGTTGGCTCTCTCAAAATCCGGGAGCTTCAGGCTGCTCAGTAGGACCTTAAACTGCACAGTGTTGTGGAACTGGACCTTCAGCACAGGCACCTTTCCAGCCTGACGCGGCCTCGCTCCTCTGTGTCTCTGCACAAAAGACGGCGCGCAAGAGGACGGCAGCAGGGGCCTGTGTGTGCTAGGGCTCAGATTTTACACCGTTTCAGCTCCACAGAGACGCAGGTGAAGTGAAGAAGCCAAAGTGTTTATTAATTCAAGGCCAAGCAAAGGGATGAGCTGGGAAGGAATAAGGGGGGATGGGCAGGGTCTGAGGGCTGGGGGGAGGGAGCTAAGTACAAAGAGCGAGAGGTGTGAAGCCAGGAGAATTGTGCTCAGCCTCAGCTGTGCGTGGAGCTCCAGCAGCACTGAGAGATGGTGTCCTCTTCAGTGTCTCCTGGTGTGTTCTTGGGACACCGGTTTGCTGGATTCAGAAGACGTCCCCAGTTGTTTAGCTTTCTGGGGAAAGCAGGCTTCATTTTGCAGGTTCAGAGCATGACGGGCTGTTGTCTTGCCTCTGGGTTTGAAGGGCTGCAAGAGAGAAGAATAGAGACATGGTCAGAGGCTGGATCTGTGGGAATCCTAGGAGATCTTCCTGCCAGGGCCATCCCATCCAGCCCTCGTCCACACAGGGAGCAAAGGCCTCCAGAGCTGAGGATTGCAGCTGTCTGCCCGGGCAGTGCAGCTTCCCCCGCCAGAGCCGCTGACGGCCCGCTGCCCTCACTCACCCTGACTGAGAAGGTGAAGCTGTCCTGGCTGCCCCCTCAGAGAGCGTGTCACGGCCCCAGCGGCACGGCTCCCTGCCAGCGCCGCTGCCAGCCCTGTGGCCACACGGCCTCCTGCCCCGGCAGGGCTCAGCCCGGGCCCTTGCCGCCAGCTGCCGCCCCAGGGCACGGCTGCCAGAGGGCGGCAGCAGCCCCGAGGGCAGGCGGGGCTCCACGGCGCCGGGCCCGGATGCCGCTGCTGCAGCCGGGGCAGCAGCAGCCAGGGCCGGGGCCGAGCTGCGGCGGGCCAGGGAGGGAGCCCGGGCTCGTGGCTCACCCAAGAACCACATGGCTGCCTCTGGCAGGGACTCCTGTGGGTTCTCCAGGTAGGGCAGGGCCCGGCGCAGGTGCTCGGCCGCTAGGATCCTGTCATCTGCCAGCTGGAGAGAGCGGCAGGAGGGAAGGGTTGGCGCGGGCTCAGCCCCTGGGCCGGGCTCTGGCCGTGCCCAGCCCCGGCCTCCCCTGCCCGCACGGCCCTGAGGCCCGGCCAGCAGCCGCTGGCGCCGGGCTCTGGAGGGGGCAGAGGGCCGGCTGCTGCCCGGGGAGCCGCGGTGCCGCCCCGTGCCCGCAGCCCCGCTGGGCCGGGACTCCACGGGCACCCGGCTCGGGGCCGCAGGAGCCTGGAGAAGAGCCCGCGGGGCCCAGGGAAGGCAGCGGCGTGTGGGGCGCAGGCTGGAGCCCCCGGGTGCAGCACTGGGCAGGGGCCACGGCTGCCAGCCCCGCGGCCACGGATCTTCTCCAGGCTGAGGCTGCCACTTCTCCAAGCCATCCTTACCTTGCAGTCATCGATAGTCAAGGGATGTTCCTTTGTCAGGAGCTTCTCGAGATCCCTCCTCTTCAGGAACTTGGCCGCACAATACAGGGTTTCCCGAGAGGCCTGAAGAGCAGCAGAGATGCAGAGATGGCACCACAGCCCAGGGCACAAGGACTCGCATCCCTGTGCCAAGGCCTGGAGAAGGACGCAGCCTCCTCCTCCTCCTGCAGCAGGGCAGGAGGCAGCTGAGCCCCCGTCCCAGGGATGCACAAAACCTCACATTTGCCACACGCCGGTTCTCATCATGGCAGTAGAATAAAAGTAGGTACAGGCTCTTGTTTACAGTTGCCTTCAGGCGCTTTTTTCCCTCCTTCACTACCAACTCCATCACCTTACAGAAGAGGTCAATGGAGAGCAGTTGCATGTAGCTATTTTCCTAGAGGAAAGGAAAAAACCTAAGCATCAATTACTCCAGGCCCACCTAGGCAAAGGCCTGAAAATGCAGACAGCACAAGGTTTCTGGGCAGCACCCAATTCCTGTGGCTCGGGTTGCAGAACCTTACATTGTTAAAGAGCGCCAGGAGTGCCTCAGCCAGCTTTGGGGCGGTGGTGCTGGATACCAGGATGTCTTCGCTCTCCAGCATATTAGTAAGCACACGGAGGGTCAGGGCAACCACCACTCCATCTTCATCAGCCAGCAGATCCACAAAGCTTTCAGACAGGCAGCACATTCTTCTGGCCTGTGTGGAACACAAGGCTGCGCTGTGAAGCCGTGAACAGCTGCACCAGCGACAGCGCCCAGGCACTGCAAGCCCAGCCTGCTGCCGCAGGGCCCAGACACCAAAGGCCTGTCCCAAAGCACTCGGGCAGCTGAGGCAGGAGAGCTGGGAGCAGCTGCCTCAGCTCCTGAAGCCCAGCCAGCCCATGGGGCTGCTCTCCCCAGTGCAGCTTCAGCTGCTGCCCCCTTCTCACCATCAGGGGATCCTTGCTGAGCACCAGCAGGCCTTTGAGCGCCAGGCGACACCTCTTCCTGCACTCGGTCCGCAGGTACCTGGACACGACCCTCAGGACCCAGCCACCACATTTAGTCCAGTCCAGGCACTCCAGAACCTGAAAGGCACAGGGCAGTGGTACAGGGCCCGGCTGGCAGGAGCCCAGAACTGCCCAGGGCCAGCCCCAGGCAGCAGCAGCACAGGGCGCTGGTGCCATCCCAGGAGGCTAGGGATGCGGCTGCGAGAGGGCAGAGAGCTGGGAGGCAGCTCAGCCAGGCAGCGCTGCTCTTCAGGCTCACCTCCACAAGGAATGCCAGGAAAGGCAGATCGCAGCCTGGCTTCTCAATGCTGAGCAGCCGGAGCATGCGGGTTGCGATGCAGGAAGAGAAAGGGATCAAGACATGGCGCATCTCCCTGTCAGGGGCAAAAAGGAAGAAAGAGCCTGAGTAGGGGGGGGCACACTTTTCTCAGGACTGACTCCCAGAGGTGCAGTCTTTCCCCAGCATCCCTGGAGGGGACGTGGGTGCTTTGGGAGGCGGCCACTCCTGTGCACCCTCCTCTCCCAGCCTTTTCCAGTCTGCTCGGCCGTCCCTAAAGAGACGAGGCCCTCTGGCCCATGACCAGAGGGACTGTGTGGGGCAGCCCGGGCACAGGGCACCAATTCCAGGGACAGCAGGGAGCAGGGGGTCTCACCTGGCCAGCAGAGCCACAGCATAGTACTGGGTATGAGCACAGAGCATGGTGTCCCAGCCATGCTTGGACTCCACAGCCATCACCTCATTCTCACACTGCAGCCGGCAGAGCAGGGTCTTCATGACCTGCACTGCAAACCTGTGTGCAGAGCAAAGCCCGGGTCACATTGGGAGCACTGGCACTGGCCACAAGGACATGGAAAGGACGGGAGGACGGAGACCTGTTGGGGTCGCTGGGAAGGTGGTGTTCCTCTCGGCACGCTCTCCAGAAGTGATCGACTTCCTGTGGTGGCATCTGCTGTGTGGTGACGACAACATGGAAAAGCAGAGCCACAAAGAGGCGGGAGGAAAAAAGGATCATTGCCTCGTGGCACTCAGGCACCTGGACAATCACCCACACCACCAGAGTTGCCTGCAAAAGAAGTTGCCATGGAGAGCGCTCAGTGCGAGGTGTCCATGTGGCAGGGCCCCAGGGGAGACGCAGGGGGAGCAGCGGGCCTGGTGGCCCCTGAGCCTGCCCTTAGGCCAGGTTTCAGCCCAGGGCCTGAGGCAGGGAGAGGATGGAGAGCTGCTGGAGAGGCGACCTGGGGGTGAGCAAATGCCCAGAAACTCACAGCCAGAGCAAAGACGCCCTCCTTGTCCCCATCCGAGGTGAACGTGCTGTGCAGAGGCCAATCCTCCATCACACAGAGCAGTGTTGGCAGAACCTTCTCCACTGTGGGACTCGATGAGCCTATGCTTCTCCAGATCATTGCAGCAGCTCTGTGGGATCAGAGCTCTGTGTCAGGGGCATCTCAGCCACACTACCATGCCCTGTGCGGCTCTGGGGGCCGGGTGACAGAGCCCCGGTGCCCTGAAGGGCAGGGAGGGAGCACGGCAGCAGGCTCGGGAAACAGAGGGGCCCGAGGGTCCCGGACCTGTCTGCCGCTCTGGCAGAGCCCATTGCACGGGCCGTGCAGGGCCATGGTCCTAAAGGCCGAGGAGGCCTGAGCTCTCCAGGCAGGTGGGCCCATACCTGTCACATGTTGGGGCACAGCGCAGGAGGGTCAGCACCACATCAGCTGGGTGTTCTTCGGCCAGCCTCACGATGTTCATGGGCAGCCTGGTATCCACATTTCCATGCGATGCAAAATTCTGGTGCATCTTCTTTACAATGGCTGGCACCTGGAAAAGGCATGGGGAAGACTTGGGCCGCTGTCTAGGGGAGCAACTTCACCAGCTTCCCCCAAGAATCGCTTCCCTTCCTGCCACGCTGTGCCGGCCTCAAAGGCTGAGGGGGCCCAGTGGCCGTGGCTGGAGATGACACACAATCCTGGGAGGCCTCTAGCCCCAGCCCCAGGCTGTTTACCTGCTGCTCAGAAGGAATACCACTCTTCTGGATAAAATCCACGGCGGGAGCAGGAATGGCAGTGGGAGTGGGCGTGGCGCCAGTATCTCTGATGCCCTGAGTCTCTCCAGTGTCAGCCGTTTGGAGGGCCACAGCCTCAGCCACTGCCTTGTCAGCCCTTGCCCTTTGATCATTCAATGCAGCATCAAAATTTTCTAATGGCTCAGCCAAATCCGTGTTGACATCAGGCTCTGCCTGGGGCTCGGTCAGCCCACAGTCAGGCTCAGCTGAGCCCTCAGCTGCCGTGCTGCTGGTGTTTCTACGCCGTATGCGCAGGAATTTTCGGATCATCTGCAGGAGAACAAAGGACAGGGAAGAGAGACGTGTTCCATGGAGTGCTCCAAGCGCGGTGCTCGGCTGAGCAGTGACAGCAGGCCCAGCCCAGGCGGGGATGGCTGCAGGTACCTTCAGTGTCCTGCGGAAGCTTCCACCGGCAGGCCTCTGCTCTTGTGTGCCATCCATGGCTGCATCTGGCAAAGAGCGAGAGCAGCCAGAGCTGAGGGGCTGCGGGAGAGGCCGGAGAACACAGCCCAGCCCTGCCCTCCCCAGGCTGCGATAGGGATGGGATGGGATGGGGCCACATTGGCTGCAGCCATCAGCCCTGTGGCCCAGCTCTGCCACTCACCATCCTGTAGTGTCTGGAACCGCTCGCGCTCTTCAGGCTCTTGTGCTGGGGTAGCTCCAGGGCCTTTGCTTTTTTTCCCCCTGAACACTTTGGACAGGCCGAGAATTCTGCCCGCCATGCCACAGAACCTTTCAAGAGAGATGCCTCAGGAAATCACTGAGGCAACAAGTTGTGCACTTGCGCCTTGAAAGCACCTGTGGCAGAAGAAGCCTCAGGAAGGCTGCAGGACAGCAAGTCCTGCACTCTGGTCTCAAGGGCTCCTGCCACAATGACAGGAGGTTCCTCGTAGACGATTCAAGCCACCAAATCCCACAGTCCGGCCTGGAGGCCACAGGCCACGGGGATAAGAGATGACTTGGAAAACCTCCGAGTCACCAAGTCGTGCAGTCTGGCCGTGAGGTCAGCTGCACGAGTCACTCCTCGTAGAAGCTCTGGGTCAGGCACAAACGAGTGCGCTGTGCGGGGGCTCCTCACAGCACCGCTCTGGCGCGTCCTGTCCCGTCGCCTGCTCCAAGGAATGTGGCCTGGCTGCGTCACCGCCAGCACCTATGTCCCCACGTGTCACAAATGGTCCTTGGACACCCTGTGCCATTCCAAGCCACGGTGACCGCGCTGCTGCACCGCGTCACAAAGGGCCAATGCACACACTGTCACCTGCCCTGGGGCCGCTCCCAGCCCAGCCAAAGTGGCCCAGGTTGGAAGGAACCCCTCACCCCAAGTGTCTAAGACAGCCCTGAGACAGCATTTTTCGCAGCGGCTCAAACCGTGGGCAAACGCTGCCCTGCTCTGCGGGTTCAGGGCAGCAGAAGGAGCCCCCAGGGCCGCCGATGCAGCCGCAGCGGGAAGGGCACGGGGCCTCGCACAGAAGCTGGCACGGCCTCCCTGGGACACGTCCCAGCCGGTGGCCGTCCTAAACCCGCGGGTGTGACACAGACGAGGAACCTGTGGGCCGGGGCACGGACGCTGCTCTGACCCCTGGGGCCAGGGCAGCGCTGAAATCGGCAGGCGTGACGGAGCCCCCGCCCAAGCAGAGCTGCCGCCCCCCGAGCCCTGGCAACGCTGGTGCCATCTCCTGCCCCAGAGACCTGTGCCCCGGGGCGCTTCTCTGCCACAGGGCAGCCAAAGCCAACGGGCCCTGGCGGCTGGGCTCCTTCCTACAGGGGATGTTGGCAGGAGCACCTGGAGCAAGTGCTGGCAACACTTGGTCTCTGTCAGAAGCTCTTACTCCATGCTGAAATTGTTTTCTACTTGGAGTGATTTCCTGAAGCACAAAATCACCCTGGCAGCAGAGGCATAGAAGGAGTTGGCATTTAAGAATCCTCAATTCAGGAAAGCTTTTCTTCCCGTTACTCAACTCAAGTAGTTGCAAAAAGTTGCCAACTTCCTAAATTTATAGCAATGGCCTGAGAACCTGATAGATTTGCAAGCTTCCTTCCCATCTCAAAGCAGTGTTAGAAATGATCAGAGCCAATTTCCAAACTCAAAGATTTAGTTAACAAATTTGAAAAGCAATTTCGGGAAATGCTACGATAAATCAGGACAACATGGATCGAATGTTGGGTGGTCAATCCGGGAGCAGCAAAGGGTGCTTCTCCGGAGTACTGCCCACAACTTCGGGGTCTCGGGGGAGGTGTTTTAGACCATTGTTCTACCCTGAGGCAAAAACAAGACGGTAACAAAGAACCCGAAGAACATGACATCGTGTACATAAGAGAATCATTGAAATGTCTGGTGTCCGCAAGGGGTATCTGAAAGAGTTTCCTGAGAAATTGAAAAGACGTCTGCATGAAAAGTCTCCGAATCTTCTGTCAGATGGTTTCTGCCGCCCTCCGCCCAGATTGGTATGGGATCTCCTGATGAGCTGTGAAGATGTGGTCAGCCCATGCTTCATGGGCCCTTTCCCGCTTATCTCTCTGGCAGATGTCCAGGTAACACCTTAGGACAGTGAAAAGACTGTGGTATGCAAAGAGAGGCCCTGGAAGTGTTTCCAGCAATTCAGGGGATTTTACCTTCCACTGCAAAGTTTTAAGACACACGATTAAAATCCAGGAATTTAATACTTTGTATCTATTACAGCAGCAACACATTTGCCTTAACACTGCATGTCGCTTTGCAAAGCAGAAGACCACACAGAGGCAAAACAAAGGCCTTACTTTGGTTTCAAACATTTTTCTAGGAAGGCATGGGAAGAGCCTAATTCTCTTAAGGAATCAAAGCTCTCCAGGAATGAAAGCCCACTCAGTGTTACAAAAGAAGCCCAAACAAATGAGTAGATTGCAAAAGGGCTAATCCTCCCCCTGCTCCAGATATGGAAGTGGCCAAAAAAGTAGAGCTCTCCCCTCTTCTTCTCTGCAGGAGAAGCAGGATGACTAAGAGAAAAAGTCCCAGCTATTCCTTCAGTCCTCCATCACCAAAGCTGTGCCATAGCACAGGTGCTGCCTTCAAAGTGACCCCAGTTCCAGCCTAGACCTCTCACCTTCCAGACAACTCCTTCCCCAACATGCCCAGCAACAGCAACCCCAGCTCAACACCCTGCCAAGACCCGCAGCTGTCCCCATGCCTGCGCAGAGCTTTCCCAACCCCTGGTTCCCTGCACGTGCCGTGGCATGGCACTCAGGAGGATGTGCTCCAAGGCCTTCCCCGCTAGCAAGCTCAGGCTGCCAGGCCTACGGTTCCTGGATCATCCTTCCCACCCACCCTTCCCGTGCACGGCTGGTCCATTTGCGCTCAGCTCCGACTTGGCCGCTTCACCAGGACTGCTGCTAAAGGATGGAGAGCAGCCCGGCAAGCTCCTTCTCCAGCTCCCTCTTTACTCTCGGGGCAGGTAGAACATGCCACAGGAAAGCAAGCAGTGCCAAAAGACTTGGGCCAGCATCAGGCACATTGAGGAATGAAACAAGGCCTTTGTTCGATGGAAGGAAGCACAAGCAATTGACAGAAGTGAAGAGGACTTAGCACAGATATCCAGAAGTCCTTAGCACCAGTTAACATCAGCAAAACCTGGAAGCCTAACTTGACATGAGAGTGACTTGACAAAAAGCTTGAGACATAGCCTTTGGGAAGACCTAAGGGCGGCTACAGAATCAGCCCTGTGCAGGGAAGGCATGAGGAAGATGAGCTGCTTTGGTGAGCTGAGACTCCTCCTGGCCAGCAGGTGGACATTAACTTCAGGCCTAGGATTCTGACGCAATGTGTTTCCTTCTAAGCCGCTGCCTATGGAATCACCTCAGCAGTCTAAAGACGGAAGGGATTTTTGATAGAATTCCTACAGAAACCCACTGAAATTTGGACGTGGCGAAGAAGCCTTGTGCTGGGGTGCAGAGCCCTAACCTCCTGCCAATAAAAGAGCTCTTGGTGGACAATGCATTTGTCTGCTGATTTCATTGAATTCTAGAGACCTCTCAGGACTGCTCTATCCTGAGGGAAGGCCCTTGGCCTTGAGCTGTAGGCACCCGCGCAAGCTTCAGATCAGCTCCCTCAGCTTCCAGGACCTCTCTTGGCCGGCATCCTGACGGGGAGGCAGGACCGCTGCCAGGCACTGCTGGGACCCAGCAGGACAGGACCGGCTGTCTCGTGTCCACGTAGCACCCCCTGACACAGCCAGGGTCATCCCGAAAGCAGACAAGGTTCACGTGTCAGCGCAGAGGGGCAAGGAGCACTGGGCTCCTCTCAGGGTGTCTCAGCTGGGCCTGCTCCACAAGACGCCCCCATTTGAAGGCCTGCTAATGCCCAGCTGCTAGAAATGCCTGCCTTGTTCTCTCCAAGATGCAGAGGAAGAGGCAGGGAGCAGGGCGCCTTGGGAGGCAAAGCTTCCAAGCCTTTTCTGAGGCCGCTCACACACCAAGAGCAGCCAAGACTCTCCCTGCTGCCTGGCCCACACAGCCCAGCTCGGTGCTGGCCCTCTGGGCCGCAGCAGCCTCCAGCAAGCAAGAGGCAAATGCATATTGCCAAGAGTTGAAGCACAGCAGACAGGTAAGATGTGAGACGTGTGTGCGGGAAGGCCTTTGAATTCACAGCTCTCCAAGACAGCTTTGGGGCTGGCAGCTGGACAGAGATGCTCCTGCTCACACCTGTGTCCAAAGGGGGGGAACACACCCTGCTGCAGGTGCTTGCCTTGGTCTCTGCAGGTCCAGCTGGATTCCAAACCTGCTCTTCACAGCCTTCTCCCTTCCCTTGTCCGCCTGCCAAGGGCAACGGGCCTCAAGGACTGAAAGGACCACAGAGAGCCAAAGGGGGACAGTTGTTCCTACATCACTGGGAGCTCCTAGGAAAGCGCTTTCCTTCAGCAGCAAGCCCCTTTCCCCCAGAGGCCTTTCCCCAGATTGGAAGCTTTCCTGGGGAATGCCAAGACACTCTTAAGAAACCCTGGCAAGGCTGAATTTCTTTCTGGTCCTTTCTGGACAGGCGCTCCAGCTCTAGCTGGCATTTCCCCCAGTGTGATTCCAGCTGGAGGTTGACACATGCAGCCCCAGGCCCTCTACAAACACAAGCTGCCCGCTGCCTCCACTCCTGCCTGCGCTCACAGCAGCAAAAGCAGGCTCTTCCCGGCCAGAGACCAGAGCCCTGACCCCGCAGGACGCTCTCGCCAGCACCTTCCAGGACTCTCCGCTGTGCACGCAGCACTTTTCCTGCCCGCTCTCCACAGCCTTTGGAAGACAGAGCACAACCTGGCTGGCGCTGCCATCAGCACACTGCAAACACGGGCAGAGGAAGGAGAAGCAGGGGCTGCTTTGCGGCCATGCCCAGGAGAGACTGGAAGGCTGCCCTCCCTCTGCTCTCACTCGCTTGGCTTTCTGGCAGCCTCTGAGGCAGGGGCTGCGATTCCTCAGCTCTGGGCACCAGAACCGCAGCCGGGATCCCGGCACTGCCTGACGGTGCTGGGGCCATTGGCTGGGTCACGCGTCCGAGTCTCGGCCACCGTGCTGCTGCTGCTGCTGCTTCACTTGCCCTTAGGCACACCCCAAGCTCCCTGTTAAGGCCTGATGGTCTCTGCTTCTGCCATCTCCCCGACCCTGTGCAGGGATGGAGCACTGCTGTGCTTTCAGCAAGCTATTCTTGAAAGCTTCCAGCATTCCAAGCTCCTTTGCCCTCTGTAGATGCTTGCCATGGAATCCCTCACAGCTGGCTTCAGAGCGTCCTCAGGTTGGCTCTCTCAAAATCCGGGAGCTTCAGGCTGCTCAGTAGGACCTTAAACTGCACAGTGTTGTGGAACTGGACCTTCAGCACAGGCACCTTTCCAGCCTGACGCGGCCTCGCTCCTCTGTGTCTCTGCACAAAAGACGGCGCGCAAGAGGACGGCAGCAGGGGCCTGTGTGTGCTAGGGCTCAGATTTTACACCGTTTCAGCTCCACAGAGACGCAGGTGAAGTGAAGAAGCCAAAGTGTTTATTAATTCAAGGCCAAGCAAAGGGATGAGCTGGGAAGGAATAAGGGGGGATGGGCAGGGTCTGAGGGCTGGGGGGAGGGAGCTAAGTACAAAGAGCGAGAGGTGTGAAGCCAGGAGAATTGTGCTCAGCCTCAGCTGTGCGTGGAGCTCCAGCAGCACTGAGAGATGGTGTCCTCTTCAGTGTCTCCTGGTGTGTTCTTGGGACACCGGTTTGCTGGATTCAGAAGACGTCCCCAGTTGTTTAGCTTTCTGGGGAAAGCAGGCTTCATTTTGCAGGTTCAGAGCATGACGGGCTGTTGTCTTGCCTCTGGGTTTGAAGGGCTGCAAGAGAGAAGAATAGAGACATGGTCAGAGGCTGGATCTGTGGGAATCCTAGGAGATCTTCCTGCCAGGGCCATCCCATCCAGCCCTCGTCCACACAGGGAGCAAAGGCCTCCAGAGCTGAGGATTGCAGCTGTCTGCCCGGGCAGTGCAGCTTCCCCCGCCAGAGCCGCTGACGGCCCGCTGCCCTCACTCACCCTGACTGAGAAGGTGAAGCTGTCCTGGCTGCCCCCTCAGAGAGCGTGTCACGGCCCCAGCAGCGCGGCTCCCTGCCAGCGCCGCTGCCAGCCCTGTGGCCACACGGCCTCCTGCCCCGGCAGGGCTCAGCCCGGGCCCTTGCCGCCAGCTGCCGCCCCAGGGCACGGCTGCCAGAGGGCGGCAGCAGCCCCGAGGGCAGGCGGGGCTCCACGGCGCCGGGCCCGGATGCCGCTGCTGCAGCCGGGGCAGCAGCAGCCAGGGCCGGGGCCGAGCTGCGGCGGGCCAGGGAGGGAGCCCGGGCTCGTGGCTCACCCAAGAACCACATGGCTGCCTCTGGCAGGGACTCCTGTGGGTTCTCCAGGTAGGGCAGGGCCCGGCGCAGGTGCTCGGCCGCTAGGATCCTGTCGTCTGCCAGCTGGAGAGAGCAGCAGGAAAGAAGGGTTGGCGCGGGCTCAGCCGCTGGCGCCGGGCTCTGGCCGCGCCCAGCCCCGGCCTCCCCTGCCCGCACGGCCCTGAGGCCCGGCCAGCAGCCGCTGGCGCCGGGCTCTGGAGGGGGCAGAGGGCCGGCTGCTGCCCGGGGAGCCGCGGTGCCGCCCCGTGCCCGCAGCCCCGCTGGGCCGGGACTCCACGGGCACCCGGCTCGGGGCCGCAGGAGCCTGGAGAAGAGCCCGCGGGGCCCAGGGAAGGCAGCGGCGTGTGGGGCGCAGGCTGGAGCCCCCGGGTGCAGCACTGGGCAGGGGCCACGGCTGCCAGCCCCGCGGCCATGGATCTTCTCCAGGCTGAGGCTGCCACTTCTCCAAGCCATCCTTACCTTGCAGTCATCGATAGTCAAGGGATGTTCCTTTGTCAGGAGCTTCTCGAGATCCCTCCTCTTCAGGAACTTGGCCGCACAATACAGGGTTTCCCGAGAGGCCTGAAGAGCAGCAGAGATGCAGAGATGGCACCACAGCCCAGGGCACAAGGACTCGCATCCCTGTGCCAAGGCCTGGAGAAGGACGCAGCCTCCTCCTCCTCCTGCAGCAGGGCAGGAGGCAGCTGAGCCCCCGTCCCAGGGATGCACAAAACCTCACATTTGCCACACGCCGGTTCTCATCATGGCAGTAGAATAAAAGTAGGTACAGGCTCTTGTTTACAGTTGCCTTCAGGCGCTTTTTTCCCTCCTTCACTACCAACTCCATCACCTTACAGAAGAGGTCAATGGAGAGCAGTTGCATGTAGCTATTTTCCTAGAGGAAAGGAAAAAACCTAAGCATCAATTACTCCAGGCCCACCTAGGCAAAGGCCTGAAAATGCAGACAGCACAAGGTTTCTGGGCAGCACCCAATTCCTGTGGCTCGGGTTGCAGAACCTTACATTGTTAAAGAGCGCCAGGAGTGCCTCAGCCAGCTTTGGGGCGGTGGTGCTGGATACCAGGATGTCTTCGCTCTCCAGCATATTAGTAAGCACACGGAGGGTCAGGGCAACCACCACTCCATCTTCATCAGCCAGCAGATCCACAAAGCTTTCAGACAGGCAGCACATTCTTCTGGCCTGTGTGGAACACAAGGCTGCGCTGTGAAGCCGTGAACAGCTGCACCAGCGACAGCGCCCAGGCACTGCAAGCCCAGCCTGCTGCCGCAGGGCCCAGACACCAAAGGCCTGTCCCAAAGCACTCGGGCAGCTGAGGCAGGAGAGCTGGGAGCAGCTGCCTCAGCTCCTGAAGCCCAGCCAGCCCATGGGGCTGCTCTCCCCAGTGCAGCTTCAGCTGCTGCCCCCTTCTCACCATCAGGGGATCCTTGCTGAGCACCAGCAGGCCTTTGAGCGCCAGGCGACACCTCTTCCTGCACTCGGTCCGCAGGTACCTGGACACGACCCTCAGGACCCAGCCACCACATTTAGTCCAGTCCAGGCATTCCAGAACCTGAAAGGCACAGGGCAGTGGTACAGGGCCCAGCTGGCAGGAGCCCAGAACTGCCCAGGGCCAGCCCCAGGCAGCAGCAGCACAGGGCGCTGGTGCCATCCCAGGAGGCTAGGGATGCGGCTGCAAGAGGGCAGAGAGCTGGGAGGCAGCTCAGCCAGGCAGCGCTGCTCTTCAGGCTCACCTCCACAAGGAATGCCAGGAAAGGCAGATCGCAGCCTGGCTTCTCAATGCTGAGCAGCCGGAGCATGCGGGTTGCGATGCAGGAAGAGAAAGGGATCAAGACATGGCGCATCTCCCTGTCAGGGGCAAAAAGGAAGAAAGAGCCTGAGTAGGGGGGGCACACTTTTCTCAGGACTGACTCCCAGAGGTGCAGTCTTTCCCCAGCATCCCTGGAGGGGACGTGGGTGCTTTGGGAGGTGGCCACTCCTGTGCACCCTCCTCTCCCAGCCTTTTCCAGTCTGCTCGGCCGTCCCTAAAGAGACGAGGCCCTCTGGCCCATGACCAGAGGGACTGTGTGGGGCAGCCCGGGCACAGGGCACCAATTCCAGGGACAGCAGGGAGCAGGGGGTCTCACCTGGCCAGCAGAGCCACAGCATAGTACTGGGTATGAGCACAGAGCATGGTGTCCCAGCCATGCTTGGACTCCACAGCCATCACCTGATTCTCACACTGCAGCCGGCAGAGCAGGGTCTTCATGACCTGCACTGCAAACCTGTGTGCAGAGCAAAGCCCGGGTCACATTGGGAGCACTGGCACTGGCCACAAGGACATGGAAAGGACGGGAGGACGGAGACCTGTTGGGGTCGCTGGGAAGGCGGTGTTCCTCTCGGCACGCTCTCCAGAAGTGATCGACTTCCTGTGGTGGCATCTGCTGTGTGGTGACGACAACATGGAAAAGCAGAGCCACAAAGAGGCGGGAGGAAAAAAGGATCATTGCCTCGTGGCACTCAGGCACCTGGACAATCACCCACACCACCAGAGTTGCCTGCAAAAGAAGTTGCCATGGAGAGCGCTCAGTGCGAGGTGTCCATGTGGCAGGGCCCCAGGGGAGACGCAGGGGGAGCAGCGGGCCTGGTGGCCCCTGAGCCTGCCCTTAGGCCAGGTTTCAGCCCAGGGCCTGAGGCAGGGAGAGGATGGAGAGCTGCTGGAGAGGCGACCTGGGGGTGAGCAAATGCCCAGAAACTCACAGCCAGAGCAAAGACGCCCTCCTTGTCCCCATCCGAGGTGAACGTGCTGTGCAGAGGCCAATCCTCCATCACACAGAGCAGTGTTGGCAGAACCTTCTCCACTGTGGGACTCGATGAGCCTATGCTTCTCCAGATCATTGCAGCAGCTCTGTGGGATCAGAGCTCTGTGTCAGGGGCATCTCAGCCACACTACCATGCCCTGTGCGGCTCTGGGGGCCGGGTGACAGAGCCCCGGTGCCCTGAAGGGCAGGGAGGGAGCACGGCAGCAGGCTCGGGAAACAGAGGGGCCCGAGGGTCCCGGACCTGTCTGCCGCTCTGGCAGAGCCCATTGCACAGGCCGTGCAGGGCCATGGTCCTAAAGGCCGAGGAGGCCTGAGCTCTCCAGGCAGGTGGGCCCATACCTGTCACATGTTGGGGCACAGCGCAGGAGGGTCAGCACCACATCAGCTGGGTGTTCTTCGGCCAGCCTCACGATGTTCATGGGCAGCCTGGTATTCACATTTCCATGCGATGCAAAATTCTGGTGCATCTTCTTCACAATGGCTGGCACCTGGAAAAGGCATGGGGAAGACTTGGGCCGCTGTCTAGGGGAGCAACTTCACCAGCTTCCCCCAAGAATCGCTTCCCTTCCTGCCACGCTGTGCCGGCCTCAAAGGCTGAGGGGGCCCAGTGGCCGTGGCTGGAGATGACACACAATCCTGGGAGGCCTCTGGCCCCAGCCCCAGGCTGTTTACCTGCTGCTCAGAAGGAATACCACTCTTCTGGATAAAATCCACGGTGGGAGCAGGAATGGCAGTGGGAGTGGGCGTGGCGCCAGTATCTCTGATGCCCTGAGTCTCTCCAGTGTCAGCCGTTTGGAGGGCCACAGCCTCAGCCACTGCCTTGTCAGCCCTTGCCCTTTGATCATTCAATGCAGCATCAAAATTTTCTAATGGCTCAGCCAAATCCGTGTTGACATCAGGCTCTGCCTGGGGCTCGGTCAGCCCACAGTCAGGCTCAGCTGAGCCCTCAGCTGCCGTGCTGCTGGTGTTTCTACGCCGTATGCGCAGGAATTTTCGGATCATCTGCAGGAGAACAAAGGACAGGGAAGAGAGACGTGTTCCATGGACTGCTCCAAGCGCGGTGCTCGGCTGAGCAGTGACAGCAGGCCCAGCCCAGGCGGGGATGGCTGCAGGTACCTTCAGTGTCCTGCGGAAGCTTCCACCGGCAGGCCTCTGCTCTTGTGTGCCATCCATGGCTGCATCTGGCAAAGAGCGAGAGCAGCCAGAGCTGAGGGGCTGCGGGAGAGGCCGGAGAACACAGCCCAGCCCTGCCCTCCCCAGGCTGCGATAGGGATGGGATGGGATGGGGCCACATTGGCTGCAGCCATCAGCCCTGTGGCCCAGCTCTGCCACTCACCATCCTGTAGTGTCTGGATCCGCTCGGGCTCTTCAGGCTCTTGTGCTGGGGTAGCTCCAGGGCCTTTGCTTTTTTTCCCCCTGAACACTTTGGACAGGCCGAGAATTCTGCCCGCCATGCCACAGCACCTTTCAAGAGAGATGCCTCAGGAAAGCACTGAGGCAACAAGTTGTGCACTTGCGCCTTGAAAGCACCTGTGGCAGAAGAAGCCTCAGGAAGGCTGCAGGACAGCAAGTCCTGCACTCTGGTCTCAAGGGCTCCTGCCACAATGACAGGAGGTTCCTCGTAGACGATTCAAGCCACCAAATCCCACAGTCCGGCCTGGAGGCCACAGGCCACGGGGATAAGAGATGACTTGGAAAACCTCCGAGTCACCAAGTCGTGCAGTCTGGCCGTGAGGTCAGCTGCACGAGTCACTCCTCGTAGAAGCTCTGGGTCAGGCACAAACGAGTGCGCTGTGCGGGGGCTCCTCACAGCACCGCTCTGGCGCGTCCTGTCCCGTCGCCTGCTCCAAGGAATGTGGCCTGGCTGCGTCACCGCCAGCACCTATGTCCCCACGTGTCACAAAGGGTCCTTGGACACCCTGTGCCATTCCAAGCCACGGTGACCGCGCTGCTGCACCGCGTCACAAAGGGCCAATGCACACACTGTCACCTGCCCTGGGGCCGCTCCCAGCCCAGCCAAAGTGGCCCAGGTTGGAAGGAACCCCTCACCCCAAGTGTCTAAGACAGCCCTGAGACAGCATTTTTCGCAGCGGCTCAAACCGTGGGCAAACGCTGCCCTGCTCTGCGGGTTCAGGGCAGCAGAAGGAGCCCCCAGGGCCGCCGATGCAGCCGCAGCGGGAAGGGCACGGGGCCTCGCACAGAAGCTGGCACGGCCTCCCTGGGACACGTCCCAGCCGGTGGCCGTCCTAAACCCGCGGGTGTGACACAGACGAGGAACCTGTGGGCCGGGGCACGGACGCTGCTCTGACCCCTGGGGCCAGGGCAGCGCTGAAATCGGCAGGCGTGACGGAGCCCCCGCCCAAGCAGAGCTGCCGCCCCCCGAGCCCTGGCAACGCTGGTGCCATCTCCTGCCCCAGAGACCTGTGCCCCGGGGCGCTTCTCTGCCACAGGGCAGCCAAAGCCAACGGGCCCTGGCGGCTGGGCTCCTTCCTACAGGGGATGTTGGCAGGAGAACCTGGAGCAAGTGCTGGCAACACTTGGTCTCTGTCAGAAGCTCTTACTCCATGCTGAAATTGTTTTCTACTTGGAGTGATTTCCTGAAGCACAAAATCACCCTGGCAGCAGAGGCATAGAAGGAGTTGGCATTTAAGAATCCTCAATTCAGGAAAGCTTTTCTTCCCGTTACTCAACTCAAGTAGTTGCAAAAAGTTGCCAACTTCCTAAATTTATAGCAATGGCCTGAGAACCTGATAGATTTGCAAGCTTCCTTCCCATCTCAAAGCAGTGTTAGAAATGATCAGAGCCAATTTCCAAACTCAAAGATTTAGTTAACAAATTTGAAAAGCAATTTCGGGAAATGCTACGATAAATCAGGACAACATGGATCGAATGTTGGGTGGTCAATCCGGGAGCAGCAAAGGGTGCTTCTCCAGAGTACTGCCCACAACTTCGGGGTCTCGGGGGAGGTGTTTTAGACCATTGTTCTACCCTGAGGCAAAAACAAGACGGTAACAAAGAACCCGAAGAACATGACATCGTGTACATAAGAGAATCATTGAAATGTCTGGTGTCCGCAAGGGGTATCTGAAAGAGTTTCCTGAGAAATTGAAAAGACGTCTGCATGAAAAGTCTCCGAATCTTCTGTCAGATGGTTTCTGCCGCCCTCCGCCCAGATTGGTATGGGATCTCCTGATGAGCTGTGAAGATGTGGTCAGCCCATGCTTCATGGGCCCTTTCCCGCTTATCTCTCTGGCAGATGTCCAGGTAACACCTTAGGACAGTGAAAAGACTGTGGTATGCAAAGAGAGGCCCTGGAAGTGTTTCCAGCAATTCAGGGGATTTTACCTTCCACTGCAAAGTTTTAAGACACACGATTAAAATCCAGGAATTTAATACTTTGTATCTATTACAGCAGCAACACATTTGCCTTAAGGTCATCCACTGCATGTCGCTTTGCAAAGCAGAAGACCACACAGAGGCAAAACAAAGGCCTTACTTTGGTTTCAAACATTTTTCTAGGAAGGCATGGGAAGAGCCTAATTCTCTTAAGGAATCAAAGCTCTCCAGGAATGAAAGCCCACTCAGTGTTACAAAAGAAGCCCAAACAAATGAGTAGATTGCAAAAGGGCTAATCCTCCCCCTGCTCCAGATATGGAAGTGGCCAAAAAAGTAGAGCTCTCCCCTCTTCTTCTCTGCAGGAGAAGCAGGATGACTAAGAGAAAAAGTCCCAGCTATTCCTTCAGTCCTCCATCACCAAAGCTGTGCCATAGCACAGGTGCTGCCTTCAAAGTGACCCCAGTTCCAGCCTAGACCTCTCACCTTCCAGACAACTCCTTCCCCAACATGCCCAGCAACAGCAACCCCAGCTCAACACCCTGCCAAGACCCGCAGCTGTCCCCATGCCTGCGCAGAGCTTTCCCAACCCCTGGTTCCCTGCACGTGCCGTGGCATGGCACTCAGGAGGATGTGCTCCAAGGCCTTCCCCGCTAGCAAGCTCAGGCTGCCAGGCCTACGGTTCCTGGATCATCCTTCCCACCCACCCTTCCCGTGCACGGCTGGTCCATTTGCGCTCAGCTCCGACTTGGCCGCTTCACCAGGACTGCTGCTAAAGGATGGAGAGCAGCCCGGCAAGCTCCTTCTCCAGCTCCCTCTTTACTCTCGGGGCAGGTAGAACATGCCACAGGAAAGCAAGCAGTGCCAAAAGACTTGGGCCAGCATCAGGCACATTGAGGAATCAAACAAGGCCTTTGTTCGATGGAAGGAAGCACAAGCAATTGACAGAAGTGAAGAGGACTTAGCACAGATATCCAGAAGTCCTTAGCACCAGTGAACATCAGAAAAACCTGGAAGCCTAACTTGACATGAGAGTGACTTGACAAAAAGCTTGAGACATAGCCTTTGGGAAGACCTAAGGGCGGCTACAGAATCAGCCCTGTGCAGGGAAGGCATGAGGAAGATGAGCTGCTTTGGTGCGCTGAGACTCCTCCTGGCCAGCAGGTGGACATTAACTTCAGGCCTAGGATTCTGACGCAATGTGTTTCCTTCTAAGCCCCTGCCTATGGAATCACCTCAGCAGTCTAAAGACGGAAGGGATTTTTGATAGAATTCCTACAGAAACCCACTGAAATTTGGACGTGGCGAAGAAGCCTTGTGCTGGGGTGCAGAGCCCTAACCTCCTGCCAATAAAAGAGCTCTTGGTGGACAATGCATTTGTCTGCTGATTTCATTGAATTCTAGAGACCTCTCAGGACTGCTCTATCCTGAGGGAAGGCCCTTGGCCTTGAGCTGTAGGCACCCGCGCAAGCTTCAGATCAGCTCCCTCAGCTTCCAGGACCTCTCTTGGCCGGCATCCTGACGGGGAGGCAGGACCGCTGCCAGGCACTGCTGGGACCCAGCAGGACAGGACCGGCTGTCTCGTGTCCACGTAGCACCCCCTGACACAGCCAGGGTCATCCCGAAAGCAGACAAGGCTCACGTGTCAGCGCAGAGGGGCAAGGAGCGCTGGGCTCCTCTCAGGGTGTCTCAGCTGGGCCTGCTCCACAAGACGCCCCCATTTGAAGGCCTGCTAATGCCCAGCTGCTAGAAATGCCTGCCTTGTTCTCTCCAAGATGCAGAGGAAGAGGCAGGGAGCAGGGCGCCTTGGGAGGCAAAGCTTCCAAGCCTTTTCTGAGGCCGCTCACACACCAAGAGCAGCCAAGACTCTCCCTGCTGCCTGGCCCACACAGCCCAGCTCGGTGCTGGCCCTCTGGGCCGCAGCAGCCTCCAGCAAGCAAGAGGCAAATGCATATTGCCAAGAGTTGAAGCACAGCAGACAGGTAAGATGTGAGACGTGTGTGCGGGAAGGCCTTTGAATTCACAGCTCTCCAAGACAGCTTTGGGGCTGGCAGCTGGACAGAGATGCTCCTGCTCACACCTGTGTCCAAAGGGGGGGAACACACCCTGCTGCAGGTGCTTGCCTTGGTCTCTGCAGGTCCAGCTGGATTCCAAACCTGCTCTTCACAGCCTTCTCCCTTCCCTTGTCCGCCTGCCAAGGGCAACGGGCCTCAAGGACTGAAAGGACCACAGAGAGCCAAAGGGGGACAGTTGTTCCTACATCACTGGGAGCTCCTAGGAAAGCGCTTTCCTTCAGCAGCAAGCCCCTTTCCCCCAGAGGCCTTTCCCCAGATTGGAAGCTTTCCTGGGGAATGCCAAGACACTCTTAAGAAACCCTGGCAAGGCTGAATTTCTTTCTGGTCCTTTCTGGACAGGCGCTCCAGCTCTAGCTGGCATTTCCCCCAGTGTGATTCCAGCTGGAGGTTGACACATGCAGCCCCAGGCCCTCTACAAACACAAGCTGCCCGCTGCCTCCACTCCTGCCTGCGCTCACAGCAGCAAAAGCAGGCTCTTCCCGGCCAGAGACCAGAGCCCTGACCCCGCAGGACGCTCTCGCCAGCACCTTCCAGGACTCTCCGCTGTGCACGCAGCACTTTTCCTGCCCGCTCTCCACAGCCTTTGGAAGACAGAGCACAACCTGGCTGGCGCTGCCATCAGCACACTGCAAACACGGGCAGAGGAAGGAGAAGCAGGGGCTGCTTTGCGGCCATGCCCAGGAGAGACTGGAAGGCTGCCCTCCCTCTGCTCTCACTCGCTTGGCTTTCTGGCAGCCTCTGAGGCAGGGGCTGCGATTCCTCAGCTCTGGGCACCAGAACCGCAGCCGGGATCCCGGCACTGCCTGACGGTGCTGGGGCCATTGGCTGGGTCACGCGTCCGAGTCTCGGCCACCGTGCTGCTGCTGCTGCTGCTTCACTTGCCCTTAGGCACACCCCAAGCTCCCTGTTAAGGCCTGATGGTCTCTGCTTCTGCCATCTCCCCGACCCTGTGCAGGGATGGAGCACTGCTGTGCTTTCAGCAAGCTATTCTTGAAAGCTTCCAGCATTCCAAGCTCCTTTGCCCTCTGTAGATGCTTGCCAAGGAATCCCTTTACAGCTGGCTTCAGAGCGTCCTCAGGTTGGCTCTCTCAAAATCCGGGAGCTTCAGGCTGCTCAGTAGGACCTTAAACTGCACAGTGTTGTGGAACTGGACCTTCAGCACAGGCACCTTTCCAGCCTGACGCGGCCTCGCTCCTCTGTGTCTCTGAACAAAAGACGGCACGCAAGAGGACGGCAGCAGGGGCCTGTGTGTGCTAGGGCTCAGATTTTACACCGTTTCAGCTCCACAGAGACGCAGGTGAAGTGAAGAAGCCAAAGTGTTTATTAATTCAAGGCCAAGCAAAGGGATGAGCTGGGAAGGAATAAGGGGGGATGGGCAGGGTCTGAGGGCTGGGGGGAGGGAGCTAAGTACAAAGAGCGAGAGGTGTGAAGCCAGGAGAATTGTGCTCAGCCTCAGCTGTGCGTGGAGCTCCAGCAGCACTGAGAGATGGTGTCCTCTTCAGTGTCTCCTGGTGTGTTCTTGGGACACCGGTTTGCTGGATTCAGAAGACGTCCCCAGTTGTTTAGCTTTCTGGGGAAAGCAGGCTTCATTTTGCAGGTTCAGAGCATGACGGGCTGTTGTCTTGCCTCTGGGTTTGAAGGGCTGCAAGAGAGAAGAATAGAGACATGGTCAGAGGCTGGATCTGTGGGAATCCTAGGAGATCTTCCTGCCAGGGCCATCCCATCCAGCCCTCGTCCACACAGGGAGCAAAGGCCTCCAGAGCTGAGGATTGCAGCTGTCTGCCCGGGCAGTGCAGCTTCCCCCGCCAGAGCCGCTGACGGCCCGCTGCCCTCACTCACCCTGACTGAGAAGGTGAAGCTGTCCTGGCTGCCCCCTCAGAGAGCGTGTCACGGCCCCAGCGGCACGGCTCCCTGCCAGCGCCGCTGCCAGCCCTGTGGCCACACGGCCTCCTGCCCCGGCAGGGCTCAGCCCGGGCCCTTGCCGCCTGCTGCCGCCCCAGGGCACAGCTGCCAGAGGGCGGCAGCAGCCCCGAGGGCAGGCGGGGCTCCACGGCGCCGGGCCCAGATGCCGCTGCTGCAGCCGGGGCAGCAGCAGCCAGGGCCGGGGCCGAGCTGCGGCGGGCCAGGGAGGGAGCCCGGGCTCGTGGCTCACCCAAGAACCACATGGCTGCCTCTGGCAGGGACTCCTGTGGGTTCTCCAGGTAGGGCAGGGCCCGGCGCAGGTGCTCGGCCGCTAGGATCCTGTCATCTGCCAGCTGGAGAGAGCGGCAGGAGGGAAGGGTTGGCGCGGGCTCAGCCCCTGGGCCGGGCTCTGGCCGCGCCCAGCCCCGGCCTCCCCTGCCCGCACGGCCCTGAGGCCCGGCCAGCAGCCGCTGGCGCCGGGCTCTGGAGGGGGCAGAGGGCCGGCTGCTGCCCGGGGAGCCGCGGTGCCGCCCCGTGCCCGCAGCCCCGCTGGGCCGGGACTCCACGGGCACCCGGCTCGGGGCCGCAGGAGCCTGGAGAAGAGCCCGCGGGGCCCAGGGAAGGCAGCGGCGTGTGGGGCGCAGGCTGGAGCCCCCGGGTGCAGCACTGGGCAGGGGCCACGGCTGCCAGCCCCGCGGCCATGGATCTTCTCCAGGCTGAGGCTGCCACTTCTCCAAGCCATCCTTACCTTACAGTCATCGATAGTCAACGGTTGTTCCTTTGTCAGGAGCTTCTCGAGATCCCTCCTCTTCAGGAACTTGGCCGCACAATGCAGGGTTTCCCGAGAGGCCTGAAGAGCAGCAGAGATGCAGAGATGGCACCACAGCCCAAAACACAAGGACCCGCATCCCTGTGCCATGGCCTGGAGGAGGACGCAGCCTCCTCCTCCTCCTGCAGCAGGGCAGGAGGCAGCTGAGCCCCCGTCCCAGGGATGCACAAAACCTCACATTTGCCACACGCCGGTTCTCATCATGGCAGTAGATTAAAAGTAGGTACAGGCTCTTGTTGACAGTTGCCTTCAGGGGCTTTTTTCCCTCCTTCACTACCAACTCCATCACTTTACAGAAGAGGTCAATGGAGAGCTGTTTCATGTAGCTATTTTCCTAGAGGAAAGGAAAAAACCTAAGCATCAATTACTCCTGGCCCACCTAGGCAAAGGCCTGAAAATGCAGACAGCACAAGGTTTCTGGGCAGCACCCAATGCCTGTGGCTCGGGTTGCAGAACCTTACATTGTTAAAGAGCGCCAGCAGTGCCTCAGCCAGCTTTGGGGCGGTGGTGCTGGATACCAGGATGTCTTTGTTCTCCAGCATATTAGTAAAGACACGGAGGGTCAGGGCAACCACCACTCCATCTTCATCAGCCAGCAGATCTACAAAGCTTTCAGACAGGCAGCACATTCTTCTGGCCTGTGTGGAACACAAGGCTGCGCTGTGAAGCCGTGAACAGCTGCACCAGCGACAGCGCCCTGGCACTGCAAGCCCAGCCTGCTGCCGCAGGGCCCAGACACCAAAGGCCTGTCCCAAAGCACTCGGGCAGCTGAGGCAGGAGAGCTGGGAGCAGCTGCCTCAGCTCCTGAAGCCCAGCCAGCCCATGGGGCTGCTCTCCCCAGTGCAGCTTCAGCTGCTGCCCCCTTCTCACCATCAGGGGATCCTTGCTGAGCACCAGCAGGCCTTTGAGCGCCAGGCGACACCTCTTCCTGCACTCGATCCGCAGGTACCTGGACACGACCCTCAGGACCCAGCCACCACATTTAGTCCAGTCCAGGCACTCCAGGACCTGAAAGGCACAGGGCAGTGGCACAGGGCCCGGCTGGCAGGAGCCCAGAACTGCCCAGGGCCAGCCCCGGGCAGCAGCAGCACAGGGCGCTGGTGCCATCCCAGGAGGCTAGGGATGCGGCTGCGGGAGGGCAGAGAGCTGGGAGGCGGCTCAGCCAGGCAGCGCTGCTCTTCAGGCTCACCTCCACAAGGAATGCCAGGAAAGGCAGATCGCAGCCTGGCTTCTCAATGCTGAGCAGCCGGAGCATGCGGGTTGCGATGCAGGCAGAGAAAGGGATCAAGACATAGCGCATCTCCCTGTCAGGGGCAAAAAGGAAGAAAGAGCCTGAGCTGGGGGGGGCACACTTTCCTCACGACTGACTCCCAGAGGTGCAGTCTTTCCCCAGCATCCCTGGAGGGGATGTGGGTGCTTTGGGAGGCGGCCACTCCCGTGCACCCTCCTCTCCCAGCCTTTTCCAGTCTGCTCGGCCGTCCCTAAAGTGACGAGGCCCTCTGGCCACTGACCAGAGGGACTGTGTGGGGCAGCCCGGGCACAGGGCACCAATTCCAGGGACAGCAGGGAGCAGGGGGTCTCACCTGGCCAGCAGAGCCACAGCATAGTACTGGGTATGAGCACAGAGCATGGTGTCCCAGCCATGCTTGGACTCCACAGCCATCACCTCATTCTCACACTGCAGCCGGCAGAGCAGGGTCTTCATGACCTGCACTGCAAACCTGTGTGCAGAGCAAAGCCCGGGTCACATTGGGAGCACTGGCACTGGCCACAAGGACATGGGAAGGACGGGAGGACGGAGACCTGTTGGGGTCGCTGGGAAGGCGGTGTTCCTCTCGGCACGCTCTCCAGAAGCGATCGACTTCCTGTGGTGGCATCTGCTGTGTGGTGATGACAACATGGAAAAGCAGAGCCACAAAGAGGCGGGAGGAATAAAGGGTCATAGCCTCGTGGCACTCAGGCACCTGGACAATCACCCACACCACCAGAGTTGCCTGCAAAAGAAGTTGCCAAGGAGAGCGCTCAGTGCGAGGTGTCCATGTGGCAGGGCCCCAGGGGAGACGCAGGGGGAGCAGCGGGCCTGCTGCCCCCTGAGCCTGCCCTTAGGCCAGGTTTCAGCCCAGGGCCTGAGGCAGGGAGAGGATGGAGAGCTGCTGGAGAGGTGACCTGGGGGTGAGCAAATGCCCAGAAACTCACAGCCAGGGCAAAAACGTCCGCCTTGTCGCCATCGGAGGTGAACATGCTGTGCAGAGGCCAATTCTCCATCACACAGAGCAGTGCTGGCAGCACCTTCTCCACTGTGGGAACCGAAGAGCCTATGCTTCTCCACATCATTGCAGCAGCTCTGTGGGATCAGAGCTCTGTGTCAGGGACATCTCAGCAACACTACCATGCCCTGTGCGGCTCTGGGGGCCGGGTGACAGAGCCCCGGTGCCCTGAAGGGCAGGGAGGGAGCACGGCAGCAGGCTCGGGAAACAGAGGGGCCCGAGGGTCCCGGACCTGTCTGCCGCTCTGGCAGAGCCCATTGCACGGGCCGTGCAGGGCCATGGCCCTAAAGGCCGGGGAGGCCTGAGCTCTCCAGGGAGGTGGGCCCATACCTGTCACATGTTGGGGCACAGCGCAGGAGGGTCAGCACCACATCAGCTGGGTGTTCTTCGGCCAGCCTCACGATGTTCATGGGCAGCCTGGTATCCACATTTCCATGCGTTGAAAGATTCTGGTGCATCTTCTTTACAATGGCTGGCACCTGGAAAGGGCATGGGGAAGACTTGGGCCGCTGTCTCGGGGAGCAACTTCACCAGCTTCCCCCAAGAATCGCTTCCCTTCCTGCCACGCTGTGCCGGCCTCAAAGGCTGAGGGGGCCCAGTGGCCGTGGCTGGAGATGACACACAATCCTGGGAAGCCTCTAGCCCCGGCCCCAGGCTGTTTACCTGCTGCTCAGAAGGAATACCACTCTTCTGGATAAAATCCACGGTGGGAGCAGGAATGGCAGTGGGAGTGGCCGTGGCGCCAGTATCTCTGATGCCCTGAGTCTCTCCAGTGTCAGCCGTTTGGAGGGCCACATCCTCAGCCACTGCCTTGTCAGCCCTTGCCCTTTGATCATTCAACGCAGCGTCAAAATTTTCTGAGGGCTCAGCCAAATCCGTGTTGACATCAGGCTCTGCCTGGGGCTCGGTCAGCCCACAGTCAGGCTCAGCTGAGCCCTCAGCTGCCCTGGTGCCGGTGTTTCTACGCCGAATGCGCAGGAATTTTCGGATCATCTGCAGGAGAACAAAGGACAGGGAAGAGAGACGTGTTCCATGGAGTGCTCCAAGCGCGGTGCTCGGCTGAGCAGTGACAGCAGGCCCAGCCCAGGCGGGGATGGCTGCAGGTACCTTCAGTGTCCTGCGGAAGCTTCCACCGACAGGCCTCTGCTCTTGTGTGCCGTCCGTGGCTGCATCTGGCAAAGAGCGAGAGCAGCCAGAGCTGAGGGGCTGCGGGAGAGGCCGGAGAACACAGCCCAGCCCTGCCCTCCCCAGGCTGCGATAGGGACGGGATGGGATGGGGCCACGTTGGCTGCAGCCATCAGCCCTGTGGCCCAGCTCTGCCACTCACCATCCTGTAGTGTCTGGAACCGCTCGCGCTCTTCAGGCTCCTGTGCTGGGGTAGCTCCAGGGCCTTTGCTTTTTTTCCCCCTGAACACTTTGGACAGGCCGAGAAATCTGCCCGCCATGCCACAGCACCTTTCAAGAGAGATGCCTCAGGAAAGCACTGAGGCAACAAGTTGTGCACTTGCGCCTTGAAAGCGTCTGTGGCAGAAGAAGCCTCAGGAAGGCTGCAGGACAGCAAGTCCTGCACTCTGGTCTCAAGGGCTCCTGCCACGATGACAGGAGGTTCCTCGTAGATGATTCAAGTCACCAAATCCCACAGTCCGGCCTGGAGGCCACAGGCCACAGGGATAAGAGATGACTTGGAAAGCCTCCGAGTCACCAAGTCGTGCAGTCTGGCCCTGAGGTCAGCTGCACAACTCACTCCTTGTAGAAGCTCTGGGTCAGGCACAAACGAGTGCGCTGTGCGGGGGCTCCTCACAGCACCGCTCTGGCGCGTCCTGTCCCGTCGCCTGCTCCAAGGAATGTGGCCTGGCTGCGTCACCGCCAGCACCTATGTCCCCACGTGTCACAAAGGGTCCTTGGACACCCTGTGCAGTTCCATGCCACGGTGACCGCGCTGCTGCACCGTGTCACAAAGGGCCAATGCACACACTGCCACCTGCCCTGGGGCCGCTCCCAGCCCAGCCAAAGTGGCCCAGGTTGGAAGGAACCCCTCTCCCCAAGTGTCTAAGACAGCCCTGAGACAGCATTTTTCGCAGCGGCTCAATCCATGGGCAAACGCTGCCCTGCTCTGCGGGCTCAGGGCAGCAGAAGGAGCCCCCAGGGCCGCCGATGCAGCCGCAGCGGGAAGGGCACGGGGCCTCGCACAGAAGCTGGCACGGCCTCCCTGGGACACGTCCCAGCCGGTGGCCGTCCTAAACCCGCGGGTGTGACACAGATGAGGAACCTGTGGGCCAGGGCACAGACGCTGCCCTGACCCCTGCGGCCAGGGCAGTGCTGAAATCGGCAGGCGTGACGGAGCCCCCGCCCAAGCAGAGCGGCCGCCCCTCAAGCCCTGGCAACGCTGGTGCCATCTCCTGCCCCAGAGACCTGTGCCCCGGGGCGCTTCTCTGCCACAGGGCAGCCAAAGTTAACGGGCCCTGGCGGCTGGGCTCCTTCCTACAGGGGATGTTGGCAGGAGCACCTGGAGCAAGTGCTGGCAACACTTGGTCTCTGTCAGAAGCTCTTACTCCATGCTGAAATTGTTTTCTACTTGGATTGATTTCCTGAAGCACAAAATCACCCTGGCAGCAGAGGCATAGAAGGAGCTGGCATTTAAAAATCCTCAACTCGGGAAAGCTTTTCTTCCCATTACTCAACTCAAGTAGTTGCAAAAAGTTGCCAACTTGCTAAATTAAGAGCAATGGCCTGAGAACCTGATAGATTTGCAAGTTTCCTTCCCATCTCAAAGCAGTGTTAGAAATGATCAGAGCCAATTTCCAAAATCAAAGATTTAGTTAACAAATTTGAAAAGCAATTTCGGGAAACGCCACGATAAATCAGGACAACATGGATCGAATGTTGGGTGGTCAATCCGGGAGCAGCAAAGGGTCCCCCTCCGGAGTACTGCCCACAAATTCGGGGTCTCAGGGGAGGTGTTTGAGACCATTTTTCTACCCTGAGGCGAAAACAAGACGGTAACAAAGAACCCGAAGAGCATGACATCATGTACATAAGAGAATCATTGAAATGTCTGGTGTCCGCAAGGGATATCTGAAAGAGTTTCCTGAGAAATTGAAAAGACGTCGGCATGAAAAGTCTCCGAATCTTCTGTCAGAAGGTTTCTGTTGCCCTCCGCCCAGATTGGTATGGGATCTCCTGATGAACTGTGAAGATGTGGTCCGCCCATGCTTCATGGGACCTTTCCCGCTTATCTCTCTGGCAGATGTCCAGGTAACACCTTTGGACTGTGAAAAGACTGTGGTATGCAAAGAGAGGCCCTGGAAGTGTTTCCAGCAATTCAGGGGATTTTACCTTCCACTGCAAAGTTTTGAGACACACAATTTAAATCCAGGAATTCAATACTATGTATCAATTACAGCAGCAACACCTTTGCCTTAAGGTCATCCACTGCATGTCACTTTGCAAAGCAGAAGACCACACAGAGGCAAAACAAAGGCCTTGCTTTGGTTTCAAACATTTTCCTAGGAAGGCATGAGAAGAACCTAATTCTCTTAAGGAATCAAAGCTCTCCAGGAATGAAAGTCCACTCAGTGTTACAAAAGAAGCCCAAACAAATGAGTAGCTTGCAAAAGGGCTAATCCTCCCCCTGCTCCAGTTATCGAAGTGGCCAAGAAAGTAGAGCTCTCCCCTCTTCTTCTCTGCAGGAGAAGCAGGATGACTAAGAGAAAAAGTCCCAGCTATTCCTTCAGTCCTCCATCACCAAAGCTGTGCCATAGCACAGGTGCTGCCTTCAAAGTGACCCCAGTTCCAGCCTAGACCTCTCACCTTCCAGACAACTCCTTCCCCAACACGCCCAGCAGCACCAACCCCAGCTCAACACCCTGCCAAGACCCGCAGCTGTCCCCATGCCTGCGCAGAGCTTTCCCACCCCCTGGTTCCCTGCACGTGCCGTGGCATGGCACTCAGGAGGATGTGCTCCAAGGCCTTCCCCGCTAGCAAGCTCAGGCTGCCAGGCCTACGGTTCCTGGATCATCCTTCCCACCCACCCTTCCCGTGCACCGCTGGTCCATTTGCGCTCAGCTCCGACTTGGCCGCTTCAGCAGGACTGCTGCTAAAGAATGGAGAGCAGCCCGGCAAGCTCCTTCTCCAGCTCCCTCTTTACTCTCGGGGCAGGTAGAACATGCCACAGGAAAGCAAGCAGTGCCAAAAGACTTGGGCCAGCATCAGGCACATTGAGGAATCAAACAAGGCCTTTGTTCGATGGAAGGAAGCACAAGCAATTGACAGAAGTGAAGAGGACTTAGCACAGATATCCAGAAGTCCTTAGCACCAGTGAACATCAGAAAAACCTGGAAGCCTAACTTGACATGAGAGTGACTTGACAAAAAGCTTGAGACATAGCCTTTGGGAAGACCTAAGGGCGGCTACAGAATCAGCCCTGTGCAGGGGAAGGCATGAGGAAGATGAGCTGCTTTGGTGCGCTGAGACTCCTCCTGGCCAGCAGGTGGACATTAACTTCAGGTCTAGGATTCTGACGCAATGTGTTTCCTTCTAAGCCCCTGCCTATGGAATCACCTCAGCAGTCTAAAGACGGAAGGGATTTTTGATAGAATTCCTACAGAAACCCACTGAAATTTGGACGTGGCGAAGAAGCCTTGTGCTGGGGTGCAGAGCCCTAACCTCCTGCCAATAAAAGAGCTCTTGGTGGACAATGCATTTGTCTGCTGATTTCATTGAATTCTAGAGACCTCTCAGGACTGCTCTATCCTGAGGGAAGGCCCTTGGCCTTGAGCTGTAGGCACCCGCGCAAGCTTCAGATCAGCTCCCTCAGCTTCCAGGACCTCTCTTGGCCGGCATCCTGACGGGGAGGCAGGACCGCTGCAAGGCACTGCTGGGACCCAGCAGGACAGGACCGGCTGTCTCGTGTCCACGTAGCACCCCCTGACACAGCCAGGGTCATCCCGAAAGCAGACAAGGCTCACGTGTCAGCGCAGAGGGGCAAGGAGCGCTGGGCTCCTCTCAGGGTGTCTCAGCTGGGCCTGCTCCACAAGACGCCCCCATTTGAAGGCCTGCTAATGCCCAGCTGCCAGAAATGCCTGCCTTGTTCTCTCCAAGATGCAGAGGAAGAGGCAGGGAGCAGGGCGCCTTGGGAGGCAAAGCTTCCAAGCCTTTTCTGAGGCCACGCACACACCAAGAGCAGCCAAGACTCTCCCTGCTGCCTGGCCCACACAGCCCAGCTCGGTGCTGGCCCTCTGGGCCGCAGCAGCCTCCAGCAAGCAAGAGGCAAATGCATATTGCCAAGAGTTGAAACACAGCAGACAGGTAAGATGTGAGACGTGTGTGCGGGAAGGCCTTTGAATTCACAGCTCTCCAAGACAGCTTTGGGGCTGGCAGCTGGACAGAGATGCTCCTGCTCACACCTTGTCACAATCCGCTTACACAAGCCGGGTTCGTTTTAGGGGTCTCAGAGCGCAAAAGACACTGTGGGGGACAAACTCAGTTTACTCAATCACAAATGCACCTTTATTTAGTGCCAACAAATGCGATAGTGGGGAGAGAAAATAGTAAGAAAGACAGAAAGGAGGGGAAGGGGATTATAGCTTCCAACATGGAGGTTCGAGTCCTCAAGGCTTTTGAAGATGCCTATAGACGTGATCTTCTCCAGTGGGGATATCTCAAAAGTGAGCGAGGGTCTCCAGGGTTTTTATAGTCCTCTCCGAAGCAACAGGCAGTTGGCCAAACAGGTGGGGGAAATCACTGCAGTGTGTTCACTTAGAGAACTCAGAACAAGTCGGTCATCAGCAGGTACAGTGTCAACCAGTACAAGTCAGCAGGCGCAGTCACTTCACCGTGACTTGCCCATTGTTTCTGCTCAGGTTCTGATGTTCTGATATGGATGCTGGGTTTTTCCATCGAACACACCTGCAGGCAGCACTTGGCCGACATCCCACCTCAGCCAGGCCAGAACTTCAATGTTGAGATTTTAAAGTCCCTTTTAGGGGTTTCAGTCTCTGTCCGTGACGATGGTCGTGAGGCAGATGAGGGAACTTCAGGCCATCTCGTACACCACCCCGTGACTCACAATTGTCGTCAAGAGAGCTCCTTCAGCAGGGTTCCGTAGTCTTGCAAAGTCTTCAGGACTCATCCATGTTAGTAGCATATCCTGGAAAAAACAGAGACAGTAGAGAGCGTGTATGAAAGAGAGAGAGAGTGAGAGAGAGAGAGAGAGAGAGAGAGAGAGAGAGAGAGAGAGAGAGAGAGAGTAAGAGAGAGAGAGAGAGAGGAGAAATAGGAAAAGGAAATAGAAACAAAACAAATCAATCAATATTGATTAAAACAATTTCATCAAAATAATCAAAACAAATCATCAAATTCCTTAAAGTTATAACAATTTTCAAACAAAAGCTTAATTTTGATTACAATATAACATAATTAAAACAAACAACAATAATCAAAACAAGCAACCAACTAGTTCAAATTAAGCTGCTGTTGGAGGTCTAATTTTCACTCTTAGGGTAGTACGTCTTGTGTCAATAACTTTGGGAGTGTCTCTTGCAAAAGGGGTATTGATTAAACTGTGCGCTTCCATTATAGATGCCAAGTGGGTTAACTTCTTCATCATTTTCCAATTTAGGATGTATAAAATGATTGCTAAGACAAAACCAATCAAAACCAAAACCGAAAGAACAACAGGGGGGTGACATACTCTGTTCAGGATACCTGTGGCAGCAGGTGACCACCCAAAAAGGATATCCCACCACCTGTATTCAGCATCTTTTTTGACCCTTTCTAAAACACAATGTATTTCTTTCACATCATGATGGACTGTCATCAAAGTGTTCTGTCCATTTTTCTTGACCTTTTCCAAAATTCCTACTAAGTCTTCGTGAAGCAACAATTGCTTAATTAAAGTCAGATTCATTCCAATGGGGGCAGATGTTATCCGGTGAAACAGGGTAAAATGTGATTGTAAAATGTGATAGCATGTAACTGGGGCTGAGCAAGAAAAGTCACATCCTGTAATTGGGGTAAAATTGCAGACACAAAAATTTGAGTGATTTTTAAGATTCACTCCTATTTCTTCTACAAACACTACATCACAAGCAGTCCTTACACAAGCACGTCCATTGCCTATATACACAAGCACTCTTTCAGGACTTTCGTTAGGGTGTACTTCAAAATGACAAATAGTTTGCTCTGTGTCCAAACAAATGTCTTGAGCTATGATTGCATTACTCTCACAGATGAACCCTTGTTTTTCACAGACAATATATGACTCTAAATTAACAGTTTGCCATTTCTCACCATTTTGATAGGCCTATTCCCTATGCTCGGAAAGATAGGGGACAGCTCTATCATGATTCAGTCCTAATGCAATGATGGGGAATATCGAGTGCAAAAAGGCATTACATATGGTTAACACAAAAGCTGTGACTGTTGGTATTGGGGTTACAAGTAAAGTTCACCAACTTCCACCAGGATTGGAATTCCTTTTCAAAATCATTTGCATTGTCCCAAATTATTTTCTGAATTTCAGTAGGAAAAGTGCCTTCTTTTCCTTCCCTTATGATTGAGGCAACAACTGTCTGCATCCAAAGCTGTGTCTGGGTGCAGCTAAGAGCCAAAGAAACATTGTTTTGTGTAGCACCAAGTGCATCGATTAACAGTTTGTGATCATTCACATTCACCTTTTCCCAATTTGATAATGTGTTTGATAGCAACCACTGATGTGTCCCCAAAACCAATAAGGACAACTGCAATGGTTGTTGTAATTCGGTCAAATCCCTAGTTGTAGAAGCCAATTTGTTCATTAATACCTCTAAATCAATACTGTTCAAAATTCCCAATTTAAGATATTTATCATGGTTTATATGGCCTTCATGTCCCTCGGAGTTCTCCTGTAAAAAGTAAGCACAAGAGAATCTGCCACCAGAAGGCAGAAAGTTAGAATAATGGAAATTCTCCAATGTGCATTTATTCAATACTCTTTCCCTAGAGCATCAAAGGTTACCCATGTGTATTTATTCAGAGGGGTTTTTAGCACTAGTGGTACCTCTCCCTCCGTGGGGAGGTCCACCAAAACAGGTTGTCCAGGGTAACGTGCTGGATTCTTGGAATCACTTGGTCCCCGTAGTGAGGGAACTATGCTTGGAGCTGTTGGGCCAAAAGGAAAAGCATCAGTAAACCAAGGATTTGCTGACTGTTCGGGGGAAAAGGGAGGGGCTATAACTGAGGCAGGTTTGTCTTGGATGCTATCCAAGTTTTCTGCTTCTTGTACTGCCAGTTTTTCCACAGCTCCTTCAGTTATTGAGAAGATGTTACAATAATGTTCAATCTGAGCATACCACTTTCTTACTGAGGCTGTCTGGGCCACCCCATCAGGTGGGGGAGTCCCAGTAGTGACTGACTTAAAAACTTGGAAAGGTCTTCTCCAAACAATTGGTTGTTGTGGTACAATCTTCTCTACTTCTGTCAGAGCTAGGCTAACCACAAGCAAGCCTTTTTCCCAGGTAGTATACCTCTTTTCAGCATCTCTGAAACCACGGGAATAAAAACCAACAGGCCATGTCGGACCCTCAGGACCCCACTGCCATATGTGTACTGACAACCCTGAGGAAGCAAATCCCCATTCTACCTGAAAAGGATCTGTTGGGTGGATAGGGCCTAGGGCCTGATGAGCTGTGGCTCCAAAAATCAACAACTGTGATGCCTTTTCCTGAGAAGGGCTCCAGTCCCATTTTACTCCCTTTCTCAACAAATCATAAAGAGGTCTGGCAATTATGGAAAAATCTGGAATGTGTTTTCCCCAAAACACTAATAATCCCAAGGCATGCTGTAGATCTTTCCTGGACTCAGGCACTTTAATTTGATCTGAGGAGGTTAGGGTGTCAGGTGGGATACATGTCAGACCTCCTTTCCACCGGATACCCTGAAATTTTACTTCTTGAAAAGGCTTTTGTAGTCTCTCTAAGGGGACCTGCAAACCAAGGCTTTCTAAGTGGGAAGTTATTTTCTGTTGAACACCCCCACTTGCTGTGTTTTATTGTTAAAACTTGTGCTAGGGAGTGCTGTGGCTTGTTGCCCAAGGCTTGTGGAAGAGGAGGTGCGCTGGGTTGTCGGTTGGATGATTCCGACACAATAGGTTTGGGACAGGGCCAATTAGAAATTATTTTCGCCAATTTATCATACGGCTATTTATCCATTACTCTCGTGGAACTCCCCTTTTCAGCCCTAGCAACCACAGCTGCTGCCGGTTGCAAATTTGTTTTCCCTTTTCTGGGTTTTCATTCGGAGAAGCAATGTGCCTGACTCCTCTGGGTTTTTCTTGTTTGTCCTCTGAGTACTTCACTGGTCCATATTTTCTACTGTAACTTATTAACTCTTCTGCTACCTCACTCCATGTCCCAACTTTATGACTGCTGTTACATTGTGATCTAGGAGTTGTGAAAGGTGAGAAGTCAGTGGAACCAGTTTGATCTCTTGTATGTCCAAGAAATCTTTCAAGTCTATCTACCGGAGAGATAGATGCTATTGTTTTCTGAAGAATTGCTGTTGGTTTAAGAGACTCTGGCAAACCTCCAATTAGGGGGGGTCATAATCTCAGGTTTTACAGGCTGTTGCAATGGTGACTCATAGCCAGGGATTAATTTCCATTCATGTATCATTTGCAAGCACGCCGCTTGGTGTATGTTTTCTAGGAGTTGGTCTGAGGTGCCAACTATTGCCAGAGGGTCGCCCCTCTCAAGGGGGTTTAACCCCCCTGCCCAGTAAGCTGCACGCTGTGTCAGGGACCATGGAGCAGGCGTATTTCCTGTTGTTAAGAAAACTCCATGTCCCCAATAGCCACTTGCTTCTTGTTCACTTAATTTAATTTGGTCACCCACAGTGAGTGAGACTCTAAAAACATACTCCGTCTCTGATTCACTAGGGAGGCGGGAGTATTCTTTCTTTAATTGAGCTAATTCAGTGGCTGTGTATGGTATTTCTTTGGTGGTTATGTGGGGATCATGATCCTCTTCATTTATATAATTATATTCTGTTTTAATGAGAGGTCTCAAGTTGGAGCAACAGTGTTCCCCACAATTTTGCATGTGTACTAATTCTTTCTGAGGATATATTTGTTTAAGGCTGTATGTCTCCTTTCCTTCTATTTCTGTGGGTGAATCTGCAGATTTTAAGTTTTTACTTCGCCCTTCTGCAAGGGAAATCTGCAGCAAATAATTCTGATTTCTTTCCTGTTCTAATTGTTCTTTCAAAGCTTCTACCATATTTAGCAGGGATTCTATTACTGTTTTTTCTTCACTTACCCGTTCAAAACGGGTTTCTATGGCTGCCGAAAGGCAGGCCCCCAAAACTGAGCAAAGAATGCTTTTATTTCTGCCCAGTTTGTATCTAGCATCATGTTGCAAAGAATATATTCTATCTACACTGTTTTCAAAGTTAAACCAATTATTCTGTGCCCACCTTTCTCCGTCTAGAGAAAGTCTAGCACCATGTTTTGCTAACAAGGCATAAAATGCATACTTATCTTTTTCATTCATTTTGTGAAGGGACCAAAACCACTCTCAGGGAGGTACTCTTCAAGTTACACCAAAGGCACAGCTAAAACGGTGTTTCCCTTCACTTCCCTGGAATGGGCGAGGAGACCAAAACTGCCTGGGAGGTTCACCTTAGTTACAAATAGTTGTCTCCTCAACTACACCAAGCAGCCCAAAACACAAAAATTAACTGCAGTCCCATCTTTTGCACAATGAGATCTTTCTGAGAAATCCTGATGACAGGGAGTGCTATTCGCCTGGGTGTATACAGTTTGCGGGAATTTTCCCTCGCCCCCCTTGCTTTCTAACAGCGCTCACCGAAGTGGCGTGCTAGGTGCTGCTGAGACGAGGGTCCTTCCCCTTTTACAAACGATATAAAACCCGCAACCCCTCTGTCCATCAAGATCCTGTCCGTGACACCAATTTAATGTCACGATCCGCTCACAGAAGCGGCGTTTGTGATGGTCCGTTTTAGGGATCTCAGAGCGCAAAAGACACAGCGGGGGACAAACTCAGTTTACTCAACCACAAATGCACCTTTATTTAGTGCCAACAAAGGCAATAATGGGGAGAGAAAAGAGAACAGTAAGAAAGACAGAAAAAGAGGGGAAAGGGATTATAGCTAGGATTAACGTGGAGGGTCAAGTCTTCGAGGCTTTTGAAGATGCCTATAGACGCGAGTGTCTCCAGTGGGGTGATCACAAAGTCTGTGGTTAACTCAGGGCTCCTTAGAGTCCTCTCCGAAGCGACAGGCAGTTGGCCAAACAGGTGGGGGAAATCATTGCAGCGTGTTCATTAAGAGAACTCAGAACAAGTCGGCCGTCAGCAGGTACAGTGACAACCAGTACAAGTCAGCAGGCGCAGTCACTTCACCTTGACTTGCCCAGTGTTTCTGCTCAGGTTCTGATGTTCCCATATGGATGCTGGGTTTTTCCATCGAACACACCTGCAGGCAGCACTTGGCCAACATCCCACCTCAGCCAGGCCAGAACTCCTGTGTTGAGATTTTAAAGTTCCTTTTAGGGGTTTCAATCTCTGTCCTTGAGGATAGTCGTTAGGCAGATGAGGGATCTTCAGACCGTCTCTAACACAGAGATGTCGCAGCACAGCTGGTCTGTAGCTGGACAAAATAAATCTGGTCATAAATCCAATTGGGCTAACCTGGCTTGTTCTAGAAACAAATCCCTAGGTCAACAATTGAACTCAAGCAGAGACCTCAGACAACCCCATCTGAGCCCTGGATGCAAACACATCACTGGCCAGAGAGCTGGGCAGTGCAGAGATCCCAACTAATCAGCTATCCAAGCCTGGGAAATTCAAAGCCCCTCTAAAAAGAAGCTGTGAACAATAAAAGGAGCTGTTTGCTGACAACCTTTGGTGCGTGCTGTGTCATGTGCCTGTCTCCAACCCACGACCCTCACGTAACAGGAGAATTCTGTAAAACGCTAATTGCAGTGGGTTTAGGATGAGGTCAGGCTCAGTGGGAATGCCCAGGTTTGGGAATACAGCTAGAGAGCCAAGCTGGGAGCACTGCTTGGAATTGGCTGGTGTGAGCAGCAGGAATGTTGCTGGCTGGAACATTTTGAAGAGCTGGAGAAAAGAAGCGTTTTGTGGAAGGCCACCAGCTGCCCTTTGCCAGCAGCAGAAGGTGTGAAGGTCCTCTTTGAGGGCCGTCTCTGCACAAGGACAGCCTGGCCTTCTCCAGTACCCAACCATCTTTCAGGCTTTAGGGCTCGCCTTGTCCCTCACTCTGGAGAAGCAGCTTGCTCTTGGAACTCACACATGCACAGTTTCTGGCTGGATTACTTTGTCTTACCACAGACAGCCCTGGAGACAACACTGCATTGAGGCTCAATCCGCAATAAAAGGGGATTTTGTTCCAGCTTTTCCCTCGCACCAGTGAGCAGCAAGCACACCTGGGCCTCCTTCAGGTCTCTGTGTGGGCTGGTAGTTAGCTTCTGTTGGCAATTTAAAGCTTTTCCTCTACTTTTGGCAGCAAAGAATGAAGCATACCCAGGTGCACCCAACCCCAAGTTTCACTCTAAAAAATGACAAATTTCATTCTCCTCTATTCAAGCCGTCAAGAAAACAAACTTTCTTGAGTGAGCTGGGCACAGTGTCCTCCAAGACCATTCACGAGTAGGACATGTTCCAGGGGAAGACTGGCAAACCCAGAGTTTACCCATGCTTAGGAAACCTTTGCAAAACCTTCCTACCTCTAGTGGTGTTGCAGCCTCCTGAGCTCCTGGAGGCCCCAGTCCCCTCAGGCACAGTTTGGACAGGAAGGGGACGGTTCAGTTTCTGAGACGTGGAGACAGGAGGAGGAACAGGCTGCAAACACTGGTACAAGGGCAGGGCTGCTTCCATTTATGGTGCCAAGTGGCAGCACAGAACCTTTGATTGAATGTGTGGGAGGTGCTGAAGGGCAAAAATTCTCAGTGATAAGGACATCTTCACTTATCATAGCAAGGGAAGTGAAAGTGCAATCTATCTTTCATGGAAGCTGTTCAGTTTTTAACAGATTATTTTTGCTGAAGACATGCCTAGGCAATGGTGATTTTAGAGCATTTTGTGACTCTCAGAGTTATCCTCACACCGGTTTTGCCACATTTTCTCTCTTTTCTTTCCTGGTGAAGGATTTCTCCTGCCCAGCTGGCTTCTGGTTGGAGTTCTACACTCTGGATTCCCCGAGTTTTCTCAGCAGCCTTTGCAGCGAGTCCTCAGCCAACGTGTGGCTCTGCTGCCATCCCAAATCTGTGCCTGCCTTGCCCAGCCAGGGCACAAGTGGGGCATGTGCTGGGCATGGCTGGAGAATTGCAGGGACAAAGTCCTCCAGTGTTGTGATCTTCCGCCTGGTTGGCTCAAACCTTGTCACTCCACATTGAACCCTGCCCCTATTGCTTTGGTATTGGCTCCTGCCCCCAAAACTCCTCCCTTGGCCCTTCCCCTTCCAAGCTACTGCAAAGGCACTGTGAGGGGTTCTGCTTCCTGCTCGGGGTTAGAGTTGGAGTTTGCCTCAGGAAACGATCCTCAGAGGGGCACAGCTCCCGGGCCCTGCGGGCAGAGCTGCCTTGCCCAAGGACAGCCGCTGTGGCGGCCGGGGCAGCTGCACGGCCCAGGGCCAAAGCCCCGCGGCACCCTCAGTCCAGCCCGCCTGACCGGCCCTGCGGCCTCACCCGGGCTCGGGGCTAGCAGCAGCAGCTCCCTGCTCACTGCTGGAGCTGGTGGCCTTCAGCTTCTCCCCGCTGCCTCCTGTCAGTCCCTGCCTGTCCTCAAGGTCGGCAGGGCAGCCGTGGCCAAAGTGGAGCCTCTGGAATTGGTTCCACGGCCTGGCAGAGCTGCCCCCTCAGCCCCCTGTGTCTCCCCGTCCTTCAGCAGCTCCTCAGGGGACAGCGCCGGGGGCCACCGGCAGCTCCCAACGCTCCAGGGACACCCGGGGCTGGAACTGCTGCTCCGCCCGGCCCGGCCGCCAGCTGGGGCTGGGCACAGCAACAGGGGGCACAGGGGGCACAGGGGGAAAAACAAGAGCTGAAACAGGCAGCCGAGGAGGGAAAGAGGTGAAAATGCAGCCTAGGCCTACACAGACATCAGTCTCTCGGTCTGTATCAATTCACAGACCATCACAGAGCATTTGCTTTGTGATGTCAGGGCACGGTTGCCACGTGGTCGTGGTGACATCCGAGGTTGTCTTGGTGCACGGAAGGCCTCAGGGGTGTCAGAGCAGCTCTTGAGCTTGCTCAGCACAGGAGCTTTTGTCCTGCGCTTGAGTCTTTTGTCAGTGGGCAGCTGAACACGGAGAGTAGCCTTGCTGTTCTTTAGTGTTAGAGTTTGCAAACTTGCACAGCAGCTGCCACAATGATTGGGCAGCTTGCAGCTGTAGTTTTCTCTGTTTATGGAGTCGGATATTCCTGCTATTTCCTGACACAGCTGGCACGTAAGTAGAGGTTTCCCCTGGGTGTCACCTAACCGGGCTTTTGTATGTCTTCCTGCTCTTTCTTAGTGACTGAGTTGATTTGGAAACAGAAAGGCCATTTGGATGCCGCTTGGGTGAAGCGCTGTCAACACGTTCAGCTCAAAAGGGGGTGTCTGTAGCCAGGGCTGTGCGGGCAGCATTTGCAAGGGAGCCTGCAGGGGTTGTGTTCCCTCCATGAGAGAGTGTGTGGCAGCAGAGTCTGTCATTTCCTCCCTTTGCTGGGTCAAGCGGGACAACTTTGAAAATGTGGACTGGGAGGCCTTCTTGGAAGGTGCTGTAAAAATGCTCTGGTTGTCTCCAGCGTTCTCAAAAAATCTGGTTTATTTTCCCTTGCCCACTGCAGGTCACCTGAGCCGAGTGTTCAGAGGTTCTGATCCTGAGGTGAGTAAGAAAGGAACATTTGATGTTCCTGGCGTTTAAGAATTGTGCAGCAAGCTGTCAGCTTGGCCTGTGGCAGTAGAGTGCAGAGGACCAGATGAGCAGGCTGCAAGAAAATCCATTTCCATGTCTGCAGCAGCAAGAGCAAAGGCGTCACTGGCTATTTCCTAATTTTCCATTTCCTCATTTTCCATTGCAGAGCTTTAAAAGAGCTAAAAGCCCAGTTTTGCAGGGAGAAAGTTGCCCCCACATAGTAGCCAAGGGGGGAAAATCTAATTCAGAGCAATTGGCAGCACAGTTGAATCAGCCTATTTGAATTTAGTCTGAGTGACTTAGAATCCCATTGCTCTTAAGGTCGATGATTTGTGCTTAGTACAGGCGGTTTGAGGGCTGAAGAGAAGGAAGCTTATAAATGAGCCTGTATCTCACCGTCCTCTCTGTCCACAGATCACAGAAGCAAGAGCAGACTCTCCTCTGGCTCCCTCTGCTCCTGCAGAAGAGGCCAACGAGGAGCCAGATGACCACAGGCCTCCAGCAGCGGTCACACCACAGCTGGAACTTTCCCAGACAGTAAGTGCCACTTCTGGAGGGTGCTGTCTTTAGTGCAAGGCAGAGGTGCAAGTTTCTGCCCAGCCAGCTCTCGCTGCTGCTGGCTGAGGATGCTGAGTGCTGCAGTGCTGCCAGGACCTAGGGTCTCCCCCCAGCCAGTGACAGCTGGGCAATGGGCTTTGATCTGCCACGTTGAGTCACCAAAGGGCTGGTGCTCCGCGTGAGCATCTGGCTCAGCGAAGCTCTATGCCTTGGCTTCTGCAGAGCTATAGCCCAAGGGCGCACGGGCTCCTTCTGGAAGTCAAGAGATTTTGTTTGTTTGTTTTCCTACTTGGGACACCTGTGTTTGGCTTCTGGAAAGTTTCTGTAGTTTTCTCGAGTCGTTCATCACTTCTACAGAGTCTTTTGGGCACTCCAGTTGTGCCCAGTCTTGTCACGTGCAGAGATTGGCACTGGGAAAGGAGGTTGGCAGTGGAAGCAGAGGTGGGCAGGGACACAGAAAGAAGTGGCTGAGCGAATGTGATTTTGAGGCTGAAAGAGGAAAAAGCTGAGCCTGATGGCAGCTCCCTGTCACTTGCTCTGCGTTTGTGTGTGCAGAATCTCAAGGCAGAGCCACAAGCAGAGCTGCCTGAAGCTCAGAGTGACATCAAGGCAGTGAAGAGGAGGAACACAGAAGACATGATGGAGATTCATCCTCAAGAGGAGATGCATCTCCATCAGCAGAGGGGACATCAACAAGCTCAGGTGAGTGAGAGAGGTGAAGCTACTCCAATGAGGAAACATCCTCTCTCACTTTATTTTCAGAATGACAAGGAACAGCTGCAAGCAGGGCTGCAGGAAATGGAGGCTAGGGTCAAGGCAAAAGAGAAGAGGATGGAGCAAGAAATGAAAACAATGAGAGACATACTCAATGCCCTCCGTCAAAATCTTCAAAAGCAAGTGAGTGAAACAGCAATAACTGCCACAGTCACCAAGCTGGTGCTTTCTGCTCTTCTTGCCTTTCCACTGCAGAGCAGCAGGCAAATGGGGTGATGCCTCTGAGGGCCATCCTGCTGTAGTGTCTGTGGCAGCCATTCTAAAGGACATTTCCTGGTATCTTGAATCTCGACTGCTGCCCTGGACAGTGGAAGTAGTCCTTTGGCCTTTTGGCCAGCAGTCATCCAAACTGACTCCTGCTGGCCTCTTCTCGCTCTCCTCGTTTCTTGTGGTGTTTTAACAGTGGAACGTGGATCCCAAGATGGAGGATGGAAACAAGCTGTCTGTAGCCCTTGTAAATCTCTTCTTTCCCTTTGCTCACAGCTGATGACTCTTGGCTAACAGGGACAAGCTGTAGCCTCTGACTGCTTTGTTCTCTTTGACTCGAGGTGGAAGTGTTGACATCTGGCCAGGCAGCCTGCAAAGGCCTCCTGCAAATGGCTGAGAAGGAGGAGCCCCAGGATTGGTGTGAGCCACAGGAACTGCCTCCACCAGAAGTGCTGCCGGTTGAGAATGACCTGAACGTGGTGGAGGACAAGAGCACTCCGTGGGGGGAGGTAGAACATTTGAACCGGGAGCTGCAAGTGTGTCTGCAGCCCTTGGAGGGGGAAAAGAGGGAGGAAGTGCAATATGGTCCTTGGGAAGAAGTGGAATATGGTCCATGTGGCAGTCATCCTTCAGAAAATCCCTGGAAATGGAAGATGAATCTGGCCATGAACTCCAGTAAAACCAGCCTTTGGCTTTGGCCCATCCAGTCAAAGAGAAGTGGACGTGCAAAAAATCCATTTTAAGAGCCCTGCGTGTGGCAGGCTGACAGAATCTTCCTAAGGGCTTGCATTTGGGACGGCATCTCAGGGTCATCTCCGCCAGCCACGTTTCTGAACCAAACTCATTTCTTCTCCCAGATCTACACAGGCTCTTGCACTAAACCTGCTGCAGCAGGATCATTGTGTCAAAGAGCCTTTGCTCCCCAAGCCGAGAAGGTGAGCCCGGGCAGTCGGTTCATCTGCAGCGCTGACACAGCTGCTGCTCAGCAACAGCTGATCGAGGAGGACTCCCTGGAGCTACTGAGTACGTCTTGTGTATTTCTTGTCTGAGGGACGGTGTCTTGTGTGCATGTGACAGCGTAGCTGGACCAAGTGGTCCTCCTCAGTCTGATATCACAGGGACAGTTAGGATTCTCCATAGGAACTTGTGTAGAAAATCAGTCTCTGCTGGCCATCTGTGCTTCAGAGCTGTCTGTCTGTCTGTCTGTCTGCTTGTTGTTGTTGCTGTTAGCCAGCGGACCACAAAGGGTTCAGAGCCCCACGCAACGGGGCTGCCTTTTTAGGTGTCTCCTGGAAGCTGGGATCTCTGCTTGAAAGTCAGCATCTTGAATTTTGTTTTCCTCAGGGACAGTTGTCAGCACGGAAAATCCCATGACAAAATACATCAAAGTCGAAAATATCGGCAGCGGGTGAGTCCAACCACAAAACCATGGGCCAGGTGTTTTCCTGGTGGAGTATCTATCAGGTCTGAAGTCAGGCCAGCTGCAAACGTGTTCAGACACTGAGGCTAGACTGTCCCATCTCTCAGTACCAGTCAGAATTTGTGAGCCTGGCCAGAAGGCGTTATCAAAGACATCTCCACACTGCCAAGGTCTTGCCTGCAGTAGGCAACAGGACCTGGTAGATCTCCTGGTCTCTCAAGTGTGGGACAGCTGTGTGCTAATTTCCTTTGCATTTTTGTGTATCTCTAATCAGCTGGCCACACTAACAGAGGGAGAAGAATCTTGCTTGCCTGAAAGAGGAAGCCTAGCCCCTATCATAGCTCTCTTTGCAAGAGTTTGCTGTAGGAAATATTCCATGGTCAGGATTAGAACTGCACAGTTTAGAAACTGAAACCCGAGAAGAAAGAAGAAACTCTCTTTCTGAGCTGAGGCAGTAATCCTCAATGCTTCAGGCCCAGTGGCCATGCACTTGAGAGCAAAATGCATCATCTGCCTTCTGACAGAGCCCTTCTGCATCCTGCAGGTTCTAGGCATTTCCAGCAGAGATCTCCAGTCTGGGCTGGCTTTCACTCCAAGGTCTAAATGGTTTCTCCTTTCTTTGCTGCTCTTTTGTTTCTAGGACTTTTGGAGAGGTTTGTAGAGCGCTCGACACTGCCACAGGAGGAGAGGTAAATGTCAACAGCCCCCACAGACTCTGCTGCTCTCGGGGGCTTTCCTCTCTGTGTCAGCTGTAGCTGCAGCTTTGGCTAGAGCTGTGTTGAAAAGACACAAGAAGCACAGACTTGTGACAGCCTGCCAGTTGCATTTGGGACAGTCTTTGTCCTTCTCAGCTGCCAGAAGGAAGGCAAGGAGGGGAGTGGCTCCTTCACTGAAGGACTTGCTCACTTGCTGAATTGCTGAAACAAAGGTGGTGCCTCCTCGAGCATCTCCCTGCTCTTTGGGGCTACAGCTTGAGTCCTGAGTTCTCATTTCTGACTGTCAGCAAATACATCTGAATGTCACTGGTAGTTCCCTTAGCCACCTGCAGTGCTGCACTTAGGAAGTGCCCTTAGGGAGAGAGCTGCAAGGCATCCCTAAAAGCCCTAAGCCCTGCCCATAGCCCAAGAGGTAGCCACAGAGTAGTAAGGGGCGGATTACTTCTGAATCCCAGAAAGAGCAGCAAAGAGTGTGCTCAGAGGTCTGTGGGTGATAGCTGAGACACCCTTGTTACCAAGTGGACAAGACAAAATATCAGTGACCACGTGTCCTGTGACTGGCCCCCAAAGGAGCAGAGAAATGGGCTGTTGGAATGTCAGTTGCTAATTACTCCTTGGTCTAATCCCAAGGCACTTTGGCACAGCTTAGCTGTGCCATTCCAAAACCATGCGCTGCATGAGCGTTGTGGTCTCCTGCCACCAGCTTGGAAAGTGACTGATTTTCAATGTCATTTTAGGTGGCCATAAAGAAAATCAATCTCCAAGGACTGCGGAAGAAGGAATTAACCTTCTCTGAATTACTGGTCATGAAGATGAATGGGAATCCCAACCTGGTCAACATTTTAGACAGGTGAGTTGTTGTGCTTCTGTCCCATGAATGTTTGGTTACCTCTTGCAGAGACGCAAAGTAAAAACCCACTTTGGTCACTGGCAGAAAATAGAGCTGTTAATTATTGGTTGATTCTTATTGCTCTGTTCATCTGCCATGGATGGGAAGAGAGTGCATCTTGCCTGCATGAGTCGTGCCTGGCATGTGTAGTTTGAAAAGTGTTCAAAGACCTGGATCAATCGTATCTAAGTAAATCAACAGCCTGCAAGTTCAGTGCTGCCATGTTGTTTTGGGGCTTGATTTTTTTTCAAGTATCATCTTAGGTGTGGATAAACGAAACAAGGATTTGCCTTGGATTGTGTCTCCTCTTTTCCATGGCTTTGCATGGCAGGAAGACTAGGGGCTTTTTTCCCAGAAACATGCAGCTTGACTGGTCTTTTATTTGGCCTGTTCCTAAACTGCATTTTTCACTTGCTGGCATCTCCTTTTTCACAGCTCTGCCTTTCTCCTTGAGACAGACTGCAAACACTGCACAACCTAGAGGCAATGTCATTCCTTTTATTCTCTCCTTGTCACAGAGGGACCTGGAAACAAGAATCAAGCACGAGACCAAGGTAGCCATGCATGTTTATGTCTATGCCCTTGTTTCCTTCTTTCAGCTACCTTGTCAATGAGCAATTCTGGCTGGTTATGGAGTACGTGGATGGAGGCACGCTGAGTGAAATCATCAGCAAGGTCTGCCTTTCTGAAGACGAGATGGCAGCAATCAGTCGTGAGGTCAGGGATCCCATCTGTACTTCTCAGGCCTTGGGCAGGGTGGTCTGGGAAACTGGGCTCAGAACTGGAGTGATTCCATGTGCCAGCCTTTGTTTCAGTATTGCTGGTGTGCTATGGGCAGGCAAGAGCATCTCAAGACAACTGCCTGCCAGGGCCTCTGCACTCACTGGACTCTGATCCTGTACTCTTATCTCCTGCTGTTGTATTCTCGCTCTGTTTCTTGTATTTGTATCTGCCCTTCTCCGCCTTGCCTCTTTAAATGTTTACCTCAAGCCTGTCTGCACTGCATTCCTTGCCTGTAAAAGCCAAGGTGGTGGCAGCAGGATTTGAAACAAAGTGCAAACAAAAGAGAGAGATTCATTTCTCACAGTCCTAAGCTGAAAAGGACAGCAGTGCAGCCAAAATGCTCTCTGCTCATGGAAGGGAACTGCTGTGATACTTCCAAGTCTGTGCTGAGGCCAGCAATAAAACCTTTGTCATGCAGCCTCCCAGCCAAAAGTGATCCAACTTGACAGCAAAGGGAGGGACATTTTCTTTCTTGGCAACCCTCGTTTGACCTCTGCATGAAGAGAGCACATGCACTGCAGCAGCAGTCATTCTGGCTGCTTTGCAGAAGGCAGTCTACAAAGGCAGTTGCTGCTGCTCTTCCAAAGGCTGGCATGCCTCTCCTTAGAAAGGTGCTGCTCTGCTAGTCTTGGAGCAGCAAGCTCTTCCTCTCGCTGGCACTGTGTTCTGCCATGCCGCCCCATTCCCCTGGAGAGGGAATTTTTAGGCTGTTTCCTTTCTTGTGTGATGAAATCACTTCCCTAAGTTTCGCCCTCCTGTTTCTGTTTTCTCTCTCAGTGCCTGCAAGGATTGTATTTTCTTCACTCGAAGCACGTGATCCACCGAGATGTGAAGAGCCACAACATCCTTCTGGGAAGCGACGGCTCTGTCAAGCTGGGTCAGTGTATTCTTAGTCAGGTGCGGCGTTCCAAGCACGCAGAGCGTGGGGCTGCTTTGAGTGACTGCCAGCTCCCCAAAAATGGTGCTGGTGGGAGTGCAGGGGCTCCTGTTGCAAGCTGAAGGCAAAATTGCAACATGCACAGAGGTGTGACAAGGAACCACAAGCAGTCAAGAGTGGCGTGGGTCTGTGTCCCTTCCAGAGGGAGAGAGCTACAATCTAAAGCTTCAGGGGAATAAAGGACACTGCTGTGAGCAGTGTTTAGAAAGCTGGCATTTTTTTGCAGGTGGCCAATACCACACTTCCTGGGCTTAAGCCCCGAGGAAAGGAAGTGTGGACAGTGCTCCAGGAGATTCAAGAGCACATTCTTAGACTGAGAGCGGGGAATTCTTTTCTTTGGGTTCCTAATTTGAGGTGGTTTTCATTGTGTGTTGTTTTCTCCACAGCTGATTTTGGCCTCTTTGCTCAGCTCCTCCCTGAGCAAAGTAGGCAGAGCTCAGTGGCCAGGACACCTGGGTGGATGGCTCCTGAAGTTATGAAAGACCAACCGTATGGCCCCAAAGCAGACATTTGGTCGCTTGGAATCGTGGGCATTCACATGGTGGAAGGAGAAGTTCCTTCCTGGAATGAAACTCCTGTCTCGGTAAGGTGCAAATGCTCACCGATCCCGCTGTCTTTCTCAGCTGTCCCATGCTGTGTGTGCCATTGGACAAAATCCCATTGCCATCTGCTGGCACCACTTGCAGCTCTTTTTAGAAGGTGGCCTCCTAAAAGTGTCCCCTGCAGCACATCAGCATCTGCTGTAGCTTTGGTTGCATCAGAAGGGAAGTGGAAGGTCAAGCAGTTCAGAAACCTGCCATTTTGCCCTCCAGCCATGCCTGACATTTGCTTTTTGAACCATGTTGGAGCTCTGTCTCTGAAGGAAAGGAATTTTACTGTGGAATGTTTAGATATGTTCTTAGTACCCTTGGAAAGGGAGGTTTAATCTTCGCAGTTTCAATTTTATAGACAAAGTAAGAAAAGAGGAAAAAGCCAAGGAAAACCCCAGAGAAAAAGAAAAAGGAAAAATAGCAAAAGCAAGTGAAAAAGGGAAAGAAAAAAAAAAGAAAAGCCAAAAGAATAGAGAAAAAGAAAAGCCAAAAGAAAGATCAAAAGAGAAAAGAAACAATCACCAAGTAAATCCCAAAGCAGTTGTGCTTCCTTTTTCCTTTTTTGACCACAGCACAACAATTTTTCTCCATGCTGTAGCATCTTTCCCAAATCCTGTGAGTTATCCAGATTTTCAGCTTTTCAAGACATCTGTCTGGGTGGCCTCTCTAAGTTCAGGATGTGTTGCTCCCCAACTGCAGTTAGAATTGTATGCCGGACCCTGAGCTGTTTCTGGGTACTTTAAAAAGTTGATGGGCTTGCAGTCAGGTGCCCGTGGCTGGGATCCAAGGGGTGCGGTTGACGCCGCTGCTGTTCCTTTACCGTGGGAGCAGGGACAGCCCTGGGTTGCACAGTTGTAATGACAGGGAGCACTGCAGCTCCCCACCATGCCCAGTGGCTGAGCTCAGCTGCAGAGGGACACGATCAAAGCCCCTTTGATCTCACCTCTGGCGGTGTGAGAAAAGGAAAGCAAGCTGCCATAAGTATTTGCACTCAAGGGGAGTTTGTTTGCTGGTTTAGGTTTGGAAATTTTTCTCTGGATTGAAGAAGATAATAACAAAGTCTCTTTGGTCACCATCTATTTCAGTGCCAGCAGCACAGAGCTGTTGGTATTGTGATGGGCATTTTTACAGAGACCAGCTCAGAAGCCTCCTGGTGTCATGCGCAGAGCCTGCCGAAACTTGCCGTTCTCTGCCCGGCACTTTCTGCGCTGGGCACACCATGAGTGCATTGACTCGAGTATCCAAATGAGCATTGGCTTATCATAGGGATGGCACTTCTCCTTCCTCTGATTTGACCATGAGAAGGTTTCCTTTTGCCACATAAAGAAGCTGAAACTTGCAGACTGCGGACAGACAGAGCTGTAGGTGTCTCCTCTGTGCCCAAAGAGGCATTTTCATGGCAAAAGATTGGTGCAGGCATCTTTTTGTGTCTGTGTTGAATAGGAGATTCCAAATGTTTGTTTCCTTCCCCGAGGAACGCCTGGTGGATTTCCTTTCATTTCTTCCAATTCCCATTGTTTTCTGGAACAGGACAAAAGGCCTGATGAGTTTTGTTTTATGGCAGATGTGCGGAAGGGACCAACGAGCAGTGCAGAGGTGCCTTTCATGTAATAATCCTTGGAAATAGTAGGGTTAGTTAGACTAGCAAAGTGCCTCTTCTAAAAAGCCTGTCAGGCTGCTGTGAATCCTCAGAGAAGGAAACATGCTTTTGCTGATGGAGTTCCCACTAACTACGTCAGTCAATGAAATAGCTGCCAAAGCAAGATCTGCTGGATGTTGGAAATCTGTGGCTGCATGGGCATTGGGGTTTTTGTTGGTACAGGAAAGTCAGCTCTGCCTCTCGGCCAGGGCACAAACTGTCGCTGCAGAGTGGAGCTTAAACAATGGGATCTGGGAGGGCAGTTGCAGTTCCAGGGAAAGAAGCAGGTGGAGCCGGGTGTTTCCATTTTCTCCAGCCTCAACTGCTGATAGCCACTGGAGGGAGACCAAGGCTGTGGCAGCCCAACCTGTTCTTGCCGCGCACACGTCACTTCCTGAGCTGCTGCCTGCAGACAGACGAGGCACGGCGCTGGTCTGCCAAGGAGCTGCTGCAGGTAAAATGCCAAGGGGCCGCAGGGGAAACAGTGTCCCAGGGACGGGCTCCTCCTGCACTGAAGTGCAAGGCATCAGATGAGCTCCCCTCCTCCTCACTTCCACACTTGGTGCTTTCAAATGAGAACGCTGAGGAATCCTAGAGTGGCCTGGGCTGGCAGGGACCTGTAAAGTTCATCTGGTCCAAGTGGCCTGCAATGAGCAGGGACATCTTTGAAGAGATCGGGTTGCTCAGAGGCCTGTCCCATCTGACCTTGAATGGTTCCAGGGACAATGCACCTACCAGCTCTCAGGGCAACCTGTGCCAGTGCTGCACCATGCTTTGAGTAAACAGGTTTGTTGTTAGACCTGCTCTGACTCCATCCCCATTTTGTTTAAAAGTATTAGCCCACTTGCTATTGGAAGTGGACCTATGTAAAAAAGTCTTCTATTTTCCCTCAGAAGCCACTTTGAAGTTTTAGAAGGTGGCAATAATGTCTCCCTGGGGTCCATTCTTCTTTCTTCAGGCTGTATAAGTCCAGGTCTCTCAGCCTGTCTTCAGAGGACAGGTGCTCTGTCCTCTGACTGTTTCTGTTGCCCTGTTTTGTAATTTGGTGGGGTGCTCAGTTCTATCTAATGGCAAAAGAGTTGAAGCAGAGCAATGTGGAGAACAGAGGCATGAAATAGTGGTGGAGGAAGCATGGGAAACCAGTCCCAGCCAAGCAGTCAGGCATTTGGCCGTGGGCAGAAGGGGCTGTGGAGGGCTCACTGGGGGCCTCTGAGGGGTTCTGGTTTGTACCCCCCCTCCACTCTTGGATGTTTCTGCCACGCAGACAGGGACAGCTGAGGGTGACTGGTCCCAGCCCCATCTGCTGCCTGGCACAGTCAAGCCGATGGCAACTGCCCCAGGGTTTACTGCCAGCTTGTGTGGCAGAGAGGGAAGTGCAGGATCCAGTGCCGCTCGGCTGTCCCTGCTGGGAAGCAAGGTGCCAGCCAGCACAGGAGGGGCAGGGCATGGAAAGGTAGGCACTGTTCCGTGTCCCTGTGGAAATCAGCACAGTGCCTGTCTTTCAAAGAGAGGGACCTATGTGAGTCATAGAGGTATCCTGGAAAGAGGAAACCCCAGGGAAATTTCTAGAGCAGCGGCAGGGCAAAAGTCCCATCAAGATGAAGACACCAGAATAAACAGATGAGTGGGATTCTGGGCCAGGTTTGCCTATGATGCCAAGGTCCTCATACGAAGCTGTAGGTGCAGATTGTCCCACTGGTCGTGTTTCTGGCTCTTTCTAGAAACCAGAGGGACCCTGATTGAGCCTGTGAAGCACTAAGCTTGGAAAGTCATGGTTCATTGATTTTTGGTTTGTGTTTTTTATTTTCTTTCCTGTGGACAGCATCCGTTTGTAAGATCAGGAAATTCAGCATTCACCCTGACACCGCTGATCATGGCAGTGAAGAAGATAAAGAAGAAGGAGTAGACATGAATGTGACATTCATGTAGTGACTGGTTATCTCAATAACCACCTTAGAGAAGGCTTGTAGAGTAGGATTATAGGTTTGATATTCTATATTATCTATATAGAATAGGGTTATGAGGAAATAAAATTGCTGAAACGTAAGCTCATCTGGAAGATTCCGTTCTTTCTCACCCCGTCAATAAGTGCAGCTTTTCTGTCTGAGTGTTCCGTTGTCTGTTGAAGGTGCAGAGTGACATTGACAGCTTCTTAGGTGTGCCTTGAAAGTGGGGAAGGCTCCGCTTCAGTCATCCTCTCCAGACCACAGTGCCTTTGGAATATGGCCCACTGACCGTATTTTGCACACCTGTGGTACTTCAATTTGAGGCAGAAAGGACAGTGGCATTGGCAGGCAAAACCAAAGGAGGAGTGGGGCAGCCAAAAGATCCTGTGCACATGCAGGTCTTCAGCTGTGGCTCAAGAGCGTTTGGGTTCGTGCCATTTGGATTTGTATCCCGAAGTGCAATCTCTTTGGCTGCAGGAGAGTCTTGCTCAAGTGAGAAATCAGCAAGATCAGTGAGAATGCTCTGAGAGGTTTCCTCTGGTGCAGAGCTGTCAGCGTCTGTGAGGTGAGAGCGGACGCAGTCTCGCCCAGGGCGGAGGCCCCTGGCAGAGCCCGGAGCAGCCTGAGCCTGGGCAGAGGCAGGCTGCAAGGAGGCCCTTGTAGCCTGGGAGCAGGCGAATGCTCCGCTCTCAGAGCCCGGCTGGCAGCCGGCCGCTCCCGAGGGGAAGCGTAGCCCAGCTGGGCACAGCACAGACGGGTGGCATCGGCCGTCTGCAGTCTGCACAGGAGCAGAGAAAGGCAAACGGCAGCCGAGGGCTGCAGGCCTGGCTGAGGATTCCCACTCTTGTGCCGGCTGCCCTGGAACTCCTGGCAAAGGGGAGCAGTGTGTGCAGCACTCCGGGCACAGGGGAGGGAGCCGGGCTGCTCCGCAGGCTCCAGCACAGAGTAGTGTCCTCCAGGCACGGCGCTTCTGCCGAGGGAACCGAGGTTGGCGGGCGGCAGGGACAGCTTGCCCCAAGGGCCAAACACACACACCCACTGCAATGGAATGCTGCTTTTTATTGCCTTTCCCAGCCCAGGGTGAACCATGTGCCCTTTCCCTTTGGCTGGGTACTGGGGAACTTTTATTCTCTCCTGACTGCCTACCTTTCTGTCCCCTCCCCTCTTCTACTACTTCCCTTTTGGTCTGGGCTTCAAGCTGGCCCCTCTCCCAGCTCCCAGCAAAAGCCAACAAATTAACTAGAACAAATCCAAGCCATAAATAACAGTACCTAGAACCAACAATTTTCATTCATTTTTGTAATCATCTTCCGGCTGCAGCAAAATATTACCCTGTATCTCACAGAGGGAATCGGGGATGAGCCTGTGGCTTGCGCTTGAGCAGGGAACTGATTTGGATGGGAGCAGAAGGCTTTCAGTAGGTGACTGGTGTTTTCTTGATTAATTTCTGAAGGAAAGACACAACGTGGCTTCAGTCAGCAAACACCTTTTCAAGGTGCAGTGACAAAATGCTTGGGAGCAATTCCCAGAGAAGGAAGGTGCTGAGAAAATCTTGAACTGAAAGAAATCATGAATTCCCTTAGCATTAACAGAGAGAGTTGAGCTGTCTATTTCCTCCAGTGCACTGATTAATGTGTGCAAGTGGCTACCTTAGCCTTGAGAATGGAGTGGTCCTCCTAAGAAGGTAGCGGGAATGCATTCAAGGGGAAGCAAGTGGTTCTAGGAGGCTCTTGAGCATCAGAGGAGAATTTGAGGAATGGGATGTTCCCCGAATGACCACCAGAGATCCTTAAGAGAGCCCTACTCTCTCGTTCTTCACTTCTGAGACGTGATTTAAATTTGTCCAATAATTTGAGGGAATATTTAGCCTGTGAGTTTCTGCAAAGTAATGAGTAGGTCTTATTTCCATGGTTACAAATCAGTAGGTGAGATTTCTGAGTGAGCACATGTTAGAGAAGTGATTCCCCACACAGGCAGCACTGAAATAAAGTCATGCCTCCTTTCTCACACTGAGCTGGCACCGGGGACCGGGCCCTGCTTGGGAACTTCCATTTTAGTCCCTTCTATTGAAAGGTGAGAATGAAACTTCTTCCAGCCGTTTCCCTCTGGTTTCCATTCTTGGGGGCCAAAGCTCTGTGCTGCAGGTGGCCCGGGTGTGTGCAGAGCAATGCAGCCTCCACAAAGCCCTTGGTTTCCCCACAAGCCATCATGATTTCTTGCCAGGTGTGCCCAGCTGTGGCAGGAGAAAGAGCCCGCAGCGCAGTGGGCGCCGTGCCCTGCCCGGCCGGGGCACTCTGGCACAGAGCAGCAGCAGTGCCAGCACCTTTCAAACCACTCCTGCCTTGGCTTCGCCTGGGACACAGAAGCCTCTGGAAAGCAGCACCACATGTCGCGTTCCCGGCTTGGAGCAGCTGCTGCTGGTGGGGGGCAGACCTGGCCCCTTGTATCGCTTCCAAGTGGGAATCCAGGTGGAGACAGAGACATACATACAGAGAAAGCCCGGGCTTGTCCAAGAAGTGGGCAAATGTATGGGGGAATGTGTTAGGAATCATTTCAACTGTTGTGCCAACACTGCCTGCTCTCCTTTTCTCTCTTCACATTTCCTCTTCTTTTCCATCTCACATTTCCCCCCCTTCCCACTCACAATTCTCACAGTTTTCCTGTCGTGTTTCCCTCCCAGTTTTCTCATTTCCCCCACCCTGTTCAGCTCACTTTCCTCCTGCTTTATCTCTCATCTTTTCCCACCTTCCCACTCTTGCCTGGTTTTTTCTTCCCTCATGCTTCTCACCATTTTTCCCTCACTTACCCTGCCCTTTTCTCCCCTCACGTTTCTCTTCTTTTCTCCGTCATATTTCTCAGTATTTTCTCTTCTCGTTTCTCACTTTCACCCTCCGGTTTCTCGCCCTTTTCCTCTCACATTTCTCACACTTTTCCCCTCACGTTTAGCATTCTTTCCCCGTCACGTTCCTTTTACTTCTCCTCTTGCATTTTGTGCCCTTTATTCACTCCTGTTTTCTGCCACTTTTCCCATCAAACTTCCCACCTTTCTTTCCCCTCATGTTTTCTGCCTTTTTCTGCCCTCTGGTTTCTCACTCTTTTCCCCGCAGGATTCTCACCATGTTCCCCTCACGTTTTCTGCCCCTTTCTCTCTCTTTGCCAGTCAAGTTTCTCACTCTTTTCCCCCCACATTTCCTTCCATGTTTTCCCCCGAGAGTTCTCACGCTTTTCCCCTCATGTTTTTAGAATTTTCCCATTGTATTTCCTGCCTTTTCCTCCTCTCACCTTCCTCTCCTGTTTTCGCTCACATTTTTCACCATTTCCCACTCAGGTTTCCTTCCCTTTTCTTCCCTCACACTTCCCTCCTTTTTTCATTCACATTTCTCACACTTGTCACCTCACGTTTGCTGCCTTTTTTTCCCCTCACATTTCTTAAGCCACTGCTTCCTGTCAGTGACTGTTCCTCTTCAGAAGCTGAGGGGCTTCTCTTCTTTCCTCCTGTCATCCCCTACTCCAAATAATGGGCGCCAGAGCAGCGCTCCAAGAAGCCCCTGCCTGTGCGTCTGCTGAACAGAATGTCGCTGCTCAGCTTGAAGAATCCCATTAAGAACAACCTCAGCTGCACTGCACTTCCTGCTGCAGTTTTGATTAGTGTTTCAATTCTATAGGGTCTTCACAGTGTTCTAAATAAAGAGGTACCCCGAGGGATACACATGGCAGGTGAGCAGCCACTGCACCATCCGCCCCAAGCGGATCCCATCTCCGTTTTCATCACCTCACAGTCACTGTGACTCCTGCCTGGACGAAACCACTTGTGATGCTTCTTGATGCTAAACCAAGTCCATCTGCACAGGAAATGCTTTTGGCCCTCTCCTGGAAAAAAAAGAAAAGTTTTTATTTGAAAACATTCAAACCCCGGAGTTTCTTCCTCTGTTCACCTATTTGAATTGCCTCGACATCCAAATACTGCCAGCCGCCGTTCCAAACTGGCTGGTCTGTGTTGGTGTGCGCAGAGCAGAGGTGCCACGCCGTCTCCGTTTCCCGGGTGTCTGTTAATGTCCGTTTCAGCAGACGGCTGAGGGCTCGGCCTGCCCCAGCTGCCATCTTGTGCGTGGCTGCCTCTGCTCTCTGGCCTCCATCTTGGGCGTGGCTGCTCCAGCCCCGGCCGCCATGTTGTTCTTGGCTGCCTCAGCCCTGGCTGCCATCTTGTGCATCCACCTAGTCCAACTCTGAAACAAACGTGTCGCTGTTTTGCCAGCAGTCAGCACCAGAGACGCCAACACCAGCGTAAGGAGTAAGCGGCTTTTACTGGAGTGCAAAGCAGCAAAGGAGTACCAGAGGATAAGCTAAGCAATGCACCTGATTATTACAGCAGAAGACTGCCCGTAGGGATTAAGAAAGGTACATCGACAGTTACCCATATGCTTTGCCATCCTCCTGACACACTCGTCAGCTGGCGAGCCCCTGTCACACCAAAGGATTGGAAATGCACTCCCCGTAGCCAGGGATTCCTATGCAGCTGGCCCACCCACAGGCCAGGCCGCAGACTTTGCTGTTAGAGACCCCAGATTTTATTCTGTTGAATAAACAAGCTACCAAAACTTTTAGTGCAGGAACATCTGATTTCATCCTTCTCTTGGCCCGGGCTCAGAGAGGAACCAAGGCAGTTTGCTTTGACCATATATCTTCAAACAAGACCACACAGATCTGATTCTGTGGCCTTGTCTGGCTTCTAAGTGCGGAAAGGTAAATACCTGTTGCACTACCAACCGGATTCATCTATCATCCCGGTAACGGTCCTGCCTGTTTTGTTTATGAGCCCATATAAATACAATGTTTGGTTGGAAGGGTCGTCCGGAGGTTAGCTTTGGCTTAGGGCCTGTTGTTGAGTTTTTAGTACTTCACCAGAATTGTCTTTTTACAGGCAGTGGTGCTGTCCCCTCGGCTGCAATGGCATCTTCAGCTGGTCCCACAGGGATTGCCAACACTCTGGTTGTGCTGCACTCCTTGTGAGCGGAGTCGTCAGTCTCTTGGGTGAGCAGATTCTCTGTCACGGAGTCCAAAATTCTGCTCTGGGATGCACCAAGGTAACAAGAGGAAAGCGCTTCTGCAGTTCTGACATGGAAATTGTCCTGCTGCGTGGGCTTTGCTGTGAGTGAAACACAGCAGCTCTCTGGCCTTTCGGTGCTGCTGGCTGAGCTAGCTGCTGCCTACTCAAGGCTCAGGTAGGCACCTGAGCTGCCTCGCCGCACTGCAAAATCCATCTCAGTGCTCATGGCACGCCCAGATGCCTCATCTCAGTGGAAGTCCCACCGGCAGTGTCAGAGCAGCGGCTCCTCGGCATTGGTGCTGCCTGTGCTCTCTGCCCTGGCCCTGGCCCTGGCCGTGGCAGTGCTGGCCCTACTGCCATGCATGCACAGGGAATGGGAACTGCTGCCTGACGTTTTTCAGCTGCGCCACTGCTGCTGCTCAAGACACCTCAATGAATGGATTAGTGGGGTTGTGGGCCATATGAGCCTGTGATAGCAAGGTCCTGGACATGAAGGCAGAGGTGCAGAGTGTCCTGCCAGTCCTATTTCAGCGTATTTCTGGGAACCAGGGAATCCCTCTTGATCCTATGAGGCACTGAGTTTGCAAAGTAATGGTTCCATTGTTGCTGTTGTTGTTGCTGCTGCTGTTGTTGTTCTTGTTGTTTTCCCTTTGTGCTGCATCCCTATTTGATGCCAGCCGAGCCTCTCTCCAGATGGGCATCTCTGATCATTGCAGTGAAGCAATGCAGGCAGTTCAGGAGGTGGTGACGACCATTTCAGGATGACTCTCTCCAGTTCAAGACCTGAGTGGGAGTCAGAATAAAAACTCTATCAAACCTCAACTCCATTGGAAGATTCCCTTCCTTGTCACCCTGTGAATAAGGTCTACATGACCTTTCTGAATTGTCCATTGTCTTTTCAAGATGGAAAATCCTGTTGATGGTGATTTTGGTTCAGTTAGGAATTGCGGAATGGTCTCCTTCTAATGCCAACACGATTTCTGCTTTTCTATTTCCTTCATATATATTCCTACCTCTGCCGACTACTGTTGTATAGTTATATAGTTCCTAGGTAACTTCAGTACTTTTCCTCCTCTGATAGGCAGAAAGACAAAACACATTCCAAAGTCTCCTATCTGATCTTGCCTCCTCTAGGAGCAAAGGTTGAAACAGCAGTACTGATAGGCAGTACAGCTAGTAGCAAGAAAGAGGGGCTCCAGAGGAGGTGGGAACAAAGCAGGGATATTTCCTCATTTCTTGTGCTGCTAATTGAGAATTCTTGTCAATTATGCTAATGTTCCACACTTGTAAAACCACATTTGCCCTATGTGGGGCGGGTGTTTTTCCATACCTGCCCCTGGAGGCCTCCAGTTAAAGGCCAGATTTGATATTACCTGCTATAGTAATGTGGCAAAAGTGGGTTGTTTTATTTTTCAGTCATTAGGGCACCACTTCCTCCACACTGCGGTGCCTTTGGAATATGGCCCATCCGCCCTTGTTTGCACAGCTCTGGTCCTTCTACATGAGGCAGAAAACACATTTCCAGCCAAAAGCCCACAAGGAGTGGGGCAGCCAGAGCATTCTGTGCAGTTACAGGCCTGCAGCTGTGACTCGAGAGGGTTTTGGTTGCTGCCTGCTGTGGCAGGTGCGTCTCCTCTGTGACTGCCTCTGCTCCTGGCTGCCCATGGATAGCAGGTACAGGGTTCTGCAAGGAGAATGGAACAGGTTGGTGATGTCTGCTGGCAAGAGAGTGCAGTGGAAAAGATTGGGGAAATGTTTGACCTTAACAAACTGTGAATTCCTTAAGCTTTACCAGACAGTTCTTAGTCCTGTATTCCCTCTTAGCAGTGCAAGTGGTTATCTGAGGTGGGAGAATAAAGAGAGTGGGCCTGCTGAAAAGATAGCTTCAATGTATTTAAGGGGAAGAAATTTGTTTTCAGAGGCTCTTGACCATCAAAGGAGAATTTGAGGCGTGAGATCTTTCCCAAATGACCACCAGAGACTTTTAAAGCGACCTCTATTCTGATGCAATTAATTTTGTGGAAGTGATTTAAATATATGAAACTATGTGCAGGGGGTTGGGGTGATGCCTCTGAGGGCCATCCTGCTGTAGTGTCTGTGGCAGCCATTCTGAAGGACATTTCCTGGTATCTTGAATCTCAACTGCTGCCCTGGACAATGGAAGTAGTCCTTTGGCCTTTTGGCCAGCAGTCATCCAAACTGACTCCTGCTGGCCTCTTCTCGCTCTCCTCGTTTCTTGTGGTGTTCTAACAGTGGAACGTGGTGCCCAAGATGGAGGATGGAAACGAGCTGTCTGTAGCCCTTGTAAATCTCTTCTTTCCCTTTGCTCACAGCTGATGACTCTTGGCTAAGAGGGACAAGCTGTAGTCTCTGACTGCTTTGTTCTCTTTGACTCGAGGTGGAAGTGTTGACATCTGGCCAGGCAGCCTGCAAAAGCCTCCTGCAAATGACTGAGAAGGAGGAGCCCCAGGATCGGCGTGAGCCGCAGGAACTGCCTCCACCAGAAGTGCTGCCAGTTGAGAATGACCTGAACGTGTTGGAGGACAAGAGCACTCCGTGGGGGGAGGTAGAACATTTGAACAGGGAGCTGCAAGTGTGTCTGCAGCCCTTGGAGGGGGAAAGGAGCCCTTGGGATGAAGTGGAATGGTCCTTGTGGCAGTCGTCCTTCAGAAAATCTCTGAAAATGGAAGATGAATCTGGCCATGAACTCCAGTAAAACCAGTCTTTGGCTTTGACCCATCCAGTCAAATGGAAGTGGACGTGCAAAAAATCCATTTTAAGAGCCCTGCGTGTGGCAGGCTGACAGCGTCTTCCTAAGGGCTTGTATTTGGAACGGCATCTCAGGGCCATCTCTGCCAGCCACCTTTCTGAACCAAACTCATTTCTTCTCCCAGATCTACACAGGCTCTTGCACCAAACCTGCTGCAGCAGGAGCATTGTGTCAAGGAGCCTTTGCTCCCCAAGCCGAGAAGGTGAGCCCGGGCAGTCGGTTCATCTGCAGCGCTGACACAGCTGCTGCTCAGCAACAGCAGATCGAGGAGGACTCCCTGGAGCTACTGAGTACGTCTTGTGTATTTCTTGTCTGAGGGACGGTGTCTTGTGTGCACGTGGCAGCGTAGCTGGACCAAGTGTTCCTCCTCAGTCTGATATCACAGGGACATTTAGGATTCCCCATAGGAACCTGTGTAGAAAATCAGTCTCTGCTGGCCATTTTTGCTTCAGATCTGTCTGTCTGGTTCTTTGGTTGTTGTTACCCAGCTCACCACAAAGGGTTCAGAGCACCACGCAATGGGGCTGCCTTTTTAGGTGTCTCCTGGAAGCTGGGATCTCTGCTTGAAAGTCAGCATCTTGAATTTTGTTTTCCTCAGTGACAATTGTGAGCATGGAAAATCCTATGACAAAGTACATCAAAGTCAAAAATATCGGCAGCGGGTGAGTCCAACCACAAAGCCATGGGCCAAGTGTTTTCCTGGTAGAATATCTATCAAGTCTGAAGTCAGGCAAGCTGCAAAAATGTTCAGACACTGAGGACAGACTGTCCCATCTCTCAGTACCAGTCAGAGTTTGTAAGCGTGGCCAGAAGGCATTGTCAAATTGTCAAATTGTCACACTGCCAAGGCCTTGCCTGGAGCAAGGAATATGACCTGGTAGATCTCCTGGTCTCTCAAGCATGGGACAGCTCTGTGTTAATTTCCTTTGCATTTTTGTATATCTATAATCAGCTGGCCACACTAACAGACGGAGAAGAATCTTGCTTGCCTGAAAGAGAAACCTGTCATAGCTTTCTTTCCAAGAGTTTGCTGAAGGAAATCCTCCATGGTCAGGATTAGAACTGCATAAGTTAGAGACTGAAACCTGAGAAGAAAGAAGAAACCCTCTTTCTGAGCTGAGGCAGTAATCCTCAATGCTTCAGACCCAGTGGCCATGCACTTGAGAGCAAAATGCATCATCTGCCTTCTGACAGAGCCCACCTGCAGGTTTTAGGCATTTCCAGCAGAGATTTCCAGTCTGGGCTGGCTTTCACTCCAAGGTCTAAACGGTTTCTCCTTTCTTTGCTGCTCTTTTGTTTCTAGGACTTTTGGAGAGGTTTGTAGAGCACTCGACACTGCCACAGGAGGAGAGGTAAATGTCAACAGCCCCCACAGACTCTGCTGCTCTCGGGGGCTTTCCTCTCTGTGTCAGCTGTAGCTGCAGCTTTGGCTAGAGCTGTGTTGAAAAGACACAAGAAGCACAGACTTGTGGCAGCCTGCCAGTTGCATTTGGGACAGTCTTTGTCCTTCTCAGCTGCCAGAAGGAAGGCAAGGAGGGGAGTGGCTCCTTTCACTGAAGGACTTGCTCACTTGCTGAATTGCTGAAACAAAGGTGGTGCCTCCTCGAGCATCTCCCTGCTCTTTGGGGCTTCAGCTTGAGTTCTGAATTTTCATTTCTGGCTGCCAGCAAATACATCTGAATGATACTTGTGGGAGCTCGGTACCTCTGAACAACAGAACCAATTAGATTTCTGCAGAAGCCATTTCATATTTACATTACACTATGTTTATAGATTGTAAGACCACTGTTCACACCTTCATGCCTTTCTTGATCGGTTCGTCTGCTTTGTTTGCTCAGCACACGTCCCTTAGGCAATTTGATTGGCTATAATTCCGAGCCTTCATGGCCTCTATCTCATTCTTCTTGTCCTGGTATTCAATTTCCCAGGCTCCTCTTCTTTTTAGAACAGTTTGTGTCTCTGTGGCCTTGATATATTCCCAAAGAGCTGATACTTGTAACTAATATCTCTAGGTGGTAGTTCGGCTGGAGCACTTTGTATTCCAAGTTGTGCGGATCCATTGCTGCAGATCCATTGCTACAGTTACTGGTAGCTCCTCAGCCACCTGCTGTGCTGATGGCTCTCCCTTCTGCTGGAGAAGAGGCCAAAGAGGAGCAAAATGAGCAAAGTTACCACAACCCTACAGCTGTGGTGACAGCAGAGTCAGATTTTCCTGAGATAGTAAATGCCAGTTCTGGAGGGTGCTGTCTTTAGTGCAAGGCAGAGGTGCAAGTTTCTGCCCAGCCAGCACTTGCTGCTGCTGGCTAAGGATGCTGAGTGCTGCAGTCCTGCCAGGACCTAGCATTTGCCCCAGCCAGTGACAGCTGGGCAATGGGCTTTGATCTGCCATGTTGAGGCACCAAAGGGCTGGTGCTCCATGTGAGCATCTGGCTCAGTGAAGCTCTGTGTCATGTCTTCTGCAGCGCAACAGCCCAAGGGTGCAGGGGCTCCTTCTGGAGGTCACAAGGTTTTGTTTGCTTGTTTTCCCATTTGGGACCTGTGTTTGACTTGTGGAAGTGTTCTGCAGTTTTCTCGAGTCGTTCTTCACTTCTACAGAGTCTTCTGGCTTTTGATAAGCTGCAAGGAGGTGATTGTGTTGTCCATGAAGCTGTGGGGCCACTTTTGTCCCGTGTGACAAAAGAAAGCAACCATATGGCTCTGAATCCTTCTCGTAAGGCAAAAGGCAGAAGCAGCAAGTTTCTGTTGCTCCATTTTGTGGTGAAGTCTTACAGCATTGAAAAGTGCATTGGAGCCTGGAGCGGGGATGAAGCTGCAGGTCCTTGCCTGTTGTCTTGTGTTGCTAAGAACAGGAAGGACACGTTGAAATCCTGTAGGCTGTATTTTATAGCAAACGTGCACCTGTGTGCCAGGAGAGGTGGGTGGGACAAAAGGAGGCAGGGGTGCGGGTCAAGAGCAGCAGAATGTGAGCCCAGCGTGCCAGGAAGGCCAAGGGCATCCTGGCCTGTGTCAGCAATAGGGGAAGAGCAGGAGCAGGGCAGTGACCGTCCCCCTGTGCTGGGCAGCGCTGCGGGCACAGCTGGAGTGCTGTGCCAGTTCTGGGCCCCCACTCTGTTCCAGGTAGCCACTCCAAAGCATCAGTACCTTAACTGGAAACACAGAACTGTCACAGAATCATTACGTATCAGGAAAAGTTCCATTTTGGCAGCACGGTCTCTGAGACGATATTCCTGTCTTGAACTGGGATGAAATTTTGTCTTACATGACAGAATGAAGTATTTCATTAGTTCATCACCCACTATTTTGCAAATACGATTAATAGCTTATGTCTAACATGGTTAAGTGGAATTATTTGTCGAGAGGCTACTCCCCTTTTAATTGTTAATTGCATTTCTTGACGAGTTGGGAACAATGTGTGGGCAATTCTGAGATGAATTAGACAGGAGTGAATTGAAACAATGGTGAATTCAGAAGACAGATATTGACTTTGCTGACATCAGTCTGAAATATGCAATTACCCCATGACCTTGCTAAATAAATAAGTTAGAGCTCTTATCCGGTGGCATCAATAGAAAAACTCAGTACTTTCAGTGTACTGAGTCAGAACTGGGGTTTTTTCTGCTTTTCAACTAGAGAATCCTAGCTGACTTTTTTCTGCAATGGATTACTTAATTATTTTTCTGCCACTTGTGTATGCTAATGCTTAGCTGACCACTTTAGACTTCCATGGACTACTGACTTTTTAATCCACCTCAGAAAGTTAAATTTCCTATGAGGAAGAGGAGCAACACTGGGAATATTTTGCTTAGATGATTAGAAACTATATAGGGAAATCACAGAGGTCGTTCAGCACAGAAAAGAAAATCAAAGATTTGCCAATATTGCTTTGCAAAAACAACGTCCACGGAACAATTAAGAATTTTGTGATGAGTATTTCTCTAGCCGGTGCATCACCAAGGAGGCCACTGGAAAATTCTGTCTTTCGTATTATTTAGCACATTCTGAAAGTGGACAGGTTTGTGGACGAAAAGAGGTGCTAGAAGACTTCAGGAGTAGTAATAAATATTAATTATTATTAATTATTACTTCAGGAGTAGTATTAATGGGCCTGTTTAGCTTCAGCAGAGCAATACATCTTGGCCTTGACATTGCTTCTTCACAGGTTCTCACAGTTTTGGCATCTAGGCAGAAGCATTTCTCTGAAGCAGTGCTTGTGCCCATTGTCCTCTTACAGAATGAAATTGTTTCGGCCTTCAGTTTCAGCTGTGAGCCCGACATTGTGTCAGAGGTCATCACAGGTCTTTGGGGGAAGAAAGCAGGTCTTACCTGCTGGTCTTGTGATTGCATCATTTTTAGTGATGCACCAGGTAGCTGGACTCTGAGGGCTGACGGAGAGTTTTGAAGCAAACTGGAAGTAAGATAGATATGGTCTTTCAGTTATTAAAGAGAGTTTCTAAAAAAGGTGAAAAGCAACTTTTTACATGGGAAAATAGTGATAGAATAAGGAGGGAATGGTTTTGAAATAATAGAGGGGAGTTTTAGGAAGAAATTTGTTTCTGTGAGGAGGGTGGGACATTGGCACAGGGAATTTATACATCTGGAAATGTTTAAATTCAGGTTGGAAGGGGCTTAGAGCATCCTGGTCTAGTGGAAGGTGACCCTGCCCATGACAGAGGGGTTGGATAGAGGTGATGATTATAGTTCCTTTCAGTCCACACTATTCTGTGTTTCAGTGATTGCATGATGATTCCATAATTCTATGAGGTGTGACAATGAAGATGGCTCACAAACCTTCCTGTCCCCAAAAACGAACCTCAAATAAATGATTGTTGGGGGTTGGGTTTGTTCCTTCTTTCTCTGGGGAATTTTTTCCCCACGGGTTGCCAAGGGGACCGGGTGTTGGATACTTGAGAGTGCTTGGCTGAAACAAAGAGGTAGACAAAAGGTAGAGGGGGGAGATAACGCAGGTAGAGGACAGGGCTTGAGGCAGCGGCGTGCTCTTCTTCTTCCGGCGTTCGGGAGACGCGTGTCGGCCGCTCCTCGAAGATCTCAGCCGCCGCAAAGCACGCGGAGCAGAAGCTGGGCCGCTTTTCTGCCTCGCCTTCGAGCTTCTTCGGCGCTGCTCGTCTTGCTGCAGCGTGACCCTGCACTCCCTGCGCTGCCGGGACATCCTGCCCCTGCCTGCCGGGACACCCTGCCATCCCAGCTACCAGCCCGGGACTTTTCCACTGTTCCAGCTTGGTGCTCTGAGGATCCTGCAGGGACACCGAAACCAAACTGCCCTGGGTTTTGTGAAACAAAGCCCTCAAGGTTCTTGGTACTGTTGTCGTTTGTCATTAATGCTGTAGTTGTTTGGTGGGGGGGGGGAGTTTTTTTTGTGTTTGTTTGCTTTGTATTACATACTAGTAAAGAACTGCTATTCCTATTTCCCAAATCTTTGCCAAAGAGCCTCTGATTGTAATTTTACCTAGCAGATACCTGTCTTCCTAAACCAAGACAATGATCTAAACCAAAACAGGGGCATTTGGTCTCCCTGGCCAATCATTTTGCTATCCTTCACATTTCCAGAAGGAAGGTATTTTTTACAACGATTGAAAACAAATAAATAAATGGAGTGACACTACTACCTGATTTGTTGGGAAATATGCACATATACTCCTGAAAGCATATTTCTCAGTCTTGGTTTCTATGATAAAAATAATAAAAAAAAAAAAAAAAAACCCAAAACAAAAGAAAAAAATAAAATTAAAAAAAGGGAAGAGAATCAGTTAAATGTCGAGCTTGGGGAAGGAAAACCTCAAGACAATTATCCTTTTGCTGTTAAGGTTTCTCTTAAATGAACACAAGTTGTCATTTCTTTCTTTCTGCTCTTCCACATGTAACTCATATAGGGTTTTTCAACTTCCCTTCACACTTTGTAACTTTGCAAACCAGCTGGAGCTGCATATCTTTTAGCTGTTACAGATAGAACTGTTTCCTTGGTAGGTAGAAAAGTTGAAAGTATTCTTATCCATTTTCTCACAAAGTGAGAAAAATCCATGTATGCATATACCTACTGAAGTGTCATCCTAAACACAGAATAAGAGTCCTTTGTGAAGGCAGCTCAGTTGGATCCTACAAGGAGATTTGAAATGTAAGAAAATAATTTTGGGTACCTAAACACCTTTTGTTTCTACTCAGATCTGTAAAGCTCAATAATATATACATTTTAAACCCTAAAATTTAATTCTGTTCTCTTGCCCAACTCTTTTCTGTTTGTTGAGTGAGCCATAGTGCATTGCTTTGCCTAAATGTTAGTGCATACACTCAGAGCTCATCCATTCCTCCCAACAAAATACCAAATTTCCAAGTAAGCGTGTGGAATGGGCTTAACTGTATTTAAGTGAGGCTCCAGTTAGCCTACTGAGAGAGTCAGAGGAAATACCAATGATCTGAGAACTCATCTCCTTTAAGGATGGGAAAAATAGAAACAGTAACAGAAAGTGGTGTCTGACCACTTTTTTCGAAAGCCATCTTCCTGGTTACTCGTTGTAATAGAGCCCCCTAGCCCCTTCCTTTTCTATCCTAGTAGAACGGCAGAAAAGGAAGATCCTTAGGATTAGTAAGAAAGAGGACAGGAGGATAGGCAACTTTTGGGTGACACGTAGCAGAGATTTGGCCCTAGGCCAGTGAACTGGCTTGCATAGATCTCACAAAAATGAGGGGCAGGATCTCAGGCCATTGCTAGTCCAAAAACGTACCCACCACAACTGGTCCGTAAAGCCATCAAACAGTCTATCCTCCACTCACATATTCAGTTTTAGAAATTTAGTATCATGATTTGGAAGAGGAGGAATTTCGCCCAGCTTACCTAGGAATGAGAAATCTCTCCTTGAATGTAGGCTGTCGTCCTTCCTAAAAGTGGACCTGCGCTATCTCAGTGAAGGACCCATCAGCTACTCAAGTGGAGTACCACAAAGTCCTGTTAAACAGTATTCTCTTTAGTCCTGTATTCTAATGAATAACAAAAAGTAAGAGCCTGTTTCTTACAGATCAAGCTCCTCTGAGCACATTGCTGTATTGTAAGCTTAGACAGGTTTGGAAAAGTAAGTAGACTGCTGAGACAGCTACTAGACACCTACAGATAGGCTTAATTTTGGTCTCTAGTTATATTAACAGTTATATTTACTCCAGACTAAATGTTGCTCTCCATCTCTTCTTCACCAGCAGGAGGCAGTCTCTTCTGTGTTTTGGGAATATCATGTGACTTCACATGAACTGTTGTAGCTGCCTCCTCTTGCCAGATTTCCTCAACTTTTAACTACTTTTCACAAACGTCAACAGCTGACACAGTTGGTGGTTTTAGACAAACATTCGCTGAAAACAACTCTTCTCTGTCACCTAAAGTAATACCTTTTTAAAATGATTATTTACAAGGCCATAAATCGATGTCTTCACTGAAATTTCTGGTTGAACTTCCAATACTGTTCTTTTCCTTTAGTTTACCACATAGAATTTGATTAGAGGGAGAATTGAGTTTGATAGGGAATGGCATAGAAAGAGCACAGAGTGTTAGAGGAAACAGCAACAAGTGGAGATTTGATGAAAAACCTTGAGATGATAGTGGTGAAAGTGAGGAAAATAGAAGTGGTGAAAAAAATTTGAACTTCCTTCTCAGGAGCTGTCCTTTCCATCTCTACTCTCGTTCAAATATTCTACAGACAACTATTTTGGGTTTGAAGGACTCTTAAGAGGTGCTTCTCAGCATGCATTCTTCTCTGAGCTTCTCCACCACCATCATGCTCCTTCCCTTGTTTTCTCCTCTATGCACGACAGCCAAATCCCTGAAGCAGCAAGTGATAGAACAAGAGGAAATGGCCTCAAGTTGGGCCACAATAGGTTTAGATAGGAAATCAAGTAAAATTTCTTTACTGGAAAGGTTGTCAAGCCCTGGCACAGACTGCTCAGGGCAATGTTGAAGTCACCATCCCCAGAGTGATCTAAATGTGTAGATGTGTTGTTTGGGGACACAGTTTAGTGATGGGCTTGTGAGCTCTGCGTAAATGCACAGACTCTATGATGTTAGAGGTCTTGTCCGACATAAATGAGTCAGTAATTCTACAATTCTGAGATGCTTGCTGGTTTTCTCTATTTTGGATGCAGGTGTGTATGAACAGCACAGTGGGTGTTTGAAACCTCCCATGGTAAAATTTGACATCCTCTGTTGGGCACAATCCACTTTAACTTGTGCCTAAGATAATTTCAGGTGCCAGCACTGAAACTAGCAAGGCAAATGTAGACATTATTTCCTATGTTCCTGTGTATAAATTTCCAGAAGAAAATCAGAGATTTTATTATCATTCATAATTACAATACAAGCAAACTCTAAATGTCAGTCAGAGCAACTGAAAAGCAGGACTTATGTGCTGAATCACTTCTGTGCTGTGAAGCTGGGAAGACATAATGCTCAGAGCTGAGAAACATAGTAAATTAAAAGAAGAAAGAAGAGATTTCAATAAAACACGATGTACTCATAATTTGAGGGACAATAGGACATCTTAGAATGACATTTACTGCTGTTTCCATAAAGTGGGAAAGCGGGGACCGAGGGGGGGGGGACGGCTGGTGTGCATGGAGAGGAAGCAGCTCTGGACTCTCAGTGATTGCAAAAGCCCACACTGTAAAAAGACCCTATTTTGGTTAACATGTTGTCCATCTTTAATGGTAATAGCTTTAATGTAACAGCTGGTTTTGATGTAATTTCTTTTCCCAGACTTCCCCCCAGACTGCTCCCTGGGTACAGGCAGGGAGGCCAGAGATCTAAAGCCAGGAGCTAAAGGATTTTTCATCATTTAACAGGCCACTTGTTGCTATGTACTCTGCAAGCTGGACAGTGCAGCCTAGCAGGACAGTGGGATCTGTTTTAATATTACATGCTTCCAAAAGTGCAACTGGGTCTGCAGAAGCAACCTGGGCATCATCATTTTGTACCTGGGGGTTGTGGGATGCAGCAAAATATCCTCAAGTAGCATGGTGATAATGGTTGCCTATGCGTGCACTCGATGTTCTGACATAAACCTTCAAAACACAGTGAGGGATGGAAATGACCTAAGCAGGTAAGAAAGCAAACCTGCTGCTCTGGGTCATAATAGCTGTGCCTCAAATTACACTCTTAATTACATGAGTGTAATTGGAAGAGAATTGTTCACAATTCCTGCAAATTCCAGTCCTTTTCCACTGCTCCTGTTACACAGTCACACAAGGGTTTCTTTCCAGAATCTATGAAAAAATTAGTATAAATTGTCTGCAATCAGGACACAATGAGATACTGTCTGTAAGAACCACATGAACACGGGAAGGCTGATTTACTAGGAGTCTGAGAAAACATTGCTGACTGAGAAAATATGGGGGCTGGGTGACTTTTCCCCCTCAAAAATGGAAAAATGTCTCCTGCAACTGAAGCCAAAAATGTCAAGCTCTAGAAGTGTGATTATTTATTAAGGGAATTCTTGCCAAGAAGATCTCTTCTTTGAGGAGGATTGTATTCAGCAAATAAAACCCAGAAATATTCATATTGGTCAATTCTTTGTGCCAATAATGTTTTTACGTATCAGAACAGCTATTTGGCGTTGGTTCTAGTCCTATTAACTTTGATTCTTGACATGCACAAGGCAAAAGAGGTTAATGTTTTGCCTTTATATTATGCTCAATGATCATGTATGTCAAGCCAAACAGAAAAGGAGCACTCAGGTAACTTGAAAGATAGCTAGTAAATCAATCAAAATTTGCTGTTTTCCTTGCTCCTTTGTTGTCAGTATTGTGGACACTGTAAGATGGTGAGACACAAAGGTAAGCGCTTTCTAGAATCTCATTTTTGTCTAAGGACCTTAATAAATCAAAAAACTACTGAAACTATCGGGAAGGGCAATTTGAGTATTCTCTCTGCCTTGAGAAAATGATGAAACCGCTTTTTTGAAACTGAAACCTCTGATTGTTTAGCCTTGTCCCAAATTCAGTTGTGCAATCGCACATTCTGGATTGGAACTCCTTCCCTAGGTCCTGCTGTGTGTGCCAGAAACTCAGGGGATGTGGAGTAGATACTCCTTGATGAAGGGTTGCTGTATTTTCATGTACTGTATTTTCTTTTTCTGAAAGAGAGGGAAGAGCTAATGGAGGTAAAACTGAACCGGTTGAGTTCACTAGGTGGTGTTCTGTCACTGTATCCCATGCATAGGATGTTTCTCCTTTTTTTTTAAAGGATGAAAAATGTAGAGAAGTCCTTTACACTCCTTTGGAGAGGACATCCATGGTACTTCACATCTGCTCAGCCTAGCTCTTACAGAGGCTCAGAGGTAAGATTGGATCACAGCCAAGGAGGTTTCAGGAGTCTCTGGGATGTGTCTTCAAAGCACTGACCTCATCTGCATGAGTGGCACCTGCCTGTGACATGCTTCCCCAGCTTGAAACCCAGTAATGTTATAAGTTGTACTATATTCTATCTGTTTGTAGGGAACTAGTGCCATAAACATAAATTCTGTGCTCTACTAACCATGTATTCTCTTAATAAAATGAAGTTTTAATTGTAACTACAATTTACTGCTGCCATTGCCAAGGATTCCTTAGAGTGTCCATTTGTCCCCTTTCTGTTGGATAGCACTTGTGACCTCAGGAATCTTCTCTGTGTATTTTTTAGGGAGAGGGTAAGCCTAGTGGGAGTTCACCATTAGAAATGAGGCTGTCTCTAAATATTCTGCCAATTCTCTATGCTTTGCATATATAAAGGTAGTAAAGAAAGGAAAATAAAATTAGTCAAAACAGACAACCCAGAATATGAAACCTGTTTCCACATTCTTTACATAAGAAAATGTGCCTTTATTGCTTTCCATATGAAGATATAGATGTACTTCCATTTGGAAGACAGCTTTTGAAAGCTTTGCAGAACTCAGCTGCAAAATATAGACTTTGAAATGAAAGTTGGTATAAAGCAACTGATTCTTTTATATATTGCATACTTCATGTATATAATGCTGTACATATTATAAGCATGCTAGTGGGGCATTCTATTTTCAGCACACTCAACTCTGACTTTGTTGCTCAAACAGCTAGTGGTTAATAATACAGATTTTTGAGGGTTTGTATGTCACCAGATTGTTTCTGAAATTTGAAATGATCTAATGAAAAGATCTTCATTAACATATACTTTTGCCTATCATTTTGAAAACAGATCCATGCCCAAATCTAATATCTACAAGGCTTCCCTTTTATCTCCCTCCTCAAAAGTTCCATCATTCATTTAAAATAAAGTCATACCCTCCAATAGGAATTTTTTATTGTAGTTGATATTACACTCTGTATGAACTAATATACTATGGGATTAAAAAACACAAGGACTAATATGCAGGAAATTTTTTTTTCTTCTACTTCTATGCAAGAAATAAATTTAGTTGAATTTTTGTTCTTCTGAAGTTCTTTTCTTTCAAGAGGAAAATAAGGAACATACATTCCACTATTTACACTCTCTTACATGTACTTTCCACATACAACTACCTTCTGAAAAAGTACATGTGAAGAGCTGCCCTTTTACTGAGTGAACTAAGGTCATCCGCTCTGCCTTTGTCTGCTATTGAATAAATCACATCTTTCTTTTATGCAATGATGTGGAAGCTGCATCCCTTGATTTTGAAGGTATTTGCCACTGAGCCTTTCTAATTTATCCTGGAAGATTGCTGAGCAGTAGTTTTCTAAACTCTAGTTTTCACTGCTGAAAAGGGACAACACAAGCTTTCCTAGAAGTTGGGGAGAATTCTGGCAAAATTCTCCTGGCAGTCCAAGCTTCCTTCCAGCACATCTTTGTTGAAATGAATGAACAGGTTTGGAGGACATGGAAGAGGAAAGAGGGGAGGAAAAGGGACATTTCACAGTTTTTTGTCTGTCACAATGATCAGTTCTGCCTACTGAGATGAATATCCAAAAACAGTGGACCATAAAATAAATATAATAGCTCAAAACCATTTACAATCACCAACCAATTGTCTATTACGCATCTCTTTCAGTTCATGAGATCTACCTCAGAGTGGGGGGCTATTTCTAAATTCTAGGTCATATTTAACCATCAATTTCAGTCCACCAATTTCAAAGGGATGGAAGTAATACAAGGTAAAAGTTAGGAAACTGAAAGGAACAGCAAGCTAAAAGTTAAGAAAAGTCCCTGCACCATGTATTAAAAAGATGCTGTGAAGACAAGGTGGGGAAACTCCCTAAAAATGTGTGATTGTATTTCTCAGCGCTATAATCCCAGTTTTGGGAAACTGTTTCATGCTGCATTACAAATTCCAAACATGTATTTTGATATTTGGAAATTTGTTTATTGTGCTGTTTTTTTAAAAAGAGATTATTTTATTTTATTTTATTTTATTTTATTTTATTTTATTTTATTTTATTTTATTTTATTTTATTCTGTTTTTAAAGTGAAAGAATAATCTACCACCTCTGTTGAAAACTAATCAGAAAGGTGCTGGCTATAGACAACAAGCTTGATTCAAAAGAAAATATTCAAATGAATACTTTGAATATTTACAGACTGCTTTGAGTTTTATTACTCCAGTTGAAATGTAATCAAAGTATTTAGAATTAGTGGCTTCAAACATAAGTGTAAAATTGAGGAATTTTAAAGTTAAAACTAGAAAGTTACATATTCTGCAGTGCCTAGCACAGTCTGGGTGTGTCCTTATATGATTCAGAAAGATGTCATGTTCATGACTTGTACTAAATTGTTCTGCTCGTGTGGTTTTAAACATGTTGAAGGGAGGGGTTACTATTTTTTGCTTACCAGCCTATCATTCCTCATGTGGTTTGTAAAGAAGTGCAGTCACTCTTGGAGCTAGTAATCCTGACTTTTGTTTGTGTTCCTCTCCCAGTCAAGACAACTGGCAGAGGGACTATTAAGGACAGCAGCCAGGCTGGGACATGTAAATTAGCTTCCTCCTGTTATCTCTGACACCCATTGGGTACAGGCTACACATCTGCCTACCATCAGCTTTAATTCAAGTTCATCATGCCCAGAGACAGCATCCTCCAGAATGAAGAAAAAACTGGCCTGCTGCCAGCACCCTTTGTTCCTTCCATCTGGGTAGAACAGGACTACCTAGGATTAGCCAACACTTAGGTTCTCTGAACTGATCAGTTCAGTCAAATTACTGTGCAAAGTAAATTGATCCTCCCAAACAAAAGGGTCTGCCAGTGGGGAGGTACCTGAGAAAGCAGCATGCCTGTGTAAACAGTTCTGTCCTTTGCCACAGTGTGGAGTGTGTCAGCACCATACGCTGCCACTATGTATTTATTAAGTGACAGATTAACTCATCTCAGCATTTGGGACCCTGTTTCCAGCTGTGAGGATGATTGATGGGCTGACTACTGCTTCAGTCTTGGAAGTTATTTCCTTCATTGAACAGAGCCAAGAAGACAGGAAATTGCCCCCTTTGGAAATGCTAATCTCACCACTCCTTCAAAGACCAACCATAGCAGTTTCTTCCAGGCAAAGTCTTAAAAGTGGTACATTACACATCAAATGCATACGAATTAGAAATTTCTTTTCAAGGCTCTATCATTTATTAAGGGTCTTCCTTTCCATATATTCATCATGCCCCACTTCACCCCTTAATTACAGTACAGTACTTTCTACTAATTGTGAGAAAGTCCATGGTAGCCAGGATCTGCATTAACTTCTGCACCCTCTGAGATGTATTTCAGGGTCAGGTAGAAAGGAGGCAGATGGGCCCCAATTCTTAGGGACATGGCCTTCAAGGAACAAAGACATGTTCCTTTTGTTCCCACCGGCAATGTTTCTTAAGGGAATGCCCCATGAAAAGTACATTTCATTAGTGTATTGCTTCGGCAAATCTCATGTCCACAAGACCTTGCACCCACACTGGTAAGGGAGTCACGGTTTCCCTACTGCTGCTGAATAGGGTCTCACTACCAGCCATTTATCTCCTGGTAACTTCTAGTGGGAAGATATCAATAAATCTTAAAACGGACTCTCGGCCATGGATCAGAGAATTTGGCCTGTCCAAACTGCTCTATCTTGACTCAGACCACGATCATTTTTTTTTTACCTTGTCTGTTTCTTTACTTGTTGGGAAGTGAAATTCAGGTTTACCAAATTTCTGTAAAATGGTTTGTTCTACCTACCTTGATTTTTTTTTGCAACAGCTTCTAAAGCTCCTAACAAGTGACTACATTTTTATGAAACGAGGAACATTTTGGGATGCAGATAAAACCAATTTAAAGCTTCAGATACTTCCTTAATCACCCTTTTAATGCTTAAAAGATGAACGTGCCTATTTTGTTTTAACTTGAAGTAATAATTTCAGTGTATAGGAAATGAATTTGGGTTTTTTTTGGAGGGAAAAAGAACCTCTGGTTCTCTTTGTCTGTCCTGTGCAAAGAAAGTAGACCTTGTTTAAGTTAGGATAAAATATTCATTCAAAGATTTAATATTTTCCTTGGTTTTGTTGGAACTTAATTTCAATCAAGATTTTTCTGCCAGTACTAAGTGAAAAAGAATGAAACATCCTTATCTTTTAAAAGGAACATTAAAGGAAGCACCATCTCATTTCCCTTCATATTTCACTTTTTAAAATAATTACACCAGACATTAAAACCAAAGTTAAAACAGATGCTAGCGCATATGTGTGTTGTCTGCAAGCAAGTTCCAGGTTTGGATTTGCTAAAAATAAAACCTTAATGAGCAGATATACTTGCCAAATTTGTGGTCACTCTAAGAGATTACAATCATTTGTACTTTAGAAATTCTCTGGTGTAAGACCAAGAACCCATTTCAGGACATCCTAGGAAAAACTTTCCACCTGGCATAACCTTCACTTTAAGATGCACCAGCAACACCATCAGATGAGACTCGCATGAACTCCAGAGACCACTCCAGTGATTTGGGCTGGCAGCCAATTTATTCTAACTTGTGCACCTGTCTACTAGAAAAAAAAGAATCCACACATCTTTCGTTTACACGCCCCTTCTAAAATGCCACATTGACAGGAATATTATCTACATTTTTATAGGTAAGATTAAATATTTGCATGTGACCTGTGGACATGGTGAGACCACAGCTAAACAGAGACCTGCCTCATCCCAGCAGCAGTCTTGGTCCAAGCCTTTGCTCTCGGTGTTTGTAGCAAAAACTATACCTGTCTTGTAACAGCTCACCTTGATTGTGTCTGGGCAGTGGATGTTTTTACAGGACATCTACCTGCTGAAACATCCCTTGCTGGGATTTCTAGAATAAAAGAGTTTGATTTCTTCTAATTTATTGCACAGTCATGGAAATAATTGGGAAAGGTAATGGAATTATTTCCCATTCCTCTGAACATTCTGCAGGGATTTTTTATCCAAACCAGATAATTGACTAAGTCAACATAGCATTAAACTTCTATTTTTAGCCCTCAAGTCCTTGTAAACATGATGTGGTGACAGGAGCAGTTTTTCCAGCTGTGTTAATAATAAAAAATAACAGCAAAAAACCCTCCCAACAAATCAACACAATCTAAGAACCCCCAAATTAAAAAAAGGCATTTTGCTTGGCCTAGAGACTGAACAAAAATAGTCCCACACTTGAGAAGCAGGTACATAAAGATAGCTTACAAATGAGGTGGAGAAATGAGGAGTTCCTTTAATGTATTTATATATATATCTGCTGTCTTGGTTTGGGGAGACAGGTATCTGCCAGGTAATAAAAAGAAAACAATTGGAGTTTCCTTTGGAATGGAGAGTGTAAACTACACCCTCCACCCCTTTTTTCTTCTTTTTCAATTATAAATTTACAATCAGAGGCTCTTAGGCAAAGATTTGGGAAATAGGAATAGCAGTTCTTTACTAGAATGTATTACAAAGCAAACAAACACAAGAAACCCCTACCAAACAACTACAGCATTAGTAACAAACAAAAACAGTACTAAGAACCTTGAGGGCTTTGTTTCACAAAACCCAGGGCAGTTTGGTTTCGGTGTTCCTGCAGGATCCTCAGAGCACCAAGCTGAAAGAGTGGAAAAGTCCCGGGCTGGTAGCTGGGATGGCAGGGTGTCCCGGCAGGCAGGGGCAGGATGTCCCGGCAGCGCAGGGGGTGCAGGGTCACACTGCAGAAAGACGAGCAGCGCCGAAGGAGCCGAAGGCGAGGCAGAGCCGGCCCAGCTCCCGCGGGTGGCAGAGAAAACTCCGGATTCAGGCCGAACGGGTGATAGTAGATTTCCAGGACTGGATCCCTTTGGCCACAGTGAAACTCTTCCAGCCAGCAACAGCCTTTCTCTCTCTCCCCGAACGCCGAACGCCGGAAAAAGAACAGCCCGCAGCTGCCTCAAGCTCTGTCTTTTACCTGCCTTATCTCCCTCTCCAACTTTGTCCACCTCTTTGTTTCAGTTAAGGACTCTCCAACTCTCCAACACTTGGTCTCCTTGGTAACTTCTGGAGAAAAAATTCTTTAGAGAAAGAAGGAACAAACCTAACTCCCAACATCTGCACATGTATGTACAAATACATGTTTACACATGTGTATCTCTAAATTTGAGTATGTGTGCATTTATTCCATTTATATCCACAAATATATCTATATAGAAATAATGTCATGACTTAACATCTTGCCTGTGAGAGTGGAGTAAATAGCAGAGCACTTTTTTTGAGCACTGATGCTTGACAATGCTGCATTACTTTGAATTGGGAACTGACAGACCCACACATCCCTGCAAGTGTCAATGTTATAATGAAGAAACGTGATTATGTTATCTGTGTCAGGTAGAGGTTTGGCCAATCACTCAACGCTCATCTTCTTTCATCACATATTAGCTTTGTTGTGTTTTAGGTGCTTTATTTTCAGCGGCAACACCATGTTGATCAAACTACAACTCTCATTCCATTTAGTGAGGAATAGAACATCCTTCTGTTCTCAATTTAGGCATCTTAAAAGCATTCTTGAAATACAAAATCCTCTGTCAGCTGGGCTGAACAGCATGATAATAATGTTATTTTTCTTTCTAACACAAGATCAAAGCTTCAGACAAGGTGGCATATATCTTGGATATTCAGCCTCTAAAATTCAGGTCCGTTGAACCCAGAGATCGCTTGTTGCTGATTTTAGAGTGTAAAATTGCTTGTGAAGGAAGCATCCAGTTCCATGGCAGTATTTAACCACTGTCCTAAGTTCATGTACCACTGAGTACTTTGCTAAAATGTGAGGGATTTTCCTCTGATGTACTGTCATTTGTTTTAGTACAGAAAATGAGCATGAAGCCAAGGCTCTGCAAGATCTGCAGAGAAAGCAGAAATACCGAAGAATTGTCAATCCAGCTCTCTTCAGCCTAGCTTTTAAATTTACAGGGAGGAATTAATATTTGCCTTCTTTCCACTCCTTACATTGTAACTGTTCTGCATAAATCTAGGAGAGGCTCTAACCTCATGTTATTAGCAGTCACTGGGCAATTTACTCCTGCTTTCCTTCTCCCCTTCCCCAGCTCCATAAAAACATCGTATTTCCCTCTTACAGTGCCAAAGTGCCTAACCAATGCATAAGAAGGCTCTAAGCGTGGATTTGGCCTCCAAAATACTGTGTTGGTCTGGCCTGGGAGGACATGAAATGCCTCAACATTCACTGCAAGAACTTCTGCTCATGACCAATTGTCCGATAAGATATTAATGTCTCCTCACAAACTGCAAGAACTGCGGTCATTGAGTTGCTGTCTTCCAGAAGGGCTGCAGGCAGACCTGAATCTGGATTCCTTCTCTCATCTAAGAATTTCTCATCACCAGAGATGACAGAAGAATCACCTGAACCCTCTGTCTGAAGACTCGATGAGTACAGGAGAAAATCTTTGAGCAGCCATTGAAAGTGAGAGCTGTTTTAAATCCCCAAATCAGTCAATCAGAAATAAAAGGAATCATGACAGAAGAGCTGGCCATGTTTCCCATGGCAAAATTCTGAACTGATGGAATGTAAAACTTTTCACTTGAATTAGTGCAAGAGCACTTAAGGGCAATAGTCTGGAGAAAGAAAGCATTTTTCATTGGAGTAACAGAAGGGAGAAGGGGCACTTCTAACCATGCTAACTGGGAAAGCAAACTCACTGATTTTCCTCACTGAACTGGTCAAGAGCTTTCTTTCCTGCTTTAGTTAATTTAAACATGGATCTTCTGTGGCTCCACTGCATTGCACACAGATGGAATGCTTTTGTAAAGTGAAAAGAGAATTGCTTACTTGTCAGCCTGAATAACCTCAGCTATCATGAAGAGACTGCTTACATTATGCTTAATGGAAGTTTCATTCCTTTTGTCCCTTCATCTTTTCCCTTTATCTGAGTTTTGTTAGTCTTAATACTCCTGTCATTTACAGGAATGTCCTGGGCACAGAAAAGCTGCCTCAGAAAAATAGCACATCACCTTTTCTTCCCTGCTGTGCAGCCCCCTATGAAAGCTCCTGGGACTCTTCAGGGGGTGCCTGAAAAATAGGAGAAAAAAGCAGGACGTGGACAGGAGGGAATGACAGAAGCCTGCATTCACGTTAAGTGCTATTTATTAAAGTGAATCCCCAGTGAACACAGCCCCTATATACATGAAAGCACAGAGGATTAATGACAATCGCCTCAGCAATGACAGAAGCAACAAGTGGCCTTCCTCCACTGGCCTTGATATTACCTGTCAGACTCAGTGCAGCACACATACACACATACACTCACCGTATACGAAGCAGCCTTGCCCTGGACCTTGTGGCTGAGGTGTGTGGGTGCAAATTATGTTGAACCTTGGATTTCATTATCCACAGGGCAAAGTGATAAGTCACAGAATCGCAAAATCCCTAGGTCAGAAGAGATTTTCGAGATCATTGAGTCCAACCCAGCCTTAACACCTCAACTAAAGCAAGGCACCAAGTGCCTCACCCAGTCTTTCTTTAAACACATCCAGGGATGGTGACTCCACCATCCTGAGCAGACCATACCAATACTTTATCACCCTTTGTGTAAAAAGCTTTTTTATACTATCCAGCCTATATTTCCCTTGGCACAGCTTGAGACTGTGTCCTTTTGTGCTGCCTGTCAGTTGCTGCCTGTGTGTCAAGCCCCTGCATGTGCTTTTATACTCTCAAGATGAGAGAAACTGAATTAGTGTAGGAAAAGGAGGCTGAGCTCTAGAAACGCTGCCCTGTGAGCTTGCCCATCTTTCTGCTGGTCATCACTTCAATGGATGGGCTGATGCACTCATCAAGAGCATTTCATGTGACCTGGCTGCAGGAGCAGGCTAAAAGTTGCTTTTACCACACTGTTGAAATAGACAATTTTGCACGTGGAGATTAACAGTCCTTGGATGTTTTGGCCATGTTTATCCAAATGCCTGCTCATTAATTAATTCAGTGGGAAGATCTACAGTGAGCTATTGCCAGGTCTGCCATGGCCTCAGAAAAACGCTTCATGAAAAGCACCTCAATAAAGGGCACACTCTCTTTCTGTTGGAAGGTGTGCAGTTGTCTAGGAAATTGCTGTGATATACTGGGATTCATGCCCCCAAAAACGTGAGAGTCCTATTTTCATGCCTGTTCCTCTGTTGCATTTTTCCCTTTTCCCACTGAGTTTGTTCCAGCACTGTCTTGGGCACCAGCAGGTGCAAGAGCAGTTCACACCCTGAACATGAAACCTCCTGTCTCCTGCTACCCTTCCTTTGACAGCTGAGCAGGAAAGAGTGGTTACCCACAGATGGGAAATGAAGGTGTGTTGCCATCTTCCCCATCCTCTGAGATGGCAAGACATGGAAAGATGACCCATCCTAGGCTTTTGTGAGAACTTTGAGTTCCCCTTATGAGACACATGTTTCAGAACTAATGTAGAAACAATTTAAGCTAAAAGACCTTTCAGGATTGTCCCATAGACAACTTCTGGATGTTGTGCTTTCTTTTGTGCCTTCTTTTGTTTTCAGCCCAAAGTTAAAGACATTACGAACAATTTCCCCTTGCAGAAAAGCTGAACATTTCCAGTTTCCTGTGACCCATCCCTTCTCTCATCACTATACCAATAAATGCCCCCACCGTTTGATTAGGTGTTTCCAGCCCTATGCTACCAGAAGTAGTGAGATTGAGAATAACTGGAGACTTTGAATTAAAAGATTAGTGGAAACAAATTGTAATGAAAGACATCAACAGAATTTTGAACCTTGATTTCATTTTACACATAGGAACTGGAATTGCTTTAGTGGAGGAAAGTATAATTTTTTTGGAGAGTTAAGACTTAGCAGTCCCCAGAGCAGGACAATAGGGGGCCACTGTGCCAAAGTGTCAGTCCAGCTCTTTAGGTCTGAAGACAGGAAAAAAAGTTTTAAAAATTCACAGTGACAACACAGACAAGCTTTTTTCATCTGTCTGTATAGAAGAAAGAATTACTACTTCAATTTCTATCTGAAACTTCAGGAACAGGCTTAATGGGACTCTGCACCAGAACTTGTCTCTCTGAAGAGGAATTTGCTGCCTCCAGGGTCAGGAATGCGGGAGAGGGTGGAGGAGTGTTCTGTAGTTGTCCTTGTGGACTTTCAAGGGTGAATCCAGGCTAGGAAGAGTATTAATTTGAAAGAAAAGTAGTAGAAAAGTAGATACAAAAATGAAGATAGATTTGCCTCTGAATCCTAATGTCTTTATCCTTGGGGATTTTGATTCCGTTACAAACATTAGCAAAGATCAAGGGCATATTATTTCAGGGCCAAGTCTGTTTGGAAAGAAGTCAATTCAACAAATGTGGAAATCAGCTAAAGAATTGAAAACTGATGTGAGATATTCAATGGAATTCTCAGATCTTTTAGGAGTCTTCCCACACTTGACTTGGACCTTCAAGGAACTTCTTGTATCTTTTAAACCCAAACCTACTCTCTCCACTTATCCTCGTAGATCCACCTAGCCCTTCCTTTGCACATTTTGCCTTTGATACTCTTTCAGAATATCTTCTCCCCTTCCTACCATGCTTTTTTGGAGGCACAAAATGCTGCCTATTATCTACCTAGACCACCAAGAAAAGATGGAGAGCATTCTCCCCATTGCTTATTTTAGCGTCCCCTTCTGCCTTTCACGTTGTCTATTTTTACTGCCTCTGCCAGTAGGGAAGACTCAGACAGATGGCAAGTACTGGATTTTTAATGAGGAATGGATGTGTATGGCAAACCAAACCTCACCTCAGAGTCAGAGTGGCATCCAAGGAGATGTTCTTAAGAAAATCCTCCTCAATGAAAATTAAAGGAGGATGGTTTACCCATTTTCTAAAATTAAGGTGGTTTTTTACATCTATTCTTCATTGGCTGTTGAACTGATGCATCTCAAGTGAGAAAAGAAACAAAAAAGACAATTTGGCCATGCAGATGGAGTCGACAGTGGGAAAGAGAGACATGAGATGAGACTAGTTTCAAATTTCTTTCTTACCTACTTGTCCAAAGAGACAAAGCTCATGTTTTCACAGGTTAAGAGGCATGCTTGCACCTGTGCATCTGTGTATCTTCCTTCCTAATATTCTTTCAGTGACATTGCAGACTGCATTGTCTGAAGCTATTGTATTTCTAGAAGGTTTATGAAAAAGCCTTCTGAAGTTCTACTAAGCCAAGTACAAAGTCAGGCACTTGAGCCAAGGCAATCCCAAGCACAAATTACAGGCTGTGAGGAGACTAGATTAAGAGCAGCCCAAGAAGAAGGACTTAGGAGTGTTGGTGGATGAGAAGCCCAACATGTGAGCTCCCAGATTAGAAAGCCTCTGTCCTTGGCGGCAGCCAAAGAAATGGGACCAAAGCAGGTTGAGGGAAGGCATTCTGTCCTTCTACTATCCTCTCATGAAACCCCACTGGGTCCGTTTCTGGGCCCTTCAGAATAAGAAGGACATCACCTTGCTGAATCACGTCCAGAGCAGGTCATAGGGCCTGGTGCAGCTCTCCTGTGAGAAACGGTTGACAGGCGTTGTTCCGAATGGAGAAGAGAAGGCTCTGGAGAGATCTCAGAGTACCTTCCAGCAACTAAGAGTGCTATAAGAGAACTGGAGAGGGACTTTTGATGAGGGCATGGAGTGATAGGATAAGGAAGAATGTTTTCAAACTGAAAGAGGCCAGGGCATTATTAGATGTTTGAAAGAAATTCCTCTCTGTGAAGGTGGTGAAGCACCGGCACAGGTTGCTCAGAAAAGCTGTGGATGCCCCATCCTGGAAGTGCTCAAGGCCAACTTGCATGAGGTTTTAGGGAATCCGGTCTAGTGGAAAGGGTCCCTGCCCATGGCATGTGGGTCACACGGGGAGATCTTTAGGGTGTCTTCCAACTCAGACTGTCCAATGATCCCGTGAAGCAAAATCTTACTATCTGCTTGCCTTGCTTTGACTCCGTTCCTAACTGGCCTCTGCTGAACCCCACTGGCCCCTTTGTCTAACTATGCACAGCAGCTTTTGCTGTCATGGTAAACAGATGGTTTGATGAGCAAGGTCCTGCAATCATATCTAGCAGAGCAGACTGCACACACTCTTCCTCCCCTTCCTCTGTAGTTAAAATCAAGAATATAAAGGCCATTTGTTGTTGCTCTGAATAAAAAGCTCCATAATACTGAAACCATTTAGAGGTTATTTTGGGTACACAAAGATTTTACCATTATGTTTAGAGTTCCTCTAATTGTGTTAGAAACAATATGAAGTTCCAATTGAAATATGAAATGATATCTGCTGTATAAAAAACTGAAAGGAGTTACATCACAAGTCATGAGTTAGAAATCGAGCTGGTTGCAGAAATTTACAAACTCTAAAGGTACAACATGTGAAGGATAGAGGGCCCAAACCACCTTTCTGTCTACTGCCTGGAATTGGTTAATCAAAAAAGTTAATGTGAAACAAAGACATTTTCAAGAAAAGCTTGTAAGCTACAAGCAAAAAACAATTGCAAATCATATATTTAATTTAATCTTGACATTTGCAGTTAAGAGTGAATGACTTATTATGTGGTGATGGTTATGTGGTAATGCTCCTCACTCACTGAAAGCTGTATCTCCATCTCCTCCTTGCTGTTTTTGTAATGTCTTTTGAAACCTCTCTGGAAATCCTCCACCATCTTCCACATGAAGGTGAGGAGGGCATCGTTGTAGGAGTTCTTGGCAAACTGCAGGTTCCAGAACACCAGGCTGCTCAAGTTGTTGGTGTATAGCTTCATCAGGACCCCTGGGGTGAGGGAGTTCCGCAGATTCAAGCCGTTCTCCAGGAAGAGCCAGACAAATTTGGGCCTGTCTTTCACCAGGGCTGTGAACGTCACATCCTGAAGGTCAGCAGCCTAGGAAGAACTGGAAAAGCAAATGTGAGGGATCACATGTGAGACATGTAAATTTCATCTATGGCCTGATACACAATCACTGTCACACTTTCATCAGAATCAGGCCGGGGGCTTTTTCTGTGCACAATTGCCTTGGCTAGATGGCCCAGAGCATTTCTGGCATGGGCAGATCACCTTTCTAACCAGTGATGATAGAATGGATGGATCATCAGCGAATGATGGAGCTGGCTCTATGGATTATCCTGACTGAATGAGTTGGAAAGGACCCACAAGGATCATGGAGTCCAGCCCCCGGCCCTGCACAGACACCCCAACAATGCCACCCTATGCATCCCTGAGAGTGTTGCTCAAATGCTCCTTGGGCTGTGGCAGCCTTGGGGCCGTGCCCATTCCCTGGGGAGCCTGGGCAGCGCCCTGTACCCTCTGGGAGAAGAACCTTTCCCTGGTCTCCAGCCTGAGCCTCCCCTGGCACAGCTCCAGCCATTCCCTGGGGTCCTGTCCCTGTAACAGTAGAGATGGGAGCTGCCCCTTGTGAGGAAGCAGCAGCTGCCAAGGAGGTCTGACCTCCTCTTCTCCAGGCTGAACGGAATGTGACGATCAGTGCGGGAGCAATAGACACTCTCTTGACACAGAGGCCCAGGTGCTGAGACAGTGGCTCCTGCTGGGATGTGTCCCTCCCCACAGCTCCCAGCACTCCCTCAGAAGGGGGCTGCACCTGCCAGTTTCGGTCATTGGTGAAGATCTCGTCGCTGGCCAGGTCCAGCTCGTTCCATTCCAGCAGCAGCTTCAGCTGCCCGTTCCAGTTCTCCCTGTCGTGCTCCTTGGTGCTGAAAGCTGCAGGCGAGGAACAATCTCTGAGTAACAACCAGGCACATTTATCATCGCTGCTTCTCACACTGCCAGGACAAGACTTCTTCCAAGTGGCTTTTTCCCCAGACTCATGCACATCTTCCTGACTGGGGGCTGGAGGCTGCTGGAGGCTCAGGGATGTATTTATGGTCCAGGACCACTTCCTAACCAAGATCAGCACAAGGCTTTCTTCAGGCTGCTCAGAGTCCTGCACCCTCTACACCAGGGAGATTCTGCAGGATTCCCAAGTGGGGCCCTACCAGCATCCCCAAGACTCTCCAAAATGCCTTCCCAGTTACCTGGTTTGGATCTTTCCCACGCTCAGAGATCCCATACTGCTGTTGTAGCCTGCCCACACCCCTTCAGCAGAAGAAGACAGGCTCCAAATTGAGGCAGGAGCTTAGCTCTAGGGAGATGGCACTGCTCTAAGGAAACCTCCTCTAGGGAATAAATAGCCATCCCATTTCCATTTATTATTAAATTCCCAAACAAACCCAGAAAAACAATTATTTGCCTTTGTACAGAGCAAAGGAAATGGCATTGCTCAAAATTTCATTGCCACCTTCTTCTATTTTGATCACTGTCAGTAAATGAGGGCTTTCAAGGATGTCTTTGATCTACAAAAGAATAGAAAAATTACCTTTCAAAGCTATCAAGGCAGTTTAGTAGCAGATCTCCTAGATCCTTTAACAAAGAAATTTACCACCGCATCGTAGCAAAGTTGCTTCTCATCAGTCCTGGGTTTTAACAAATTTAAACAAGCCTAAATGGAAGTAGATAATGAGTTAGATTTTAAAGTCACTACGAGACAACATTAATTATCCTCTGAACATACAGCAAAGAACTATGATTCCCCTATGCAGAATATCTTGAACACCAAGATATCGTCTCAGTAATTAGAAGCAGCAACACATTTGCCTTACGGTCATCCACTGAATGTCACTTTGCAAAGCAGAAGACCACACAGAGGCAAAATAAAGGCCTTACTTTGGATTCAAACATTTTCCTAGGAAGGCATGAGAAGAACCTAATTCTCTTAAGGAATCAAAGCTCTCCAGGAATGAAAGCCCACTCAGTGTTACAAAAGAAGCCCAAACAAATGAGTAGATTGCAAAAGGGCTAATCCTCCCCCTGCTCCAGATATGGAAGTGGCCAAAAAAGTAGAGCTCTCCCCTCTTCTTCTCTGCAGGAGAAGCAGGATGACTAAGAGGAAAAGTCCCAGCTATTCCTTCAGTCCTCCATCACCAAAGCTGTGCCATAGCACAGGTGCTGCCTTCAAAGTGACCCCAGTTCCAGCCTAGACCTCTCACCTTCCAGACAACTCCTTCCCCAACACGCCCAGCAACAGCAACCCCAGCTCAACACCCTGCCAAGACCCGCAGCTGTCCCCATGCCTGCGCAGAGCTTTCCCACCCCCTGGTTCCCTGCATGTGCCGTGGCATGGCCCTCAGGAGGATGTGCTCCAAGGCCTTCCCCGCTAGCAAGCTCAGGCTGCCAGGCCTACGGTTCCTGGATCATCCTTCCCACCCACCCTTCCCGTGCACGGCTGGTCCATTTGCGCTCAGCTCCGACTTGGCCGCTTCAGCAGGACTGCTGCTAAAGGATGGAGAGCAGCCCGGCAAACTCCTTCTCCAGCTCCCTCTTTACTCTCGGGGCCGGTAGAACATGCCACAGGAAAGCAAGCAGTGCCAAAAGACTTGGGCCAGCATCAGGCACATTGAGGAATGAAACAAGGCCTTTGTTCGATGGAAGGAAGCACAAGCAATTGACAGAAGTGAAGAGGACTTAGCACAGATATCCAGAAGTCCTTAGCACCAGTTAACATCAGAAAAACCTGGAAGCCTAACTTGACATGAGAGTGACTTGACAAAAAGCTTGAGACACAGCCTTCGGGAAGACCTAAGGGCAGCTACAGAATCAGCCCTGTGCAGGGAAGGCATGAGGAAGATGGGCTGCTTTGGTGCGCTGAGACTCCTCCTGGCCAGCAGGTGGACATTAGCTTCAGGCCTAGGATTCTGACGCAAAGTGTTTCCTTCTAACCCCCTGCCTATGGAATCACCTCAGCAGTCTAAAGACGGAAGGGATTTTTGATAGAATTCCTACAGAAACCCACTGAAATTTGGACGTGGCGAAGAAGCCTTGTGCTGGGGTGCAGAGCCCTAACCTCCTGCCAATAAAAGAGCTCTTGGTGGACAATGCATTTGTCTGCTGATTTCATTGAATTCTAGAGACCTCTCAGGACTGCTCTATCCTGAGGGAAGGCCCTTGGCCTTGAGCTGTAGGCACCCGCGCAAGCTTCAGATCAGCTCCCTCAGCTTCCAGGACCTCTCTTGGCCGGCATCCTGACGGGGAGGCAGGACCGCTGCCAGGCACTGCTGGGACCCAGCAGGACAGGACCGGCTGTCTCGTGTCCACGTAGCACCCCCTGACACAGCCAGGGTCATCCCGAAAGCAGACAAGGCTCACGTGTCAGCGGAGAGGGGCAAGGAGCGCTGGGCTCCTCTCAGGGTGTCTCAGCTGGGCCTGCTCCACAAGACGCCCCCATTTGAAGGCCTGCTAATGCCCAGCTGCCAGAAATGCCTGCCTTGTTCTCTCCAAGATGCAGAGGAAGAGGCAGGGAGCAGGGCGCCTTGGGAGGCAAAGCTTCCAAGCCTTTCCTGAGGCCACGCACACACCAAGAGCAGCCAAGACTCTCCCTGCTGCCTGGCCCACACAGCCCAGCTCGGTGCTGGCCCTCTGGGCCGCAGCAGCCTCCAGCAAGCAAGAGGCAAATGCATATTGCCAAGAGTTGAAGCACAGCAGACAGGTAAGATGTGAGACGTGTGTGCTGGAAGGCCTTTGAATTCACAGCTCTCCAAGACAGCTTTGGGGCTGGCAGCTGGACAGAGATGCTCCTGCTCACACCTGTGTCCAAAGGGGGGGAACACACCCTGCTGCAGGTGCTTGCCTTGGTCTCTGCAGGTCCAGCTGGATTCCAAACCTGCTCTTCACAGCCTTCTCCCTTCCCTTGTCCGTCTGCCAAGGGCAACAGGCCTCAAGGACTGAAAGGACCACAGAGAGCCAAACGGGGACAGTTGTTCCTACGTCACTGGGAGCTCCTAGGAAAGCGCTTTCCTTCAGCAGCAAGGCCCTTTCCCCCAGAGGCCTTTCCCCAGATTGGAAGCTTTCCTGGGGAATGCCAAGACACTCTTAAGAAACCCTGGCAAGGCTGAATTTCTTTCTGGTCCTTTCTGGACAGGCGCTCCAGCTCTAGCTGGCATTTCCCCCAGTGTGATTCCAGCTGGAGCTTGACACATGCAGCCCCAGGCCCTCTACAAACACAAGCTGCCCGCTGCCTCCACTCCTGCCTGCGCTCACAGCAGCAAAAGCAGGCTCTTCCCGGCCAGAGACCAGAGCCCTGATCCCGCAGGACGCTCTCGCCAGCACCTTCTAGGACTCTCCACTGTGCACGCAGCACTTTTCCTGCCCGCTCTCCACAGCCTTTGGAAGACAGAGCACAACCTGGCTGGCGCTGCCATCAGCACACTGCAAACACGGGCAGAGGAAGGAGAAGCAGGGGCTGCTTTGCGGCCATGCCCAGGAGAGACTGGAAGGCTGCCCTCCCTCTGCTCTCACTCGCTTGGCTTTCTGGCAGCCTCTGAGGCAGGGGCTGCGATTCCTCAGCTCTGGGCACCAGAACCGCAGCCGGGATCCCGGCACTGCCTGACGGCGCTGGGGCCATGGGCTGGGTCACGCGTCCGAGTCTCGGCCACCGTGCTGCTGCTGCTGCTGCTTCACTTGCCCTTAGGCACACCCCAAGCTCCCTGTTAAGGCCTGATGGTCTCTGTTTCTGCCATCTCCCCGACCCTGTGCAGGGATGGAGCACTGCTGTGCTTTCAGCAAGCTATTCTTGAAAGCTTCCAGCATTCCAAGCTCCTTTGCCCTCTGTAGATGCTTGCCATGGAATCCCTCACAGCTGGCTTCAGAGCGTCCTCAGGTTGGCTCTCCCAAAATCCGGGAGCTTCAGGCTGCTCAGTAGGACCTTAAACTGCACAGTGTTGTGGAACTGGACCTTCAGCACAGGCACCTTTCCAGCCTGACGCGGCCTCGCTCCTCTGTGTCTCTGCACAAAAGACGGCGCGCAAGAGGACGGCAGCAGGGGCCTGTGTGTGCCAGGGCTCAGATTTTACACCGTTTCAGCTGCACAGAGACGCAGGTGAAGTGAAGAAGCCAAAGTGTTTATTAATTCAAGGCCAAGCAAAGGGATGAGCTGGGAAGGAATAAGGGGGGATGGGCAGGGTCTGAGGGCTGGAGGGAGGGAGCTAAGTACAAAGAGCGAGAGGTGTGAAGCCAGGAGAATTGTGCTCAGCCTCAGCTGTGCGTGGAGCTCCAGCAGCACTGAGAGATGGTGTCCTCTTCAGTGTCTCCTGGTGTGTTCTTGGGACACCGGTTTGCTGGATTCAGAAGACGTCCCCAGTTGTTTCGCTTTCTGGGGAAAGCGGGCTTCATTTTGCAGGTTCAGAGCATGACAAGCTGTTGTCTTGCCTCTGGGTTTGAAGGGCTGCAAGAGAGAAGAATAGAGACATGGTCAGAGGCTGGATCTGTGGGAATCCTAGGAGATCTTCCTGCCAGGGCCATCCCATCCAGCCCTCGTCCACACAGGGAGCAGAGGCCTCCAGAGCCGGGGATTGCAGCTGTCTGCCCGGGCAGTGCAGCTTCCCCCGCCAGAGCCGCTGACGGCCCGCTGCCCTCACTCACCCTGACTGAGAAGGTGAAGCTGTCCTGGCTGCCCCCTCAGAGAGCGTGTCACGGCCCCAGCGGCACGGCTCCCTGCCAGCGCCGCTGCCAGCCCTGTGGCCACACGGCCTCCTGCCCCGGCAGGGCTCAGCCCGGGCCCTTGCCGCCTGCTGCCGCCCCAGGGCACGGCTGCCAGAGGGCGGCAGCAGCCCCGAGGGCAGGCGGGGCTCCACGGCGCCGGGCCCGGATGCCGCTGCAGCCGGGGCAGCAGCAGCCGGGGCCGGGGCCGAGCTGCGGCGGGCCGGGGAGGGAGCCCGGGCTCGTGGCTCACCCATGAACCGCATGGCTGCCTCTGGCAGGGACTCCTGTGGGTTCTCCAGGTAGGGCAGGGCCCGGCGCAGGTGCTCGGCTGCTCGGATCCTGTCGTCTGCCAGCTGGAGAGAGCGGCAGGAGGGAAGGGTTGGCGCGGGCTCAGCCCCTGGGCCGGGCTCTGGCCGCGCCCAGCCCCGGCCTCCCCTGCCCGCACGGCCCTGAGGCCCGGCCAGCAGCCGCTGGCGCCGGGCTCTGGAGGGGGCAGAGGGCCGGCTGCTGCCCGGGGAGCCGCGGTGCCGCCCCGTGCCCGCAGCCCCGCTGGGCCGGGACTCCACGGGCACCCGGCTCGGGGCCGCAGGAGCCTGGAGAAGAGCCCGCGGGGCCCAGGGAAGGCAGCGGCGTGTGGGGCGCAGGCTGGAGCCCCCGGGTGCAGCACTGGGCAGGGGCCACGGCTGCCAGCCCCGCGGCCACGGATCTTCTCCAGGCTGAGGCTGCCACTTCTCCAAGCCATCCTTACCTTGCAGTCATTGATAGTCAAGGGATGTTCCTTTGTCAGTAGCTCCTCAAGATCCCTCCTCTTCAGGAACTTGGCCGCACAATGCAGGGTTTCCCGAGAGGCCTGAAGAGCAGCAGAAATGCAGAGATGGCACCACAGCCCAGGGCACAAGGACCCGCATCCCTGTGCCATGGCCTGGAGGAGGACGCAGCCTCCTCCTCCTCCTGCAGCAGGGCAGGAGGCAGCTGAGCCCCCGTCCCAAGGATGCACAAAACCTCACATTTGCCACACGCCGGTTCTCATCATGGCAGTAGAATAAAAGTAGGTACAGGCTCTTGTTGACAGTTGCCTTCAGGGGCTTTTTTCCCTCCTTCACTACCAACTCCATCACCTTACAGAAGAGGTCAATGGAGAGCAGTTGCATGTAGCTATTTTCCTAGAGGAAAGGAAAAAACCTAAGCATCAATTACTCCAGGCCCACCTAGGCAAAGGCCTGAAAATGCAGACAGCACAAGGTTTCTGGGCAGCACCCAATGCCTGTGGCTCGGGTTGCAGAACCTTACATTGTTAAAGAGCGCCAGCAGTGCCTCAGCCAGCTTTGGGGCGGTGGTGCTGGATACCAGGATGTCTTCGCTCTCCAGCATATTAGTAAAGACACGGAGGGTCAGGGCAACCACCACTCCATCTTCATCAGCCAGCAGATCCACAAAGCTTTCAGACAGGCAGCACATTCTTCTGGCCTGTGTGGAACACAAGGCTGCGCTGTGAAGCCGTGAACAGCTGCACCAGCGACAGCGCCCTGGCACTGCAAGCCCAGCCTGCTGCCGCAGGGCCCAGACACCAAAGGCCTGTCCCAAAGCACTCGGGCAGCTGAGGCAGGAGAGCTGGGAGCAGCTGCCTCAGCTCCTGAAGCCCAGCCAGGCCATTGGGCTGCTCTCCCCAGTGCAGCTTCAGCTGCTGGCCCCTTCTCACCATCAGGGGATCCTTGCTGAGCACCAGCAGGCCTTTGAGCGCCAGGCGACACCTCTTCCTGCACTCGATCCGCAGGTACCTGGACACGACCCTCAGGACCCAGCCACCACATTTAGTCCAGTCCAGGCACTCCAGAACCTGAAAGGCACAGGGCAGTGGTACAGGGTCCGGCTGGCAGGAGCCCAGAACTGCCCAGGGCCAGCCCCAGGCAGCAGCAGCACAGGGCGCTGGTGCCATCCCAGGAGGCTAGGGATGCGGCTGCGAGAGGGCAGAGAGCTGGGAGGCAGCTCAGCCAGGCAGCGCTGCTCTTCAGGCTCACCTCCACAAGGAATGCCAGGAAAGGCAGATCGCAGCCTGGCTTCTCAATGCTGAGCAGTCGGAGCATGCGGGTTGCGATGCAGGAAGAGAAAGGGATCAAGACATGGCGCATCTCCCTGTCAGGGGCAAAAAGGAAGAAAGAGCCTGAGTAGGGGGGGGCACACTTTTCTCAGGACTGACTCCCAGAGGTGCAGTCTTTCCCCAGCATCCCTGGAGGGGACGTGGGTGCTTTGGGAGGTGGCCACTCCTGTGCACCCTCGTCTCCCAGCCTTTTCCAGTCTGCTCGGCCGTCCCTAAAGAGACGAGGCCCTCTGGCCACTGACCACAGGGACTGTGTGGGGCAGCCCGGGCACAGGGCACCAATTCCAGGGACAGCAGGGAGCAGGGGGTCTCACCTGGCCAGCAGAGCCACAGCATAGTACTGGGTATGAGCACAGAGCATGGTGTCCCAGCCATGCTTGGACTCCACAGCCATCACCTCATTCTCACACTGCAGCCGGCAGAGCAGGGTCTTCATGACCTGCACTGCAAACCTGTGTGCAGAGCAAAGCCCGGGTCACATTGGGAGCACTGGCACTGGCCACAAAGACATGGGAAGGACGGGAGGACGGAGACCTGTTGGGGTCGCTGGGAAGGTGGTGTTCCTCTCGGCACGCTCTCCAGAAGTGATCGACTTCCTGTGGTGGCATCTGCTGTGTGGTGACGACAACATGGAAAAGCAGAGCCACAAAGAGGCGGGAGGAAAAAAGGATCATTGCCTCGTGGCACTCAGGCACCTGGACAATCACCCACACCACCAGAGTTGCCTGCAAAAGAAGTTGCCAAGGAGAGCGCTCAGTGCGAGGTGTCCATGTGGCAGGGCCCCAGGGGAGACGCAGGGGGAGTAGCGGGCCTGGTGCCCCCTGAGCCTGCCCTTAGGCCAGGTTTCAGCCCAGGGCCTGAGGCAGGGAGAGGATGGAGAGCTGCTGGAGAGGCGACCTGGGGGTGAGCAAATGCCAGAAACTCACAGCCAGAGCAAAGACGCCATCGTTGTCCCCATCCGAGGTGAATGTGCTGTGCAGAGGCCAATCCTCCATCACACAGAGCAGTGTTGGCAGAACCTTCTCCACTGTGAGACTCGATGAGCCTATGCTTCTCCAGATCATTGCAGCAGCTCTGTGGGATCAGAGCTCTGTGTCAGGGACATCTCAGCAACACTACCATGCCCTGTGCGGCTCTGGGGGCCGGGTGACAGAGCCCCGGTGCCCTGAAGGGCAGGGAGGGAGCACGGCAGCAGGCTCGGGAAACAGAGGGGCCTGAGGGTCCCGGACCTGTCTGCCGCTCTGGCAGAGCCCATTGCACAGGCCGTGCAGGGCCATGGTCCTAAAGGCCGAGGAGGCCTGAGCTCTCCAGGCAGGTGGGCCCATACCTGTCACATGTTGGGGCACAGCGCAGGAGGGTCAGCACCACGTCAGCTGGGTGTTCTTCAGCCAGCCTCACGATGTTCATGGGCAGCCTGGTATCCACATTTCCATGCGATGCAAGATTCTGGTGCATCTTCTTTACAATGGCTGGCACCTGGAAAGGGCATGGGGAAGACTTGGGCCGCTGTCTAGGAGAGCAACTTCATCAGCTTCCCCCAAGAATCGCTTCCCTTCCTGCCACGCTGTGCCGGCCTCAAAGGCTGAGGGGGCCCAGTGGCCGTGGCTGGAGATGACACACAATCCTGGGAAGCCTCTAGCCCCGGCCCCAGGCTGTTTACCTGCTGCTCAGAAGGAATACCACTCTTCTGGATAAAATCCACAGCGGGAGCAGGAATGGCAGTGGGAGTGGCCGTGGCGCCAGTATCTCTGATGCCCTGAGTCTCTCCAGTGTCAGCCGTTTGGAGGGCCACATCCTCAGCCACTGCCTTGTCAGCCTTTGTCCTTTGATTATTCAATGCAGCGTCAAAATTTTCTAATGGCTCAGCCAAATCCGTGTTGACATCAGGCTCTGCCCTGGCCTCCGTCGTCCCACAGTCAGGCTCAGCTGAGCCCTCAGCTGCCGTGCTGCTGGTGTTTCTACGCCGTATGCGCAGGAATTCTCGGATCATCTGCAGGAGAACAAAGGACAGGGAAGAGAGACGTGTTCCATGGAGTGCTCCAAGCGCGGTGCTCGGCTGAGCAGTGACAGCAGGCCCAGCCCAGGCGGGGATGGCTGCAGGTACCTTCAGTGTCCTGCGGAAGCTTCCACCGGCAGGCCTCTGCTCTTGTGTGCCGTCCGTGGCTGCATCTGGCAAAGAGCGAGAGCAGCCAGAGCTGAGGGGCTGCGGGAGAGGCCGGAGAACACAGCCCAGCCCTGCCCTCCCCAGGCTGCGATAGGGACGGGATGGGATGGGGCCACGTTGGCTGCAGCCATCAGCCCTGTGGCCCAGCTCTGCCACTCACCATCCTGTAGTGTCTGGAACCGCTCGCGCTCTTCAGGCTCTTGTGCTGGGGTAGCTCCAGGGCCTTTGCTTTTTTTCCCCCTGAACACTTTGGACAGGCCGAGAAATCTGCCCGCCATGCCACAGCACCTTTCAAGAGAGATGCCTCAGGAAAGCACTGAGGCAACAAGTTGTGCACTTGCGCCTTGAAAGCACCTGTGGCAGAAGAAGCCTCAGGAAGGCTGCAGGACAGCAAGTCCTGCACTCTGGTCCCAAGGGCTCCTGCCACAATGACAGGAGGTTCCTCGTAGACGATTCAAGTCACCAAATCCCACAGTCCGGCCTGGAGGCCACAGGCCACAGGGATAAGAGATGACTTGGAAAACCTCCGAGTCACCAAGTCGTGCAGTCTGGCCGTGAGGTCAGCTGCACGAGTCACTCCTCGTAGAAGCTCTGGGTCAGGCACAAACGAGTGCGCTGTGCGGGGGCTCCTCACAGCACCGCTCTGGCGCGTCCTGTCCCGTCGCCTGCTCCAAGGAATGTGGCCTGGCTGCGTCACCGCCACCACCTATGTCACCACGTGTCACAAAGGGTCCTTGGACACCCTGTGCCATTCCATGCCACGGTGACCGCGCTGCTGCACCGCGTCACAAAGGGCCAATGCACACACTGCCACCTGCCCTGGGGCCGCTCCCAGCCCAGCCAAAGTGGCCCAGGTTGGAAGGAACCCCTCACCCCAAGTGTCTAAGACAGCCCTGAGACAGCATCTTTTGCAGCGGCTCAAACCGTGGGCAAACGCTGCCCTGCTCTGCGGGTTCAGGGCAGCAGAAGGAGCCCCCAGGGCCGCCGACGCAGCCGCAGCGGGAAGGGCACGGGGCCTCGCACAGAAGCTGGCACGGCCTCCTTGGGACACGTCCCAGCCGGTGGCCATCCTAAACCCGCGGGTGTGACACAGACGAGGAACCTGTGGGCCGGGGCACGGACGCTGCTCTGACCCCTGGGGCCAGGGCAGCGCTGAAATCGGCAGGCGTGACGGAGCCCCCGCCCAAGCAGAGCTGCCGCCCCCCGAGCCCTGGCAACGCTGGTGCCATCTCCTGCCCCAGAGACCTGTGCCCCGGGGCGCTTCTCTGCCACAGGGCAGCCAAAGCCAACGGGCCCTGGCGGCTGGGCTCCTTCCTACAGGGGATGTTGGCAGGAGCACCTGGAGCAAGTGCTGGCAACACTTGGTCTCTGTCAGAAGCTCTTACTCCATGCTGGAATTGTTTTCTACTTGGAGTGATTTCCTGAAGCACAAAATCACCCTGGCAGCAGAGGCATAGAAGGAGCTGGCATTTAAGAATCCTCAATTCAGGAAAGCTTTTCTTCCCGTTACTCAACTCAAGTAGTTGTAAAAAGTTGCCAACTTCCTAAATTTATAGCAATGGCCTGAGAACCTGATAGATTTGCAAGCTTCCTTCCCATCTCAAAGCAGTGTTAGAAATGATCAGAGCCAATTTCCAAACTCAAAGATTTAGTTTACAAATTTGAAAAGTAATTTTGGGAAACGCCACAATAAATCAGGACAACATGGATCGAATGTTGGGTGGTCAATCCGGGAGCAGCAAAGGGTGCTTCTCCGGAGTACTGCCCACAAATTCGGGGTCTCGGGGGAGGTGTTTTCGACCATTGTTCTACCCTGAGGCGAAAACAAGATGGTAACAAAGAACCCGAAGAACATGACACCGTGTACATAAGAGAATCATTGAAATGTCTGGTGTCCGCAAGGGATATCTGAAAGAGTTTCCTGAGAAATTGAAAAGACGTCTGTGTGAAAAGTCTCCGAATCTTCTGTCAGAAGGTTTCTGCCGCCCTCCGCCCAGATTGGTATGGGATCTCCTGATGAGCTGTGAAGATGTGGTCAGCCCATGCTTCATGGGCCCTTTCCCGCTTATCTCTCTGGCAGATGTCCAGGTAACACCTTTGGACTGTGAAAAGACTGTGGTATGCAAAGAGAGGCCCTGGAAGTGTTTCCAGCAATTCAGGGGATTTTACCTTCCACTGCAAAGTTTTAAGACACACAATTTAAATCCAGGAATTTAATACTTTGTATCTATTACAGCAGCAACACATCTGCCTTAAGGTCATCCACTGAATGTCGCTTTGCAAAGCAGAAGACCACACAGAGGAAAAATAAAGACCTTACTTTGGATTCAAACATTTTTCTAGGAAGGCATGGAAAGAGCCTAATTCTCTTAAGGAATCAAAGCTCTCCAGGAATGAAAGCCCACTCAGTGTTACAAAAGTAGCCCAAACGAATGAGTAGACTGCAAAAGGGCTAATCCTCCCCCTGCTCCAGATATGGAAGTGGCCAAAAAAGTAGAGCTCTCCCCTCTTCTTCTCTGCAGGAGAAGCAGGATGACTAAGAGGAAAAGTCCCAGCTATTCCTTCAGTCCTCCATCACCAAAGCTGTGCCATAGCACAGGTGCTGCCTTCAAAGTGACCCCAGTTCCAGCCTAGACCTCTCACCTTCCAGACAACTCCTTCCCCAACACGCCCAGCAACAGCAACCCCAGCTCAACACCCTGCCAAGACCCGCAGCTGTCCCCATGCCTGCGCAGAGCTTTCCCACCCCCTGGTTCCCTGCATGTGACGTGGCATGGCCCTCAGGAGGATGTGCTCCAAGGCCTTCCCCGCTAGCAAGCTCAGGCTGCCAGGCCTACGGTTCCTGGATCATCCTTCCCACCCACCCTTCCCGTGCACGGCTGGTCCATTTGCGCTCAGCTCCGACTTGGCCGCTTCAGCAGGACTGCTGCTAAAGGATGGAGAGCAGCCCGGCAAACTCCTTCTCCAGCTCCCTCTTTACTCTCGGGGCAGGTAGAACATGCCACAGGAAAGCAAGCAGTGCCAAAAGACTTGGGCCAGCATCAGGCACATTGAGGAATGAAACAAGGCCTTTGTTCGATGGAAGGAAGCACAAGCAATTGACAGAAGTGAAGAGGACTTAGCACAGATATCCAGAAGTCCTTAGCACCAGTTAACATCAGAAAAACCTGGAAGCCTAACTTGACATGAGAGTGACTTGACAAAAAGCTTGAGACACAGCCTTCGGGAAGACCTAAGGGCAGCTACAGAATCAGCCCTGTGCAGGGAAGGCATGAGGAAGATGAGCTGCTTTGGTGCGCTGAGACTCCTCCTGGCCAGCAGGTGGACATTAGCTTCAGGCCTAGGATTCTGACGCAAAGTGTTTCCTTCTAAGCCGCTGCCTATGGAATCACCTCAGCAGTCTAAAGACGGAAGGGATTTTTGATAGAATTCCTACAGAAACCCACTGAAATTTGGACGTGGCGAAGAAGCCTTGTGCTGGGGTGCAGAGCCCTAACCTCCTGCCAATAAAAGAGCTCTTGGTGGACAATGCATTTGTCTGCTGATTTCATTGAATTCTAGAGACCTCTCAGGACTGCTCTATCCTGAGGGAAGGCCCTTGGCCTTGAGCTGTAGGCACCCGCGCAAGCTTCAGATCAGCTCCCTCAGCTTCCAGGACCTCTCTTGGCCGGCATCCTGACGGGGAGGCAGGACCGCTGCCAGGCACTGCTGGGACCCAGCAGGACAGGACCGGCTGTCTCGTGTCCACGTAGCACCCCCTGACACAGCCAGGGTCATCCCGAAAGCAGACAAGGCTCACGTGTCAGCGCAGAGGGGCAAGGAGCGCTGGGCTCCTCTCAGGGTGTCTCAGCTGGGCCTGCTCCACAAGACGCCCCCATTTGAAGGCCTGCTAATGCCCAGCTGCCAGAAATGCCTGCCTTGTTCTCTCCAAGATGCAGAGGAAGAGGCAGGGAGCAGGGCGCCTTGGGAGGCAAAGCTTCCAAGCCTTTCCTGAGGCCACGCACACACCAAGAGCAGCCAAGACTCTCCCTGCTGCCTGGCCCACACAGCCCAGCTCGGTGCTGGCCCTCTGGGCCGCAGCAGCCTCCAGCAAGCAAGAGGCAAATGCATATTGCCAAGAGTTGAAGCACAGCAGACAGGTAAGATGTGAGACGTGTGTGCTGGAAGGCCTTTGAATTCACAGCTCTCCAAGACAGCTTTGGGGCTGGCAGCTGGACAGAGATGCTCCTGCTCACACCTGTGTCCAAAGGGGGGGAACACACCCTGCTGCAGGTGCTTGCCTTGGTCTCTGCAGGTCCAGCTGGATTCCAAACCTGCTCTTCACAGCCTTCTCCCTTCCCTTGTCCGTCTGACAAGGGCAACAGGCCTCAAGGACTGAAAGGACCACAGAGAGCCAAACGGGGACAGTTGTTCCTACGTCACTGGGAGCTCCTAGGAAAGCGCTTTCCTTCAGCAGCAAGCCCCTTTCCCCCAGAGGCCTTTCCCCAGATTGGAAGCTTTCCTGGGGAATGCCAAGACACTCTTAAGAAACCCTGGCAAGGCTGAATTTCTTTCTGGTCCTTTCTGGACAGGCGCTCCAGCTCTAGCTGGCATTTCCCCCAGTGTGATTCCAGCTGGAGGTTGACACATGCAGCCCCAGGCCCTCTACAAACACAAGCTGCCCGCTGCCTCCACTCCTGCCTGCGCTCACAGCAGCAAAAGCAGGCTCTTCCCGGCCAGAGACCAGAGCCCTGATCCCGCAGGACGCTCTCGCCAGCACCTTCCAGGACTCTCTGCTGTGCACGCAGCACTTTTCCTGCCCGCTCTCCACAGCCTTTGGAAGACAGAGCACAACCTGGCTGGCGCTGCCATCAGCACACTGCAAACACGGGCAGAGGAAGGAGAAGCAGGGGCTGCTTTGCGGCCATGCCCAGGAGAGACTGGAAGGCTGCCCTCCCTCTGCTCTCACTCGCTTGGCTTTCTGGCAGCCTCTGAGGCAGGGGCTGCGATTCCTCAGCTCTGGGCACCAGAACCGCAGCCGGGATCCCGGCACTGCCTGACGGCGCTGGGGCCATGGGCTGGGTCACGCGTCCGAGTCTCGGCCACCGTGCTGCTGCTGCTGCTGCTTCACTTGCCCTTAGGCACACCCCAAGCTCCCTGTTAAGGCCTGATGGTCTCTGTTTCTGCCATCTCCCCGACCCTGTGCAGGGATGGAGCACTGCTGTGCTTTCAGCAAGCTATTCTTGAAAGCTTCCAGCATTCCAAGCTCCTTTGCCCTCTGTAGATGCTTGCCATGGAATTCCTCACAGCTGGCTTCAGAGCGTCCTCAGGTTGGCTCTCCCAAAATCCGGGAGCTTCAGGCTGCTCAGTAGGACCTTAAACTGCACAGTGTTGTGGAACTGGACCTTCAGCACAGGCACCTTTCCAGCCTGACGCGGCCTCGCTCCTCTGTGTCTCTGCACAAAAGACGGCGCGCAAGAGGACGGCAGCAGGGGCCTGTGTGTGCCAGGGCTCAGATTTTACACCGTTTCAGCTGCACAGAGACGCAGGTGAAGTGAAGAAGCCAAAGTGTTTATTAATTCAAGGCCAAGCAAAGGGATGAGCTGGGAAGGAATAAGGGGGGATGGGCAGGGTCTGAGGGCTGGAGGGAGGGAGCTAAGTACAAAGAGCGAGAGGTGTGAAGCCAGGAGAATTGTGCTCAGCCTCAGCTGTGCGTGGAGCTCCAGCAGCACTGAGAGATGGTGTCCTCTTCAGTGTCTCCTGGTGTGTTCTTGGGACACCGGTTTGCTGGATTCAGAAGACGTCCCCAGTTGTTTCGCTTTCTGGGGAAAGCGGGCTTCATTTTGCAGGTTCAGAGCATGACAAGCTGTTGTCTTGCCTCTGGGTTTGAAGGGCTGCAAGAGAGAAGAATAGAGACATGGTCAGAGGCTGGATCTGTGGGAATCCTAGGAGATCTTCCTGCCAGGGCCATCCCATCCAGCCCTCGTCCACACAGGGAGCAGAGGCCTCCAGAGCCGGGGATTGCAGCTGTCTGCCCGGGCAGTGCAGCTTCCCCCGCCAGAGCCGCTGACGGCCCGCTGCCCTCACTCACCCTGACTGAGAAGGTGAAGCTGTCCTGGCTGCCCCCTCAGAGAGCGTGTCACGGCCCCAGCGGCACGGCTCCCTGCCAGCGCCGCTGCCAGCCCTGTGGCCACATGGCCTCCTGCCCCGGCAGAGCTCAGCCCAGGCCCTTGCCGCCTGCTGCCGCCCCAGGGCACGGCTGCCAGAGGGCGGCAGCAGCCCCGAGGGCAGGCGGGGCTCCACGGCGCCGGGCCCGGATGCCGCTGCTGCAGCCGGGGCAGCAGCAGCCGGGGCCGGGGCCGAGCTGCGGCGGGCCGGGGAGGGAGCCCGGGCTCGTGGCTCACCCATGAACCGCATGGCTGCCTCTGGCAGGGACTCCTGTGGGTTCTCCAGGTAGGGCAGGGCCCGGCGCAGGTGCTCGGCTGCTCGGATCCTGTCGTCTGCCAGCTGGAGAGAGCGGCAGGAGGGAAGGGTTGGCGCGGGCTCAGCCCCTGGGCCGGGCTCTGGCCGCGCCCAGCCCCGGCCTCCCCTGCCCGCACGGCCCTGAGGCCCGGCCAGCAGCCGCTGGCGCCGGGCTCTGGAGGGGGCAGAGGGCCGGCTGCTGCCCGGGGAGCCGCGGTGCCGCCCCGTGCCCGCAGCCCCGCTGGGCCGGGACTCCACGGGCACCCGGCTCGGGGCCGCAGGAGCCTGGAGAAGAGCCCGCGGGGCCCAGGGAAGGCAGCGGCGTGTGGGGCGCAGGCTGGAGCCCCCGGGTGCAGCACTGGGCAGGGGCCACGGCTGCCAGCCCCGCGGCCACGGATCTTCTCCAGGCTGAGGCTGCCACTTCTCCAAGCCATCCTTACCTTGCAGTCATTGATAGTCAAGGGATGTTCCTTTGTCAGTAGCTCCTCAAGATCCCTCCTCTTCAGGAACTTGGCCGCACAATGCAGGGTTTCCCGAGAGGCCTGAAGAGCAGCAGAAATGCAGAGATGGCACCACAGCCCAGGGCACAAGGACCCGCATCCCTGTGCCATGGCCTGGAGGAGGACGCAGCCTCCTCCTCCTCCTGCAGCAGGGCAGGAGGCAGCTGAGCCCCCGTCCCAAGGATGCACAAAACCTCACATTTGCCACACGCCGGTTCTCATCATGGCAGTAGAATAAAAGTAGGTACAGGCTCTTGTTGACAGTTGCCTTCAGGGGCTTTTTTCCCTCCTTCACTACCAACTCCATCACCTTACAGAAGAGGTCAATGGAGAGCAGTTGCATGTAGCTATTTTCCTAGAGGAAAGGAAAAAACCTAAGCATCAATTACTCCAGGCCCACCTAGGCAAAGGCCTGAAAATGCAGACAGCACAAGGTTTCTGGGCAGCACCCAATGCCTGTGGCTCGGGTTGCAGAACCTTACATTGTTAAAGAGCGCCAGCAGTGCCTCAGCCAGCTTTGGGGCGGTGGTGCTGGATACCAGGATGTCTTCGCTCTCCAGCATATTAGTAAAGACACGGAGGGTCAGGGCAACCACCACTCCATCTTCATCAGCCAGCAGATCCACAAAGCTTTCAGACAGGCAGCACATTCTTCTGGCCTGTGTGGAACACAAGGCTGCGCTGTGAAGCCGTGAACAGCTGCACCAGCGACAGCGCCCTGGCACTGCAAGCCCAGCCTGCTGCCGCAGGGCCCAGACACCAAAGGCCTGTCCCAAAGCACTCGGGCAGCTGAGGCAGGAGAGCTGGGAGCAGCTGCCTCAGCTCCTGAAGCCCAGCCAGGCCATTGGGCTGCTCTCCCCAGTGCAGCTTCAGCTGCTGGCCCCTTCTCACCATCAGGGGATCCTTGCTGAGCACCAGCAGGCCTTTGAGCGCCAGGCGACACCTCTTCCTGCACTCGATCCGCAGGTACCTGGACACGACCCTCAGGACCCAGCCACCACATTTAGTCCAGTCCAGGCACTCCAGAACCTGAAAGGCACAGGGCAGTGGTACAGGGTCCGGCTGGCAGGAGCCCAGAACTGCACAGGGCCAGCCCCAGGCAGCAGCAGCACAGGGCGCTGGTGCCATCCCAGGAGGCTAGGGATGCGGCTGCGAGAGGGCAGAGAGCTGGGAGGCAGCTCAGCCAGGCAGCGCTGCTCTTCAGGCTCACCTCCACAAGGAATGCCAGGAAAGGCAGATCGCAGCCTGGCTTCTCAATGCTGAGCAGTCGGAGCATGCGGGTTGCGATGCAGGAAGAGAAAGGGATCAAGACATGGCGCATCTCCCTGTCAGGGGCAAAAAGGAAGAAAGAGCCTGAGTAGGGGGGGGCACACTTTTCTCAGGACTGACTCCCAGAGGTGCAGTCTTTCCCCAGCATCCCTGGAGGGGACGTGGGTGCTTTGGGAGGTGGCCACTCCTGTGCACCCTCGTCTCCCAGCCTTTTCCAGTCTGCTCGGCCGTCCCTAAAGAGACGAGGCCCTCTGGCCACTGACCACAGGGACTGTGTGGGGCAGCCCGGGCACAGGGCACCAATTCCAGGGACAGCAGGGAGCAGGGGGTCTCACCTGGCCAGCAGAGCCACAGCATAGTACTGGGTATGAGCACAGAGCATGGTGTCCCAGCCATGCTTGGACTCCACAGCCATCACCTCATTCTCACACTGCAGCCGGCAGAGCAGGGTCTTCATGACCTGCACTGCAAACCTGTGTGCAGAGCAAAGCCCGGGTCACATTGGGAGCACTGGCACTGGCCACAAAGACATGGGAAGGACGGGAGGACGGAGACCTGTTGGGGTCGCTGGGAAGGTGGTGTTCCTCTCGGCACGCTCTCCAGAAGTGATCGACTTCCTGTGGTGGCATCTGCTGTGTGGTGACGACAACATGGAAAAGCAGAGCCACAAAGAGGCGGGAGGAAAAAAGGATCATTGCCTCGTGGCACTCAGGCACCTGGACAATCACCCACACCACCAGAGTTGCCTGCAAAAGAAGTTGCCAAGGAGAGCGCTCAGTGCGAGGTGTCCATGTGGCAGGGCCCCAGGGGAGACGCAGGGGGAGTAGCGGGCCTGGTGCCCCCTGAGCCTGCCCTTAGGCCAGGTTTCAGCCCAGGGCCTGAGGCAGGGAGAGGATGGAGAGCTGCTGGAGAGGCGACCTGGGGGTGAGCAAATGCCCAGAAACTCACAGCCAGAGCAAAGACGCCATCGTTGTCCCCATCCGAGGTGAATGTGCTGTGCAGAGGCCAATCCTCCATCACACAGAGCAGTGTTGGCAGAACCTTCTCCACTGTGGGACTCGATGAGCCTATGCTTCTCCAGATCATTGCAGCAGCTCTGTGGGATCAGAGCTCTGTGTCAGGGACATCTCAGCAACACTACCATGCCCTGTGCGGCTCTGGGGGCCGGGTGACAGAGCCCCGGTGCCCTGAAGGGCAGGGAGGGAGCACGGCAGCAGGCTCGGGAAACAGAGGGGCCCGAGGGTCCCGGACCTGTCTGCCGCTCTGGCAGAGCCCATTGCACAGGCCGTGCAGGGCCATGGTCCTAAAGGCCAGGGAGGCCTGAGCTCTCCAGGCAGGTGGGCCCATACCTGTCACATGTTGGGGCACAGCGCAGGAGGGTCAGCACCACGTCAGCTGGGTGTTCTTCAGCCAGCCTCACGATGTTCATGGGCAGCCTGGTATCCACATTTCCATGCGATGCAAGATTCTGGTGCATCTTCTTTACAATGGCTGGCACCTGGAAAGGGCATGGGGAAGACTTGGGCCGCTGTCTAGGAGAGCAACTTCACCAGCTTCCCCCAAGAATCGCTTCCCTTCCTGCCACGCTGTGCCGGCCTCAAAGGCTGAGGGGGCCCAGTGGCCGCGTGGCTGGAGATGACACACAATCCTGGGAAGCCTCTAGCCCCGGCCCCAGGCTGTTTACCTGCTGCTCAGAAGAAATACCACTCTTCTGGATAAAATCCACAGCGGGAGCAGGAATGGCAGTGGGAGTGGCCGTGGCGCCAGTATCTCTGATGCCCTGAGTCTCTCCAGTGTCAGCCGTTTGGAGGGCCACATCCTCAGCCACTGCCTTGTCAGCCTTTGCCCTTTGATTATTCAATGCAGTGTCAAAATTTTCTAATGGCTCAGCCAAATCCGTTTTGACATCAGGCTCTGCCCTGGCCTCCGTCGTCCCACAGTCAGGCTCAGCTGAGCCCTCAGCTGCCGTGCTGCTGGTGTTTCTACGCCGTATGCGCAGGAATTCTCGGATCATCTGCAGGAGAACAAAGGACAGGGAAGAGAGACGTGTTCCATGGAGTGCTCCAAGCGCGGTGCTCGGCTGAGCAGTGACAGCAGGCCCAGCCCAGGCGGGGATGGCTGCAGGTACCTTCAGTGTCCTGCGGAAGCTTCCACCGGCAGGCCTCTGCTCTTGTGTGCCGTCCGTGGCTGCATCTGGCAAAGAGCGAGAGCAGCCAGAGCTGAGGGGCTGCGGGAGAGGCCGGAGAACACAGCCCAGCCCTGCCCTCCCCAGGCTGCGATAGGGACGGGATGGGATGGGGCCACGTTGGCTGCAGCCATCAGCCCTGTGGCCCAGCTCTGCCACTCACCATCCTGTAGTGTCTGGAACCGCTCGGGCTCTTCAGGCTCTTGTGCTGGGGTAGCTCCAGGGCCTTTGCTTTTTTTCCCCCTGAACACTTTGGACAGGCCGAGAAATCTGCCCGCCATGCCACAGCACCTTTCAAGAGAGATGCCTCAGGAAAGCACTGAGGCAACAAGTTGTGCACTTGCGCCTTGAAAGCACCTGTGGCAGAAGAAGCCTCAGGAAGGCTGCAGGACAGCAAGTCCTGCACTCTGGTCCCAAGGGCTCCTGCCACAATGACAGGAGGTTCCTCGTAGACGATTCAAGTCACCAAATCCCACAGTCCGGCCTGGAGGCCACAGGCCACAGGGATAAGAGATGACTTGGAAAACCTCCGAGTCACCAAGTCGTGCAGTCTGGCCGTGAGGTCAGCTGCACGAGTCACTCCTTGTAGAAGCTCTGGGTCAGGCACAAACGAGTGCGCTGTGCGGGGGCTCCTCACAGCACCGCTCTGGCGCGTCCTGTCCCGTCGCCTGCTCCAAGGAATGTGGCCTGGCTGCGTCACCGCCAGCACCTATGTCACCACGTGTCACAAAGGGTCCTTGGACACCCTGTGCCATTCCAAGCCACGGTGACCGCGCTGCTGCACCGCGTCACAAAGGGCCAATGCACACACTGCCACCTGCCCTGGGGCCGCTCCCAGCCCAGCCAAAGTGGCCCAGGTTGGAAGGAACCCCTCACCCCAAGTGTCTAAGACAGCCCTGAGACAGCATCTTTTGCAGCGGCTCAATCCATGGGCAAACGCTGCCCTGCTCTGCGGGTCCAGGGCAGCAGAAGGAGCCCCCAGGGCCGCCGACGCAGCCGCAGCGGGAAGGGCACGGGGCCTCGCACAGAAGTTGGCACGGCCTCCCTGGGACACGTCCCAGCCGGTGGCCGTCCTAAACCCGCGGGTGTGACACAGATGAGGAACCTGTGGGCCGGGGCACGGACGCTGCTCTGACCCCTGGGGCCAGGGCAGCGCTGAAATCGGCAGGCGTGACGGAGCCCCCGCCCAAGCAGAGCTGCCGCCCCCCGAGCCCTGGCAACGCTGGTGCCATCTCCTGCCCCAGAGACCTGTGCCCCGGGGCGCTTCTCTGCCACAGGGCAGCCAAAGCCAACGGGCCCTGGCGGCTGGGCTCCTTCCTACAGGGGATGTTGGCAGGAGCACCTGGAGCAAGTGCTGGCAACACTTGGTCTCTGTCAGAAGCTCTTACTCCATGCTGAAATTGTTTTCTACTTGGAGTGATTTCCTGAAGCACAAAATCACCCTGGCAGCAGAGGCATAGAAGGAGTTGGCATTTAAGAATCCTCAATTCAGGAAAGCTTTTCTTCCCGTTACTCAACTCAAGTAGTTGCAAAAAGTTGCCAACTTCCTAAATTTATAGCAATGGCCTGAGAACCTGATAGATTTGCAAGCTTCCTTCCCATCTCAAAGCAGTGTTAGAAATGATCAGAGCCAATTTCCAAACTCAAAGATTTAGTTAACAAATTTGAAAAGCAATTTCGGGAAATGCTACGATAAATCAGGACAACATGGATCGAATGTTGGGTGGCCAATCCGGGAGCAGAAAAGGGTGCCTCTCCGGAGTACTGCCCACAAATTCGGGGTCTCGGGGGAGGTGTTTTCGACCATTGTTCTACCCTGAGGCGAAAACAAGATGGTAACAAAGAACCCGAAGAACATGACACCGTGTACATAAGAGAATCATTGAAATGTCTGGTGTCCGCAAGGGATATCTGAAAGAGTTTCCTGAGAAATTGAAAAGACGTCTGCATGAAAAGTCTCCGAATCTTCTGTCAGAAGGTTTCTGCCGCCCTCCGCCCAGATTGGTATGGGATCTCCTGATGAACTGTGAAGATGTGGTCAGCCCATGCTTCATGGGCCCTTTCCCGCTTATCTCTCTGGCAGATGTCCAGGTAACACCTTAGGACAGTGAAAAGACTGTGGTATGCAAAGAGAGGCCCTGGAAGTGTTTCCAGCAATTCAGGGGATTTTACCTTCCACTGCAAAGTTTTAAGACACACAATTTTAATCCAGCAATTTAATACTTTGTATCTATTACAGCAGCAACACATCTGCCTTAAGGTCATCCACTGAATGTCGCTTTGCAAAGCAGAAGACCACACAGAGGAAAAATAAAGACCTTACTTTGGATTCAAACATTTTTCTAGGAAGGCATGGAAAGAGCCTAATTCTCTTAAGGAATCAAAGCTCTCCAGGAATGAAAGTCCACTCAGTGTTACAAAAGTAGCCCAAACAAATGAGTAGATTGCAAAAGGGCTAATCCTCCCCCTGCTCCAGATATGGAAGTGGCCAAGAAAGTAGAGCTCTCCCCTCTTCTTCTCTGCAGGAGAAGCAGGATGACTAAGAGAAAAAGTCCCAGCTATTCCTTCAGTCCTCCATCACCAAAGCTGTGCCATAGCACAGGTGCTGCCTTCAAAGTGACCCCAGTTCCAGCCTAGACCTCTCACCTTCCAGACAACTCCTTCCCCAACACGCCCAGCAACAGCAACCCCAGCTCAACACCCTGCCAAGACCCGCAGCTGTCCCCATGCCTGCGCAGAGCTTTCCCAACCCCTGGTTCCCTGCACGTGCCGTGGCATGGCACTCAGGAGGATGTGCTCCAAGGCCTTCCTCGCTAGCAAGCTCAGGCTGCCAGGCCTACGGTTCCTGGATCATCCTTCCCACCCACCCTTCCCGTGCACGGCTGGTCCATTTGCGCTCAGCTCCGACTTGGCCGCTTCACCAGGACTGCTGCTAAAGGATGGAGAGCAGCCCGGCAAGCTCCTTCTCCAGCTCCCTCTTTACTCTCGGGGCAGGTAGAACATGCCACAGGAAAGCAAGCAGTGCCAAAAGACTTGGGCCAGCATCAGGCACATTGAGGAATCAAACAAGGCCTTTGTTCGATGGAAGGAAGCACAAGCAATTGACAGAAGTGAAGAGGACTTAGCACAGATATCCAGAAGTCCTTAGCACCAGTTAACATCAGCAAAACCTGGAAGCCTAACTTGACATGAGAGTGACTTGACAAAAAGCTTGAGACATAGCCTTTGGGAAGACCTAAGGGCGGCTACAGAATCAGCCCTGTGCAGGGAAGGCATGAGGAAGATGAGCTGCTTTGGTGCGCTGAGACTCCTCCTGGCCAGCAGGTGGACATTAACTTCAGGCCTAGGATTCTGACGCAATGTGTTTCCTTCTAAGCCCCTGCCTATGGAATCACCTCAGCAGTCTAAAGACGGAAGGGATTTTTGATAGAATTCCTACAGAAACCCACTGAAATTTGGACGTGGCGAAGAAGCCTTGTGCTGGGGTGCAGAGCCCTAACCTCCTGCCAATAAAAGAGCTCTTGGTGGACAATGCATTTGTCTGCTGATTTCATTGAATTCTAGAGACCTCTCAGGACTGCTCTATCCTGAGGGAAGGCCCTTGGCCTTGAGCTGTAGGCACCCGCGCAAGCTTCAGATCAGCTCCCTCAGCTTCCAGGACCTCTCTTGGCCGGCATCCTGACGGGGAGGTAGGACCGCTGCCAGGCACTGCTGGGACCCAGCAGGACAGGACCGGCTGTCTCGTGTCCACGTAGCACCCCCTGACACAGCCAGGGTCATCCCGAAAGCAGACAAGGCTCACGTGTCAGTGGAGAGGGGCAAGGAGCGCTGGGCTCCTCTCAGGGTGTCTCAGCTGGGCCTGCTCCACAAGACGCCCCCATTTGAAGGCCTGCTAATGCCCAGCTGCCAGAAATGCCTGCCTTGTTCTCTCCAAGATGCAGAGGAAGAGGCAGGGAGCAGGGCCCATTGGGAGGCAAAGCTTCCAAGCCTTTTCTGAGGCCACGCACACACCAAGAGCAGCCAAGACTCTCCCTGCTGCCTGGCCCACACAGCCCAGCTCGGTGCTGGCCCTCTGGGCCGCAGCAGCCTCCAGCAAGCAAGAGGCAAATGCATATTGCCAAGAGTTGAAACACAGCAGACAGGTAAGACGTGAGACGTGTGTGCTGGAAGGCCTTTGAATTCACAGCTCTCCAAGACAGCTTTGGGGCTGGAAGCTGGACAGAGATGCTCCTGCTCACACCTTGTCACAATCCGCTTACACAAGCCGGGTTCGTTTTAGGGGTCTCAGAGCGCAAAAGACACTGTGGGGGACAAACTCAGTTTACTCAATCACAAATGCACCTTTATTTAGTGCCAACAAATGCGATAGTGGGGAGAGAAAATAGTAGGAAAGACAGAAAGGATGGGAAGGGGATTATAGCTTCCAACATGGAGGTTCGAGTCCTCAAGGCTTTTGAAGATGCCTATAGATGTGATCTTCTCCAGTGGGGATATCTCAAAAGTGAGCGAGGGTCTCCAGGGTTTTTATAGTCCTCTCCGAAGCAACAGGCAGTTGGCCAAACAGGTGGGGGAAATCATTGCAGTGTGTTCACTTAGAGAACTCAGAACAAGTCGGTCATCAGCAGGTACAGTGTCAACCAGTACAAGTCAGCAGGCGCAGTCACTTCACCGTGACTTGCCCATTGTTTCTGCTCAGGTTCTGATGTTCTGATATGGATGCTGGGTTTTTCCATCGAACACACCTGCAGGCAGCACTTGGCCGACATCCCACCTCAGCCAGGCCAGAACTTCAATGTTGAGATTTTAAAGTCCCTTTTAGGGGTTTCAGTCTCTGTCCGTGACGATGGTCGTGAGGCAGATGAGGGAACTTCAGGCCATCTCGTACACCACCCCGTGACTCACAATTGTCGTCAAGAGAGCTCCTTCAGCAGGGTTCCGTAGTCTTGCAAAGTCTTCAGGACTCATCCATGTTAGTAGCATATCCTGGAAAGAACAGAGACAGTAGAGAGCGTGTATGAAAGAGAGAGAGAGTGAGAGAGAGAGAGAGAGAGAGAGAGAGAGAGAGAGAGAGTAAGAGAGAGAGAGAGAGAGGAGAAATAGGAAAAGGAAATAGAAACAAAACAAATCAATCAATATTGATTAAAACAATTTCATCAAAATAATCAAAACAAATCATCAAATTCCTTAAAGTTATAACAATTTTCAAACAAAAGCTTAATTTTGATTACAATATAACATAATTAAAACAAACAACAATAATCAAAACAAGCAACCAACTAGTTCAAATTAAGCTGCTGTTGGAGGTCTAATTTTCACTCTTAGGGTAGTACGTCTTGTGTCAATAACTTTGGGAGTGTCTCTTGCAAAAGGGGTATTGATTAAACTGTGCGCTTCCATTATAGATGCCAAGTGGGTTAACTTCTTCATCATTTTCCAATTTAGGATGTATAAAATGATTGCTAAGACAAAACCAATCAAAACCAAAACCGAAAGAACAACAGGGGGGTGACACACTCTGTTCAGGATACCTGTGGCAGCAGGTGACCACCCAAAAAGGATATCCCACCACCTGTATTCAGCATCTTTTTTGACCCTTTCTAAAACACAATGTATTTCTTTCACATCATGATGGACTGTCACCAAAGTGTTCTGTCCATTTTTCTTGACCTTTTCCAAAATTCCTACTAAGTCTTCGTGAAGCAACAATTGCTTAATTAAAGTCAGATTCATTCCAATGGGGGCAGATGTTATCCGGTGAAACAGGGTAAAATGTGATTGTAAAATGTGATAGCATGTAACTGGGGCTGAGCAAGAAAAGTCACATCCTGTAATTGGGGTAAAATTGCAGACACAAAAATTTGAGTGATTTTTAAGATTCACTCCTATTTCTTCTACAAACACTACATCACAAGCAGTCCTTACACAAGCACGTCCATTGCCTATATACACAAGCACTCTTTCAGGACTTTCGTTAGGGTGTACTTCAAAATGACAAATAGTTTGCTCTGTGTCCAAACAAATGTCTTGAGCTATGATTGCATTACTCTCACAGATGAACCCTTGTTTTTCACAGACAATACATGACTCTAAATTAACAGTTTGCCATTTCTCACCATTTTGATAGGCCTATTCCCTATGCTCGGAAAGATAGAGGACAGCTCTATCATGATTCAGTCCTAATGCAATGATGGGGAATATCGAGTGCAAAAAGGCATTACATATGGTTAACACAAAAGCTGTGACTGTTGGTATTGGGGTTACAAGTAAAGTTCACCAACTTCCACCAGGATTGGAATTCCTTTTCAAAATCATTTGCATTGTCCCAAATTATTTTCTGAATTTCAGTAGGAAAAGTGCCTTCTTTTCCTTCCCTTATGATTGAGGCAACAACTGTCTGCATCCAAAGGTGTGTCTGGGTGCAGCTAAGAGCCAAAGAAACATTGTTTTGTGTAGCACCAAGTGCATCGATTAACATTTTGTGATCATTCACATTCACCTTTTCCCAATTTGATAATGTGTTTGATAGCAACCACTGATGTGTCCCCAAAACCAATAAGGACAACTGCAATGGTTGTTGTAATTCGGTCAAATCCCTAGTTGTAGAAGCCAATTTGTTCATTAATACCTCTAAATCAATACTGTTCAAAATTCCCAATTTAAGATATTTATCATGGTTTATATGGCCTTCATGTCCCTCGGAGTTCTCCTGTAAAAAGTAAGCACAAGAGAATCTGCCACCAGAAGGCAGAAAGTTAGAATAATGGAAATTCTCCAATGTGCATTTATTCAATACTCTTTCCCTAGAGCATCAAAGGTTACCCATGTGTATTTATTCAGAGGGGTTTTTAGCACTAGTGGTACCTCTCCCTCCGTGGGGAGGTCCACCAAAACAGGTTGTCCAGGGTAACGTGCTGGATTCTTGGAATCACTTGGTCCCCGTAGTGAGGGAACTATGCTTGGAGCTGTTGGGCCAAAAGGAAAAGCATCAGTAAACCAAGGATTTGCTGACTGTTCGGGGGAAAAGGGAGGGGCTATAACTGAGGCAGGTTTGTCTTGGATGCTATCCAAGTTTTCTGCTTCTTGTACTGCCAGTTTTTCCACAGCTCCTTCAGTTATTGAGAAGATGTTACAATAATGTTCAATCTGAGCATACCACTTTCTTACTGAGGCTGTCTGGGCCACCCCATCAGGTGGGGGAGTCCCAGTAGTGACTGACTTAAAAACTTGGAAAGGTCTTCTCCAAACAATTGGTTGTTGTGGTACAATCTTCTCTACTTCTGTCAGAGCTAGGCTAACCACAAGCAAGCCTTTTTCCCAGGTAGTATACCTCTTTTCAGCATCTCTGAAACCACGGGAATAAAAACCAACAGGCCATGTCGGACCCTCAGGACCCCACTGCCATATGTGTACTGACAACCCTGAGGAAGCAAATCCCCATTCTACCTGAAAAGGATCTGTTGGGTGGATAGGGCCTAGGGCCTGATGAGCTGTGGCTCCAAAAATCAACAACTGTGATGCCTTTTCCTGAGAAGGGCTCCAGTCCCATTTTACTCCCTTTCTCAACAAATCATAAAGAGGTCTGGCAATTATGGAAAAATCTGGAATGTGTTTTCCCCAAAACACTAATAATCCCAAGGCATGCTGTAGATCTTTCCTGGACTCAGGCACTTTAATTTGATCTGAGGAGGTTAGGGTGTCAGGTGGGATACATGTCAGACCTCCTTTCCACCGGATACCCTGAAATTTTACTTCTTGAAAAGGCTTTTGTAGTCTCTCTAAGGGGACCTGCAAACCAAGGCTTTCTAAGTGGGAAGTTATTTTCTGTTGAACACCCCCACTTGCTGTGTTTTATTGTTAAAACTTGTGCTAGGGAGTGCTGTGGCTTGTTGCCCAAGGCTTGTGGAAGAGGAGGTGCGCTGGGTTGTCGGTTGGATGATTCCGACACAATAGGTTTGGGACAGGGCCAATTAGAAATTATTTTCGCCAATTTATCATACGGCTATTTATCCATTACTCTCGTGGAACTCCCCTTTTCAGTCCTAGCAACCACAGCTGCTGCCGGTTGCAAATTTGTTTTCCCTTTTCTGGGTTTTCATTCGGAGAAGCAATGTGCCTGACTCCTCTGGGTTTTTCTTGTTTGTCCTCTGAGTACTTCACTGGTCCATATTTTCTACTGTAACTTATTAACTCTTCTGCTACCTCACTCCATGTCCCAACTTTATGACTGCTGTTACATTGTGATCTAGGAGTTGTGAAAGGTGAGAAGTCAGTGGAACCAGTTTGATCTCTTGTATGTCCAAGAAATCTTTCAAGTCTATCTACCGGAGAGATAGATGCTATTGTTTTCTGAAGAATTGCTGTTGGTTTAAGAGACTCTGGCAAACCTCCAATTAGGGGGGGTCATAATCTCAGGTTTTACAGGCTGTTGCAATGGTGACTCATAGCCAGGGATTAATTTCCATTCATGTATCATTTGCAAGCACGCCGCTTGGTGTATGTTTTCTAGGAGTTGGTCTGAGGTGCCAACTATTGCCAGAGGGTCGCCCCTCTCAAGGGGGTTTAACCCCCCTGCCCAGTAAGCTGCGCGCTGTGTCAGGGACCATGGAGCAGGCGTATTTCCTGTTGTTAAGAAAACTCCATGTCCCCAATAGCCACTTGCTTCTTGTTCACTTAATTTAATTTGGTCACCCACAGTGAGTGAGACTCTAAAAACATACTCCGTCTCTGATTCACTAGGGAGGCGGGAGTATTCTTTCTTTAATTGAGCTAATTCAGTGGCTGTGTATGGTATTTCTTTGGTGGTTAATTGAGCTAATTCAGTGGCTGTGTATGGTATTTCTTTGGTGGTTATGTGGGGATCATGATCCTCTTCATTTATATAATTATATTCTGTTTTAATGAGAGGTCTCAAGTTGGAGCAACAGTGTTCCCCACAATTTTGCATGTGTACTAATTCTTTCTGAGGATATATTCGTTTAAGGCTGTATGTCTCCTTTCCTTCTATTTCTGTGGGTGAATCTGCAGATTTTAAGTTTTTACTTCGCCCTTCTGCAAGGGAAATCTGCAGCAAATAATTCTGATTTCTTTCCTGTTCTAATTGCTCTTTCAAAGCTTCTACCATATTTAGCAGGGATTCTATTACTGTTTTTTCTTCACTTACCTGTTCAAAACGGGTTTCTATGGCTGCCGAAAGGCAGGCCCCCAAAACTGAGCAAAGAATGCTTTTATTTCTGCCCAGTTTGTATCTAGCATCATGTTGCAAAGAATATATTCTATCTACAATGTTTTCAAAGTTAAACCAATTATTCTGTGCCCACCTTTCTCCGTCTAGAGAAAGTCTAGCACCATGTTTTGCTAACAAGGCATAAAATGCATACTTATCTTTTTCATTCATTTTGTGAAGGGACCAAAACCACTCTCAGGGAGGTACTCTTCAAGTTACACCAAAGGCACAGCTAAAACGGTGTTTCCCTTCACTTCCCTGGAATGGGCGAGGAGACCAAAACTGCCTGGGAGGTTCACCTTAGTTACAAATAGTTGTCTCCTCAACTACACCAAGCAGCCCAAAACACAAAAACTAACTGCAGTCCCATCTTTTGCACAATGAGATCTTTCTGAGAAATCCTGATGACAGGGAGTGCTATTCGCCTGGGTGTATACAGTTTGCGGGAATTTTCCCTCGCCCCCCTTGCTTTCTAACAGCGCTCACCGAAGTGGCGTGCTAGGTGCTGCTGAGACGAGGGTCCTTCCCCTTTTACAAACGATATAAAACCCGCAACCCCTCTGTCCATCAAGACCCTGTCCGTGACACCAATTTAATGTCACGATCCGCTCACAGAAGCGGCGTTTGTGATGGTCCGTTTTAGGGATCTCAGAGCGCAAAAGACACAGCGGGGGACAAACTCAGTTTACTCAACCACAAATGCACCTTTATTTAGTGCCAACAAAGGCAATAATGGGGAGAGAAAAGAGAACAGTAAGAAAGACAGAAAAAGAGGGGAAAGGGATTATAGCTAGGATTAACGTGGAGGGTCAAGTCTTCGAGGCTTTTGAAGATGCCTATAGACGCGAGTGTCTCCAGTGGGGTGATCACAAAGTCTGTGGTTAACTCAGGGCTCCTTAGAGTCCTCTCCGAAGCGACAGGCAGTTGGCCAAACAGGTGGGGGAAATCATTGCAGTGTGTTCATTAAGAGAAGTCAGAACAAGTCGGCCGTCAGCAGGTACAGTGACAACCAGTACAAGTCAGCAGGCGCAGTCACTTCACCTTGACTTGCCCAGTGTTTCTGCTCAGGTTCTGATGTTCCCATATGGATGCTGGGTTTTTCCATCGAACACACCTGCAGGCAGCACTTGGTCAACATCCCACCTCAGCCAGGCCAGAACTCCTGTGTTGAGATTTTAAAGTCCCTTTTAGGGGTTTCAATCTCTGTCCTTGAGGATAGTCGTTAGGCAGATGAGGGATCTTCAGACCGTCTCTAACACAGAGATGTCGCAGCACAGCTGGTCTGTAGCTGGACAAAATAAATCTGGTCATAAATCCAATTGGGCTAACCTGGCTTGTTCTAGAAACAAATCCCTAGGTCAACAATTGAACTCAAGCAGAGACCTCAGACAACCCCATCCGAGCCCTGGATGCAAACATATCACTGGCCAGAGAGCTGGGCAGTGCAGAGATCCCAACTAATCAGCTATCCAAGCCTGGGAAATTCAAAGCCCCTCTAAAAAGAAGCTGTGAACAATAAAAGGAGCTGTTTGCTGACAACCTTTGGTGCGTGCTGTGTCATGTGCCTGTCTCCAACCCACGACCCTCACGTAACAGGAGAATTCTGTAAAACGCTAATTGCAGTGGGTTTAGGATGAGGTCAGGCTCAGTGGGAATGCCCAGGTTTGGGAATACAGCTAGAGAGCCAAGCTGGGAGCACTGCTTGGAATTGGCTGGTGTGAGCAGCAGGAATGTTGCTGGCTGGAACATTTTGAAGAGCTGGAGAAAAGAAGCGTTTTGTGGAAGGCCACCAGCTGCCCTTTGCCAGCAGCAGAAGGTGTGAAGGTCCTCTTTGAGGGCCGTCTCTGCACAAGGACAGCCTGGCCTTCTCCAGTACCCAACCATCTTTCAGGCTTTTGGGCTGGCCTTGTCCCTCACTCTGGAGAAGCAGCTTGCTCTTGGAACTCACACATGCACAGTTTCTGGCTGGATTACTTTGTCTTACCACAGACAGCCCTGGAGACAACACTGCATTGAGGCTCAATCCGCAATAAAAGGGGATTTTGTTCCAGCTTTTGTTCCTCGCACCAGTGAGCAGCAAGCACACCTGGGCCTCCTTCAGGTCTCTGTGTGGGCTGGTAGTCAGCTTCTGTTGGCAATTTAAAGCTTTTCCTCTACTTTTGGCAGCAAAGAATGAAGCATACCCAGGTGCACCCAACCCCAAGTTTCACTCTAAAAAATGACAAATTTCATTCTCCTCTATTCAAGCCGTCAAGAAAACAAACTTTCTTGAGTGAGCTGGGCACAGTGTCCTCCAAGACCATTCACGAGTAGGACATGTTCCAGGGGAAGACTGGCAAACCCAGAGTTTACCCATGCTTAGGAAACCTTTGCAAAACCTTCCCACCTCTAGTGGTGTTGCAGCCTCCTGAGCTCCTGGAGGCCCCAGTCCCCTCAGGCACAGTTTGGACAGGAGGGGGACGGTTCAGTTTCTGAGACGTGGAGACAGGAGAAGGAACAGGCTGCAAACACTGGTACAAGGGCAGGGCTGCTTCCATTTATGGTGCCAAGTGGCAGCACAGAACCTTTGATTGAATGTGTGGGAGGTGCTGAAGGGCAAAAATTCTCAGTGATAAGGACATCTTCACTTATCATAGCAAGGGAAGTGAAAGAGAAAGTGCAATCTATCTTTCATGGAAGCTGTTCAGTTTTTAACAAATTATTTTTGCTGAAGACATGCCTAGGCAATGGTGATTTTAGAGCATTTTGTGACTCTCATAGTTATCCTCACACCGGTTTTGCCACATTTTCTCTCTTTTCTTTCCTGGTGAAGGATTTCTCCTGCCCAGCTGGCTTCTGGTTGGAGTTCTACACTCTGGAGTCCCCGAGTTTTCTCAGCAGCCTTTGCAGCGAGTTCTCAGCCAACGTGTGGCTCTGCTGCCATCCCAAATCTGTGCCTGCCTTGCCCAGCCAGGGCGCAAGTGGGGCATGTGCTGGGCATGGCTGGAGAATTGCAGGGACAAAGTCCTCCAGTGTTGTGATGTTCCGCCTGGTTGGCTCAAACCTTGTCACTCCACATTGAACCCTGCCCCTATTGCTTTGGTATTGGCTCCTGCCCCCAAAACTCCTCCCTTGGCCCTTCCCCTTCCAAGCTACTGCAAAGGCACTGTGAGGGGTTCTGCTTCCTGCTCGGGGTTAGAGTTGGAGTTTGCCTCAGGAAACGATCCTCAGAGGGGCACAGCTCCCGGGCCCTGTGGGCAGAGCTGCCTTGCCCAAGGACAGCCGCTGTGGCGGCCGGGGCAGCTGCACGGCCCAGGGCCAAAGCCCCGCGGCACCCTCAGTCCAGCCCGCCTGACCGGCCCTGCGGCCTCACCCGGGCTCGGGGCTAGCAGCAGCAGCTCCCTGCTCACTGCTGGAGCTGGTGGCCTTCAGCTTCTCCCCGCTGCCTCCTGTCAGTCCCTGCCTGTCCTCAAGGTCGGCAGGGCAGCCGTGGCCAAAGTGGAGCCTCTGGAATTGGTTCCACGGCCTGGCAGAGCTGCCCCCTCAGCCCCCTGTGTCTCCCCGTCCTTCAGCAGCTCCTCAGGGGACAGCGCCGGGGGCCACCGGCAGCTCCCAACGCTCCAGGGACACCCGGGGCTGGAACTGCTGCTCCGCCCGGCCCGGCCGCCAGCTGGGGCTGGGCACAGCAACAGGGGGCACAGGGGGCACAGGGGGAAAAACAAGAGCTGAAACAGGCAGCCGAGGAGGGAAAGAGGTAAAAATGCAGCCTAGGCCTACACAGACATCAGTCTCTCCGTCGGTATCAATTCACAGACCATCACAGAGCATTTGCTTTGTGATGTCAGGGCACGGTTGCCACGTGGTCGTGGTGACATCTGAGGTTGTCTTGGTGCACGGAAGGCCTCAGGGGTGTCAGAGCAGCTCTTGAGCTTGCTCAGCACAGGAGCTTTTGTCCTGCGCTTGAGTCTTTTGTCAGTGGGCAGCTGAACACGGAGAGTAGCCTTGCTGTTCTTTAGTGTTAGAGTTTGCAAACTTGCACAGCAGCTGCCACAATGATTGGGCAGCTTGCAGCTGTAGTTTTCTCTGTTTATGGAGTCGGATATTCCTGCTATTTCCTGACACAGCTGGCACGTAAGTAGAGGTTTCCCCTGGGTGTCACCTAACCGGGCTTTTGTATGTCTTCCTGCTCTTTCTTAGTGACTGAGTTGATTTGGAAACAGAAAGGCCATTTGGATGCCGCTTGGGTGAAGCGCTGTCAACACGTTCAGCTCAAAAGGGGGTGTCTGTAGCCAGGGCTGTGCGGGCAGCATTTGCAAGGCAGCCTGCAGTGGTTGTGTTCCCTCCATGAGAGAGTGTGTGGCAGCAGAGTCTGTCATTTCCTCCCTTTGCTGGGTCAAGCGGGACAACTTTGAAAATGTGGACTGGGAGGCCTTCTTGGAAGGTGCTGTAAAAATGCTCTGGTTGTCTCCAGCGTTCTCAAAAAATCTGGTTTATTTTCCCTTGCCCACTGCAGGTCACCTGAGCCGAGTGTTCAGAGGTTCTGATCCTGAGGTGAGTAAGAAAGGAACATTTGATGTTCCTGGCGTTTAAGAATTGTGCAGCAAGCTGTCAGCTTGGCCTGTGGCAGTAGAGTGCAGAGGACCAGATGAGCAGGCTGCAAGAAAATCCATTTCCATGTCTGCAGCAGCAAGAGCAAAGGCGTCACTGGCTATTTCCTAATTTTCCATTTCCTCATTTTCCATTGCAGAGCTTTAAAAGAGCTAAAAGCCCAGTTTTGCAGGGAGAAAGTTGCCCCCACATAGTAGCCAAGGGGGGAAAATCTAATTCAGAGCAATTGGCAGCACAGTTGAATCAGCCTATTTGAATTTAGTCTGAGTGACTTAGAATCCCATTGCTCTTAAGGTCGATGATTTGTGCTTAGTACAGGCGGTTTGAGGGCTGAAGAGAAGGAAGCTTATAAATGAGCCTGTATCTCACCGTCCTCTCTGTCCACAGATCACAGAAGCAAGAGCAGACTCTCCTCTGGCTCCCTCTGCTCCTGCAGAAGAGGCCAACGAGGAGCCAAATGACCACAGGCCTCCAGCAGCGGTCACACCACAGCTGGAACTTTCCCAGACGGTAAGTGCCACTTCTGGAGGGTGCTGTCTTTAGTGCAAGGCAGAGGTGCAAGTTTCTGCCCAGCCAGCTCTCGCTGCTGCTGGCTGAGGGTGCTGAGTGCTGCAGTGCTGCCAGGACCTAGGGTCTCCCCCCAGCCAGTGACAACTGGGCAATGGGCTTTGATCTGCCACGTTGAGTCACCAAAGGGCTGGTGCTCCGCGTGAGCATCTGGCTCAGCGAAGCTCTATGCCTTGGCTTCTGCAGAGCTATAGCCCAAGGGCGCACGGGCTCCTTCTGGAAGTCAAGAGATTTTGTTTGTTTGTTTTCCTACTTGGGACACCTGTGTTTGGCTTCTGGAAAGTTTCTGTAGTTTTCTCGAGTCGTTCATCACTTCTACAGAGTCTTTTGGGCACTCCAGTTGTGCCCAGCCTTGTCACGTGCAGAGATTGGCACTGGGAAAGGAGGTTGGCAGTGGAAGCAGAGGTGGGCAGGGACACAGAAAGAAGTGGCTGAGCGAATGTGATTTTGAGGCTGAAAGAGGAAAAAGCTGAGCCTGATGGCAGCTCCCTGTCACTTGCTCTGCGTTTGTGTGTGCAGAATCTCAAGGCAGAGCCACAAGCAGAGCTGTCTGAAGCTCAGAGTGACATCAAGGCAGTGAAGAGGAGGAACACAGAAGACATAATGGAGATTCATCCTCAAGAGGAGATGCATCTCCATCAGCAGAGGGGACATCAACAACCTCCGGTGAGTGAGAGAGGTGAAGCTACTCCAATGAGGAAACATCCTCTCTCACTTTATCTTCAGAATGACAAGGAACAGCTGCAAGCAGGGCTGCAGGAAATGGAGGCTAGGGTCAAGGCAAAAGAGAAGAGGATGGAGCAAGAAATGAAAACAATGAGAGCCATACTCAATGCCCTCCGTCAAAGTCTTCAAAAGCAAGTGAGTGAAACAGCAATAACTGCCACAGTCACCAAGCTGGTGCTTTCTGCCCTTCTTGCCTTTCCACTGCAGAGCAGCAGGCAAATGGGGTGATGCCTCTGAGGGCCATCCTGCTGTAGTGTCTGTGGCAGCCATTCTAAAGGACATTTCCTGGTATCTTGAATCTCGACTGCTGCCCTGGACAATGGAAGTAGTCCTTTGGCCTTTTGGCCAGCAGTCATCCAAACTGACTCCTGCTGGCCTCTTCTCGCTCTCCTCGTTTCTTGTGGTGTTTTAACAGTGGAACGTGGTGCCCAAGATGGAGGATGGAAACGAGCTGTCTGTAGCCCTTGTAAATCTCTTCTTTCCCTTTGCTCACAGCTGATGACTCTTGGCTAAGAGGGACAAGCTGTAGTCTCTGACTGCTTTGTTCTCTTTGACTCGAGGTGGAAGTGTTGACATCTGGCCAGGCAGCCTGCAAAGGCCTCCTGCAAATGGCTGAGAAGGAGGAGCCCCAGGATTGGTGTGAGCCACAGGAACTGCCTCCACCAGAAGTGCTGCCGGTTGAGAATGACCTGAACGTGTTGGAGGACAAGAGCACTCCGTGGCGGGAGGTAGAACTTTTGAACCGGGAGCTGCAAGTGTGTCTGCAGCCCTTGGAGGGGGAAAAGAGGGATGAAGTGCAATATGGTCCTTGGGAAGAAGTGGAATATGGTCCATGTGGCAGTCGTCCTTCAGAAAATCCCTGGAAATGGAAGATGAATCTGGCCATGAACTCCAGTAAAACCAGCCTTTGGCTTTGGCCCATCCAGTCAAAGAGAAGTGGACGTGCAAAAAATCCATTTTAAGAGCCCTGCGTGTGGCAGGCTGACAGCATCCTCCTAAGGGCTTGCATTTGGGACGGCATCTCAGGGTCATCTCCGCCAGCCACGTTTCTGAACCAAACTCATTTCTTCTCCCAGATCTACACAGGCTCTTGCACTAAACCTGCTGCAGCAGGAGCATTGTGTCAAAGAGCCTTTGCTCCCCAAGCCGAGAAGGTGAGCCCGGGCAGTCGGTTCATCTGCAGCGCTGACACAGCTGCTGCTCAGCAACAGCAGATCGAGGAGGACTCCCTGGAGCTACTGAGTACGTCTTGTGTATTTCTTGTCTGAGGGACGGTGTCTTGTGTGCATGTGGTGGCGTAGCTGGACCAAGTGGTCCTCCTCAGTCTGATATCACAGGGACAGTTAGGATTCTCCATAGGAACTTGTGTAGAAAATCAGTCTCTGCTGGCCATCTGTGCTTCAGAGCTGTCTGTCTGTCTGTCTGTCTGTCTGCTTGTTGTTGTTGCTGTTAGCCAGCGGACCACAAAGGGTTCAGAGCCCCACGCAACGGGGCTGCCTTTTTAGGTGTCTCCTGGAAGCTGGGATCTCTGCTTGAAAGTCAGCATCTTGAATTTTGTTTTCCTCAGGGACAGTTGTCAGCACGGAAAATCCCATGACAAAATACATCAAAGTCGAAAATATCGGCAGCGGGTGAGTCCAACCACAAAACCATGGGCCAGGTGTTTTCCTGGTGGAGTATCTATCAGGTCTGAAGTCAGGCCAGCTGCAAACGTGTTCAGACACTGAGGCTAGACTGTCCCATCTCTCAGTACCAGTCAGAATTTGTGAGCCTGGCCAGAAGGCGTTATCAAAGACATCTCCACACTGCCAAGGTCTTGCCTGCAGTAGGCAACAGGACCTGGTAGATCTCCTGGTCTCTCAAGTGTGGGACAGCTGTGTGCTAATTTCCTTTGCATTTTTGTGTATCTCTAATCAGCTGGCCACACTAACAGAGGGAGAAGAATCTTGCTTGCCTGAAAGAGGAAGCCTAGCCCCTATCATAGCTCTCTTTGCAAGAGTTTGCTGTAGGAAATATTCCATGGTCAGGATTAGAACTGCACAGTTTAGAAACTGAAACCCGAGAAGAAAGAAGAAACTCTCTTTCTGAGCTGAGACAGTAAACCCCAATGCTTCAGGCCCAGTGGCCATGCACTTGAGAGCAAAATGCATCATCTGCCTTCTGACAGTGCCCTTCTGCATCCTGCAGGTTCTAGGCATTTCCAGCAGAGATCTCCAGTCTGGGCTGGCTTTCACTCCAAGGTCTAAACGGTTTCTCCTTTCTTTGCTGCTCTTTTGTTTCTAGGACTTTTGGAGAGGTTTGTAGAGCGCTCGACACTGCCACAGGAGGAGAGGTAAATGTCAACAGCCCCCACAGACTCTGCTGCTCTCGGGGGCTTTTCTCTCTGGTGTCAGCTGTGGCTGCAGCTTTGGCTAGAGCTGTGTTGAAAAGACACAAGAAGCACAGACTTGTGACAGCCTGCCAGTTGCATTTGGGGCAGTCTTTGTCCTTCTCAGCTGCCAGAAGGAAGGCAAGGGGGGTAGTGGCTCCTTTCACTGAAGGACTCGCTCACTTGCTGAATTGCTGAAACAACAGTTGTGCCTCCTCGAGCATCTCCCTGCTCTTTGGGGCTACAGCTTGAGTCCTGAGTTCTCATTTCTGACTGTCAGCAAATACATCTGAATGTCACTGGTAGTTCCCTTAGCCACCTGCAGTGCTGCACTTAGGAAGTGCCCTTAGGGAGAGAGCTGCAAGGCATCCCTAAAAGCCCTAAGCCCTGCCCATAGCCCAGGAGGTAGCCACAGAGTAGTAAGGGGCGGATTACTTCTGAATCCCAGAAAGAGCAGCAAAGAGTGTGCTCAGAGGTCTGTGGGTGATAGCTGAGACACCCTTGTTACCAAGTGGACAAGACAAAATATCAGTGACCACGTGTCCTGTGACTGGCCCCCAAAGGAGCAGAGAAATGGGCTGTTGGAATGTCAGTTGCTAATTACTCCTTGGTCTAATCCCAAGGCACTTTGGCACAGCTTAGCTGTGCCATTCCAAAACCATGCGCTGCATGAGCGTTGTGGTCTCCTGCCACCAGCTTGGAAAGTGACTGATTTTCAATGTCATTTTAGGTGGCCATAAAGAAAATCAATCTCCAAGGACTGCAGAAGAAGGAATTAATCTTCTCTGAATTACTGGTCATGAAGATGAATGGGAATCCCAACCTGGTCAACATTTTAGACAGGTGAGTTGTTGTGCTTCTGTCCCATGAATGTTTGGTTACCTCTTGCAGAGACGCAAAGTAAAAACCCACTTTGGTCACTGGCAGAAAATAGAGCTGTTAATTATTGGTTGATTCTTATTGCTCTGTTCATCTGCCATGGATGGGAAGAGAGTGCATCTTGCCTGCATGAGTCGTGCCTGGCATGTGTAGTTTGAAAAGTGTTCAAAGACCTGGATCAATCGTATCTAAGTAAATCAACAGCCTGCAAGTTCAGTGCTGCCATGTTGTTTTGGGGCTTGATTTTTTTTCAAGTATCTTCTTAGGTGCGGATAAACGAAACAAGGATTTGCCTTGGATTGTGTCTCCTCTTTTCCATGGCTTTGCATGGCAGGAAGACTAGGGGCTTTTTTCCCAGAAACATGCAGCTTGACTGGTCTTTTATTTGGCCTGTTCCTAAACTGCATTTTTCACTTGCTGGCATCTCCTTTTTCACAGCTCTGCCTTTCTCCTTGAGACAGACTGCAAACACTGCACAACCTAGAGGCAATGTCATTCCTTTTATTCTCTCCTTGTCACAGAGGGACCTGGAAACAAGAATCAAGCACGAGACCAAGGTAGCCATGCATGTTTATGTCTATGCCCTTGTTTCCTTCTTTCAGCTACCTTGTCAATGAGCAATTCTGGCTGGTTATGGAGTACGTGGATGGAGGCACGCTGAGTGAAATCATCAGCAAGGTCTGCCTTTCTGAAGACGAGATGGCAGCAATCAGTCGTGAGGTCAGGGATCCCATCTGTACTTCTCAGGCCTTGGGCAGGGTGGTCTGGGAAACTGGGCTCAGAACTGGAGTGATTCCATGTGCCAGCCTTTGTTTCTGTATTGCTGGTGTGCTATGGGCAGGCAAGAGCATCTCAAGACAACTGCCTGCCAGGGCCTCTGCACTCACTGGACTCTGATCCTGTACTCTTATCTCCTGCTGTTGTATTCTCGCTCTGTTTCTTGTATTTGTATCTGCCCTTCTCCGCCTTGCCTCTTTAAATGTTTACCTCAAGCCTGTCTGCACTGCATTCCTTGCCTGTAAAAGCCAAGGTGGTGGCAGCAGGATTTGAAACAAAGTGCAAACAAAAGAGAGAGATTCATTTCTCACAGTCCTAAGCTGAAAAGGACAGCAGTGCAGCCAAAATGCTCTCTGCTCATGGAAGGGAACTGCTGTGATACTTCCAAGTCTGTGCTGAGGCCGGCAATAAAACCTTTGTCATGCAGCCTCCCAGCCAAAAGTGATCCAACTTGACAGCAAAGGGAGGGACATTTTCTTTCTTGGCAACCCTCGTTTGACCTCTGCATGAAGAGAGCACATGCACTGCAGCAGCAGTCATTCTGGCTGCTTTGCAGAAGGCAGTCTACAAAGGCAGTTGCTGCTGCTCTTCCAAAGGCTGGCATGCCTCTCCTTAGAAAGGTGTTGCTCTGCTAGTCTTGGAGCAGCAAGCTCTTCCTCTCGCTGGCACTGTGTTCTGCCATGCCGCCCCATTCCCCTGGAGAGGGAATTTTTAGGCTGTTTCCTTTCTTGTGTGATGAAATCACTTCCCTAAGTTTCGCCCTCCTGTTTCTGTTTTCTCTCTCAGTGCCTGCAAGGATTGTATTTTCTTCACTCGAAGCACGTGATCCACCGAGATGTGAAGAGCCACAACATCCTTCTGGGAAGCGACGGCTCTGTCAAGCTGGGTCAGTGTATTCTTAGTCAGGTGCAGCGTTCCAAGCACGCAGAGCGTGGGGCTGCTTTGAGTGACTGCCAGCTCCCCAAAAATGGTGCTGGTGGGAGTGCAGGGGCTCCTGTTGCAAGCTGAAGGCAAAATTGCAACATGCACAGAGGTGTGACAAGGAACCACAAGCAGTCAAGAGTGGCGTGGGTCTGTGTCCCTTCCAGAGGGAGAGAGCTACAATCTAAAGCTTCAGGGGAATAAAGGACACTGCTGTGAGCAATGTTTAGAAAGCTGGCATTTTTTTGCAGGTGGCCAATACCACACTTCCTGGGCTTAAGCCCCGAGGAAAGGAAGTGTGGACAGTGCTCCAGGAGATTCAAGAGCACATTCTTAGACTGAGAGCGGGGAATTCTTTTCTTTGGGTTCCTAATTTGAGGTGGTTTTCATTGTGTGTTGTTTTCTCCACAGCTGATTTTGGCCTCTTTGCTCAGCTCCTCCCTGAGCAAAGTAGGCAGAGCTCAGTGGCCAGGACACCTGGGTGGATGGCTCCTGAAGTTATGAAAGACCAACCGTATGGCCCCAAAGCAGACATTTGGTCGCTTGGAATCGTGGGCATTCACATGGTGGAAGGAGAAGTTCCTTCCTGGAATGAAACTCCTGTCTCGGTAAGGTGCAAATGCTCACCGATCCCGCTGTCTTTCTCAGCTGTCCCATGTTGTGTGTGCCATTGGACAAAATCCCATTGCCATCTGCTGGCACCACTTGCAGCTCTTTTTAGAAGGTGGCCTCCTAAAAGTGTCCCCTGCAGCACATCAGCATCTGCTGTAGCTTTGGTTGCATCAGAAGGGAAGTGGAAGGTCAAGCAGTTCAGAAACCTGCCATTTTGCCCTCCAGCCATGCCTGACATTTGCTTTTTGAACCATGTTGGAGCTCTGTCTCTGAAGGAAAGGAATTTTACTGTGGAATGGTTAGATATGTTCTTAGTACCCTTGGAAAGGGAGGTTTAATCTTCGCAGTTTCAATTTTATAGACAAAGTAAGAAAAGAGGAAAAAGCCAAGGAAAACCCCAGAGAAAAAGAAAAAGGAAAAATAGCAAAAGCAAGTGAAAAAGGGAAAGAAAAAAAAAAAGAAAAGCCAAAAGAATAGAGAAAAAGAAAAGCCAAAAGAAAGATCAAAAGAGAAAAGAAACAATCACCAAGTAAATCCCAAAGCAGTCGTGCTTCCTTTTTCCTTTTTTGACCACAGCACAACAATTTTTCTCCATGCTGTAGCATCTTTCCCAAATCCTGTGAGTTATCCAGATTTTCAGCTTTTCAAGACATCTGTCTGGGTGGCCTCTCTAAATTCAGGATGTGTTGCTCCCCAACTGCAGTTAGAATTGTATGCCGGACCCTGAGCTGTTTCTGGGTACTTTAAAAAGTTGATGGGCTTGCAGTCAGGTGCCCGTGGCTGGGATCCAAGGGGTGCGGTTGACGCCGCTGCTGTTCCTTTACCGTGGGAGCAGGGACAGCCCTGGGTTGCACAGTTGTAATGACAGGGAGCACTGCAGCTCCCCACCATGCCCAGTGGCTGAGCTCAGCTGCAGAGGGACACGATCAAAGCCCCTTTGATCTCACCTCTGGCGGTGTGAGAAAAGGAAAGCAAGCTGCCATAAGTATTTGCACTCAAGGGGAGTTTGTTTGCTGGTTTAGGTTTGGAAATTTTTCTCTGGATTGAAGAAGATAATAACAAAGTCTCTTTGGTCACCATCTATTTCAGTGCCAGCAGCACAGAGCTGTTGGTATTGTGATGGGCATTTTTACAGAGACCAGCTCAGAAGCCTCCTGGTGTCATGCGCAGAGCCTGCCGAAACTTGCCGTTCTCTGCCCGGCACTTTCTGCGCTGGGCACACCATGAGTGCATTGACTCGAGTATCCAAATGAGCATTGGCTTATCATAGGGATGGCACTTCTCCTTCCTCTGATTTGACCATGAGAAGGTTTCCTTTTGCCACATAAAGAAGCTGAAACTTGCAGACTGCGGACAGACAGAGCTGTAGGTGTCTCCTCTGTGCCCAAAGAGGCATTTTCATGGCAAAAGATTGGTGCAGGCATCTTTTTGTGTCTGTGTTGAATAGGAGATTCCAAATGTTTGTTTCCTTCCCCGAGGAACGCCTGGTGGATTTCCTTTCATTTCTTCCAATTCCCATTGTTTTCTGGAACAGGACAAAAGGCCTGATGAGTTTTGTTTTATGGCAGATGTGCGGAAGGGACCAACGAGCAGTGCAGAGGTGCCTTTCATGTAATAATCCTTGGAAATAGTAGGGTTAGTTAGACTAGCAAAGTGCCTCTTCTAAAAAGCCTGTCAGGCTGCTGTGAATCCTCAGAGAAGGAAACATGCTTTTGCTGATGGAGTTCCCACTAACTACGTCAGTCAATGAAATAGCTGCCAAAGCAAGATCTGCTGGATGTTGGAAATCTGTGGCTGCATGGGCATTGGGGTTTTTGTTGGTACAGGAAAGTCAGCTCTGCCTCTCGGCCAGGGCACAAACTGTCGCTGCAGAGTGGAGCTTAAACAATGGGATCTGGGAGGGCAGTTGCAGTTCCAGGGAAAGAAGCAGGTGGAGCCGGGTGTTTCCATTTTCTCCAGCCTCAACTGCTGATAGCCACTGGAGGGAGACCAAGGCTGTGGCAGCCCAACCTGTTCTTGCCGCGCACACGTCACTTCCTGAGCTGCTGCCTGCAGACAGACGAGGCACGGCGCTGGTCTGCCAAGGAGCTGCTGCAGGTAAAATGCCAAGGGGCCGCAGGGGAAACAGTGTCCCAGGGACGGGCTCCTCCTGCACTGAAGTGCAAGGCATCAGATGAGCTCCCCTCCTCCTCACTTCCACACTTGGTGCTTTCAAATGAGAACGCTGAGGAATCCTAGAGTGGCCTGGGCTGGCAGGGACCTGTAAAGTTCATCTGGTCCAAGTGGCCTGCAATGAGCAGGGACATCTTTGAAGAGATCGGGTTGCTCAGAGGCCTGTCCCATCTGACCTTGAATGGTTCCAGGGACAATGCACCTACCAGCTCTCAGGGCAACCTGTGCCAGTGCTGCACCATGCTTTGAGTAAACAGGTTTGTTGTTAGACCTGCTCTGACTCCATCCCCATTTTGTTTAAAAGTATTAGCCCACTTGCTATTGGAAGTGGACCTATGTAAAAAAGTCTTCTATTTTCCCTCAGAAGCCACTTTGAAGTTTTAGAAGGTGGCAATAATGTCTCCCTGGGGTCCATTCTTCTTTCTTCAGGCTGTATAAGTCCAGGTCTCTCAGCCTGTCTTCAGAGGACAGGTGCTCTGTCCTCTGACTGTTTCTGTTGCCCTGTTTTGTAATTTGGTGGGGTGCTCAGTTCTATCAAATGGCAAAAGAGTTGAAGCAGAGCAATGTGGAGAACAGAGGCATGAAATAGTGGTGGAGGAAGCATAGGAAACCAGTCCCAGCCAAGCAGTCAGGCATTTGGCCGTGGGCAGAAGGGGCTGTGGAGGGCTCACTGGGGGCCTCTGAGGGGTTCTGGTTTGTACCCCCCCTCCACTCTTGGATGTTTCTGCCACGCAGACAGGGACAGCTGAGGGTGACTGGTCCCAGCCCCATCTGCTGCCTGGCACGGTCAAGCCGATGGCAACTGCCCCAGGGTTTACTGCCAGCTTGTGTGGCAGAGAGGGAAGTGCAGGATCCAGTGCCGCTCGGCTGTCCCTGCTGGGAAGGAAGGTGCCAGCCAGCACAGGAGGGGCAGGGCGTGGAAAGGTAGGCACTGTTCCGTGTCCCTGTGGAAATCAGCACAGTGCCTGTCTTTCAAAGAGAGGGACCTATGTGAGTCATAGAGGTATCCTGGAAAGAGGAAACCCCAGGGAAATTTCTAGAGCAGCGGCAGGGCAAAAGTCCCATCAAGATGAAGACACCAGAATAAACAGATGAGTGGGATTCTGGGCCAGGTTTGCCTATGATGCCAAGGTCCTCATACGAAGCTGTAGGTGCAGATTGTCCCACTGGTCGTGTTTCTGGCTCTTTCTAGAAACCAGAGGGACCCTGATTGAGCCTGTGAAGCACTAAGCTTGGAAAGTCATGGTTCATTGATTTTTGGTTTGTGTTTTTTATTTTCTTTCCTGTGGACAGCATCCGTTTGTAAGATCAGGAAATTCAGCATTCACCCTGACACCGCTGATCATGGCAGTGAAGAAGATAAAGAAGAAGGAGTAGACATGAATGTGACATTCATGTAATGACTGGTTATCTCAATAACCACCTTAGAGAAGGCTTGTAGAGTAGGATTATAGGTTTGATATTCTATATTATCTATATAGAATAGGGTTATGAGGAAATAAAATTGCTGAAACGTAAGCTCATCTGGAAGATTCCGTTCTTTCTCACCCTGTCAATAAGTGCAGCTTTTCTGTCTGAGTGTTCCGTTGTCTGTTGAAGGTGCAGAGTGACATTGACAGCTTCTTAGGTGTGCCTTGAAAGTGGGGAAGGCTCCGCTTCAGTCATCCTCTCCAGACCACAGTGCCTTTGGAATACGGCCCACTGACCGTATTTTGCACACCTGTGGTACTTCAATTTGAGGCAGAAAGGACAGTGGCATTGGCAGGCAAAACCAAAGGAGGAGTGGGGCAGCCAAAAGATCCTGTGCACATGCAGGTCTTCAGCTGTGACTCAAGAGCGTTTGGGTTCGTGCCATTTGGATTTGTATCCCGAAGTGCAATCTCTTTGGCTGCAGGAGAGTCTTGCTCAAGTGAGAAATCAGCAAGATCAGTGAGAGTGCTCTGAGAGGTTTCCTCTGGTGCAGAGCTGTCAGCGTCTGTGAGGTGAGAGCGGACGCAGTCTCGCCCAGGGCGGAGGCCCCTGGCAGAGCCCGGAGCAGCCTGAGCCTGGGCAGAGGCAGGCTGCAAGGAGGCCCTTGTAGCCTGGGAGCAGGCGAATGCTCCGCTCTCAGAGCCCGGCTGGCAGCCGGCCGCTCCCGAGGGGAAGCGTAGCCCAGCTGGGCACAGCACAGACGGGTGGCATCGGCCGTCTGCAGTCTGCACAGGAGCAGAGAAAGGCAAACGGCAGCCGAGGGCTGCAGGCCTGGCTGAGGATTCCCACTCTTGTGCCGGCTGCCCTGGAACTCCTGGCAAAGGGGAGCAGTGTGTGCAGCACTCCGGGCACAGGGGAGGGAGCCGGGCTGCTCTGCAGGCTCCAGCACAGAGTAGTGTCCTCCAGGCACGGCGCTTCTGCCGAGGGAACCGAGGTTGGCGGGCGGCAGGGACAGCTTGCCCCAAGGGCCAAACACACACACCCACTGCAATGGAATGCTGCTTTTTATTGCCTTTCCCAGCCCAGGGTGAACCATGTGCCCTTTCCCTTTGGCTGGGTACTGGGGAACTTTTATTCTCTCCTGACTGCCTACCTTTCTGTCCCCTCCCCTCTTCTACTACTTCCCTTTTGGTCTGGGCTTCAAGCTGGCCCCTCTCCCAGCTCCCAGCAAAAGCCAACAAATTAACTAGAACAAATCCAAGCCATAAATAACAGTACCTAGAACCAACAATTTTCATTCATTTTTGTAATCATCTTCCGGCTGCAGCAAAATATTACCCTGTATCTCACAGAGGGAATCGGGGATGAGCCTGTGGCTGGCGCTTGAGCAGGGAACTGATTTGGATGGGAGCAGGCGGCTTTCAGTAGGTGACTGGTGTTTTCTTGATTAATTTCTGAAGGAAAGACACAACGTGGCTTCAGTCAGCAAACACCTTTTCAAGGTGCAGTGACAAAATGCTTGGGAGCAATTCCCAGAGAAGGAAGGTGCTGAGAAAATCTTGAACTGAAAGAAATCATGAATTCCCTTAGCATTAACAGAGAGAGTTGAGCTGTCTATTTCCTCCAGTGCACTGATTAATGTGTGCAAGTGGCTACCTTAGCCTTGAGAATGGAGTAGTCCTCCTAAGAAGGTAGCGGGAATGCATTCAAGGGGAAGCAAGTGGTTCTAGGAGGCTCTTGAGCATCAGAGGAGAATTTGAGGAATGGGATGTTCCCCGAATGACCACCAGAGATCCTTAAGAGAGCCCTACTCTCTCGTTCTTCACTTCTGAGACGTGATTTAAATTTGTCCAATAATTTGAGGGAATATTTAGCCTGTGAGTTTCTGCAAAGTAATGAGTAGGTCTTATTTCCATGGTTACAAATCAGTAGGTGAGATTTCTGAGTGAGCACATGTTAGAGAAGTGATTCCCCACACAGGCAGCACTGAAATAAAGTCATGCCTCCTTTCTCACACTGAGCTGGCACCGGGGACCGGGCCCTGCTTGGGAACTTCCATTTTAGTCCCTTCTATTGAAAGGTGAGAATGAAACTTCTTCCAGCCGTTTCCCTCTGGTTTCCATTCTTGGGGGCCAAAGCTCTGTGCTGCAGGTGGCCCGGGTGTGTGCAGAGCAATGCAGCCTCCACAAAGCCCTTGGTTTCCCCACAAGCCATCATGATTTCTTGCCAGGTGTGCCCAGCTGTGGCAGGAGAAAGAGCCCGCAGCGCAGTGGGCGCCGTGCCCTGCCCAGCCGGGGCACTCTGGCACAGAGCAGCAGCAGTGCCAGCACCTTTCAAACCACTCCTGCCTTGGCTTCGCCTGGGACACAGAAGCCTCTGGAAAGCAGCACCACATGTCGCGTTCCCGGCTTGGAGCAGCTGCTGCTGGTGGGGGGCAGACCTGGCCCCTTGTATCGCTTCCAAGTGGGAATCCAGGTGGAGACAGAGACATACATACAGAGAAAGCCCGGGCTTGTCCAAGAAGTGGGCAAATGTATGGGGGAATGTGTTAGGAATCATTTCAACTGTTGTGCCAACACTGCCTGCTCTCCTTTTCTCTCTTCACATTTCCTCTTCTTTTCCATCTCACATTTCCCCCCCTTCCCACTCACAATTCTCACAGTTTTCCTGTCGTGTTTCCCTCCCAGTTTTCTCATTTCCCCCACCCTGTTCAGCTCACTTTCCTCCTGCTTTATCTCTCATCTTTTCCCACCTTCCCACTCTTGCCTGGTTTTTTCTTCCCTCATGCTTCTCACCGTTTTTCCCTCACTTACCCTGCCCTTTTCTCCCCTCACGTTTCCCTTCTTTTCTCCGTCATATTTCTCAGTATTTTCTCTTCTCGTTTCTCACTTTCACCCTCCGGTTTCTCGCCCTTTTCCTCTCACATTTCTCACACTTTTCCCCTCACGTTTAGCATTCTTTCCCCATCACGTTCCTTTTACTTCTCCTCTTGCATTTTGTGCCCTTTATTCACTCCTGTTTTCTGCCACTTTTCCCATCAAACTTCCCACCTTTCTTTCCCCTCATGTTTTCTGCCTTTTTCTGCCCTCTGGTTTCTCACTCTTTTCCCCGCAGGATTCTCACCATGTTCCCCTCACGTTTTCTGCCCCTTTCTCTCTCTTTGCCAGTCAAGTTTCTCCCTCTTTTCCCCCCACATTTCCTTCCATGTTTTCCCCCGAGAGTTCTCACGCTTTTCCCCTCATGTTTTTAGAATTTTCCCATTGTATTTCCTGCCTTTTCCTCCTCTCACCTTCCTCTCCTGTTTTCGCTCACATTTTTCACCATTTCCCACTCAGGTTTCCTTCCCTTTTCTTCCCTCACACTTCCCTCCTTTTTTCATTCACATTTCTCACACTTGTCACCTCACGTTTGCTGCCTTTTTTTCCCCTCACATTTCTTAAGCCACTGCTTCCTGTCAGTGACTGTTCCTCTTCAGAAGCTGAGGGGCTTCTCTTCTTTCCTCCTGTCATCCCCTACTCCAAATAATGGGCGCCAGAGCAGCGCTCCAAGAAGCCCCTGCCTGTGCGTCTGCTGAACAGAATGTCGCTGCTCAGCTTGAAGAATCCCATTAAGAACAACCTCAGCTGCACTGCACTTCCTGCTGCAGTTTTGATTAGTGTTTCAATTCTATAGGGTCTTCACAGTGTTCTAAATAAAGAGGTACCCCGAGGGATACACATGGCAGGTGAGCAGCCACTGCACCATCCGCCCCAAGCGGATCCCATCTCCGTTTTCATCACCTCACAGTCACTGTGACTCCTGCCTGGACGAAACCACTTGTGATGCTTCTTGATGCTAAACCAAGTCCATCTGCACAGGAAATGCTTTTGGCCCTCTCCTGGAAAAAAAAGAAAAGTTTTTATTTGAAAACATTCAAACCCCGGAGTTTCTTCCTCTGTTCACCTATTTGAATTGCCTTGACATCCAAATACTGCCAGCCGCCGTTCCAAACTGGCTGGTCTGTGTTGGTGTGCGCAGAGCAGAGGTGCCACGCCGTCTCCGTTTCCCGGGTGTCTGTTAATGTCCGTTTCAGCAGACGGCTGAGGGCTCGGCCTGCCCCAGCCGCCATCTTGTGCGTGGCTGCCTCTGCTCTCTGGCCTCCATCTTGGGCGTGGCTGCTCCAGCCCCGGCCGCCATGTTGTTCTTGGCTGCCTCAGCCCTGGCTGCCATCTTGTGCATCCACCTAGTCCAACTCTGAAACAAACGTGTCGCTGTTTTGCCAGCAGTCAGCACCAGAGACGCCAACACCAGCGTAAGGAGTAAGCGGCTTTTACTGGAGTGCAAAGCAGCAAAGGAGTACCAGAGGATAAGCTAAGCAATGCACCTGATTATTACAGCAGAAGACTGCCCGTAGGGATTAAGAAAGGTACATCGCCAGTTACCCATATGCTTTGCCATCCTCCTGACACACTCGTCAGCTGGCGAGCCCCTGTCACACCAAAGGATTGGAAATGCACTCCCCGTAGCCAGGGATTCCTATGCAGCTGGCCCACCCACAGGCCAGGCCGCAGACTTTGCTGTTAGAGACCCCAGATTTTATTCTGTTGAATAAACAAGCTACCAAAACTTTTAGTGCAGGAACATCTGATTTCATCCTTCTCTTGGCCCGGGCTCAGAGAGGAACCAAGGCAGTTTGCTTTGACCATATATCTTCAAACAAGACCACACAGATCTGATTCTGTGGCCTTGTCTGGCTTCTAAGTGCGGAAAGGTAAATACCTGTTGCACTACCAACCGGATTCATCTATCATCCCGGTAACGGTCCTGCCTGTTTTGTTTATGAGCCCATATAAATACAATGTTTGGTTGGAAGGGTCGTCCGGAGGTTAGCTTTGGCTTAGGGCCTGTTGTTGAGTTTTTAGTACTTCACCAGAATTGTCTTTTTACAGGCAGTGGTGCTGTCCCCTCGGCTGCAATGGCATCTTCAGCTGGTCCCACAGGGATTGCCAACACTCTGGTTGTGCTGCACTCCTTGTGAGCGGAGTCGTCAGTCTCTTGGGTGAGCAGATTCTCTGTCACGGAGTCCAAAATTCTGCTCTGGGATTCACCAAGGTAACAAGAGGAAAGCGCTTCTGCAGTTCTGACATGGAAATTGTCCTGCTGCGTGGGCTTTGCTGTGAGTCTGAAACACAGCAGCTCTCTGGCCTTTCGGTGCTGCTGGCTGAGCTAGCTGCTGCCTACTCAAGGCTCAGGTAGGCACCTGAGCTGCCTCGCCGCACTGCAAAATCCATCTCAGTGCTCATGGCACGCCCAGATGCCTCATCTCAGTGGAAGTCCCACCGGCAGTGTCAGAGCAGCGGCTCCTCGGCATTGGTGCTGCCTGTGCTCTCTGCCCTGGCCCTGGCCCTGGCCGTGGCAGTGCTGGCCCTACTGCCATGCATGCACAGGGAATGGGAACTGCTGCCTGACGTTTTTCAGCTGCGCCACTGCTGCTGCTCAAGACACCTCAATGAATGGATTAGTGGGGTTGTGGGCCATATGAGCCTGTGATAGCAAGGTCCTGGACATGAAGGCAGAGGTGCAGAGTGTCCTGCCAGTCCTATTTCAGCGTATTTCTGGGAACCAGGGAATCCCTCTTGATCCTATGAGGCACTGAGTTTGCAAAGTAATGGTTCCATTGTTGCTGTTGTTGTTGCTGCTGCTGTTGTTGTTCTTGTTGTTTTCCCTTTGTGCTGCATCCCTATTTGATGCCAGCCGAGCCTCTCTCCAGATGGGCATCTCTGATCATTGCAGTGAAGCAATGCAGGCAGTTCAGGAGGTGGTGACGACCATTTCAGGATGACTCTCTCCAGTTCAAGCCCTGAGTGGGAGTCAGAATAAAAACTCTATCAAACCTCAACTCCATTGGAAGATTCCCTTCCTTGTCACCCTGTGAATAAGGTCTACATGACCTTTCTGAATTGTCCATTGTCTTTTCAAGATGGAAAATCCTGTTGATGGTGATTTTGGTTCAGTTAGGAATTGCGGAATGGTCTCCTTCTAATGCCAACACGATTTCTGCTTTTCTATTTCCTTCATATATATTCCTACCTCTGTCGACTACTGTTGTATAGTTATATAGTTCCTAGGTAACTTCAGTACTTTTCCTCCTCTGATAGGCAGAAAGACAAAACACGTTCCAAAGTCTCCTATCTGATCTTGCCTCCTCTAGGAGCAAAGGTTGAAACAGCAGTACTGATAGGCAGTACAGCTAGGAGCAAGAAAGAGGGGCTCCAGAGGAGGTGGGAACAAAGCAGGGATATTTCCTCATTTCTTGTGCTGCTAATTGAGAATTCTTGTCAATTATGCTAATGTTCCACACTTGTAAAACCACATTTGCCCTATGTGGGGCGGGTGTTTTTCCATACCTGCCCCTGGAGGCCTCCAGTTAAAGGCCAGATTTGATATTACCTGCTATAGTAATGTGGCAAAAGTGGGTTGTTTTATTTTTCAGTCATTAGGGCACCACTTCCTCCACACTGCGGTGCCTTTGGAATATGGCCCATCCGCCCTTGTTTGCACAGCTCTGGTCCTTCTACATGAGGCAGAAAACACATTTCCAGCCAAAAGCCCACAAGGAGTGGGGCAGCCAGAGCATTCTGTGCAGTTACAGGCCTGCAGCTGTGACTCGAGAGGGTTTTGGTTGCTGCCTGCTGTGGCAGGTGCGTCTCCTCTGTGACTGCCTCTGCTCCTGGCTGCCCATGGATAGCAGGTACAGGGTTCTGCAAGGAGAATGGAACAGGTTGGTGATGTCTGCTGGCAAGAGAGTGCAGTGGAAAAGATTGGGGAAATGTTTGACTGTAACAAACTGTGAATTCCTTAAGCTTTACCAGACAGTTCTTAGTCCTGTATTCCCTCTTAGCAGTGCAAGTGGTTATCTGAGGTGGGAGAATAAAGAGAGTGGGCCTGCTGAAAAGATAGCTTCAATGTCTTAAAGGGGAAGAAATTTGTTTTCAGAGGCTCTTGACCATCAAAGGAGAATTTGAGGCGTGAGATCTTTCCCAAATGACCACCAGAGACTTTTAAAGCGACCTCTATTCTGATGCAATTAATTTTGTGGAAGTGATTCAAATATATGAAACTGTGTGCAGGGGGTTGGGGTGATGCCTCTGAGGGCCATCCTGCTGTAGTGTCTGTGGCAGCCATTCTGAAGGACATTTCCTGGTGTCTTGGATCTCAACTGCTGCCCTGGACAATGGAAGTAGTCCTTTGGCCTTTTGGCCAGCAGTCATCCAAACTGACTCCTGCTGGCCTCTTCTCGCTCTCCTCGTTTCTTGTGGTGTTTTAACAGTGGAACATGGTGCCCAAGATGGAGGATGGAAACGAGCTGTCTGTAGCCCTTGTAAATCTCTTCTTTCCCTTTGCTCACAGCTGATGACTCTTGGCTAAGAGAGACAAGCTGTAATCTCTGACTGCTTTGTTCTTTTTGACTCGAGGTGGAAGTGTTGTCATCTGGCCAGGCAGCCTGCAAAGGCCTCCTGCAAATGAGTGACAAGGAGGAGCCCCAGGATCGGCGTGAGCCACAGGAACTGCCTCCACCAGAAATGCTGCCGGTTGAGAATGACCTGAACGTGTTGGAGGACAAGAGCACTCCGTGGGGGGAGGTAGAACATTTGAACCAGGAGCTGCAAGTGTGTCTGCAGCCCTTGGAGGGGGGAAAGAGCCCTTGGGATGAAGTGGAATGGTCCTTGTGGCAGTCGTCCTTCAGAAAATCTCTGAAAATGGAACATAAATCTGACCATGAACTCCAGTAAAACCAGTCTTTGACTTTGAGCCATCCAGTCAAAGGGAAGTGGACGTGCAAAAAAACCATTTAAAGAGCCCTGTGTGTGGCAGGCTGACAGCATCTTCCTAAGGGCTTGCATTTGGAATGGCATCTCAGGGCCATCTCTGCCAGCCACCTTTCTGAACCAAACTCATTTCTTCTCCCAGATCTACACAGGCTCTTGCACCAAACCTGCTGCAGCAGGAGCATTGTGTCAAGGAGCCTTTGCTCCCCAAGCCAAGAAGGTGAGCCCGGGCAGTCGGTTCATCTGCAGCGCTGACACAGCTGCTGCTCAGCAACAGCAGATCGAGGAGGACTCCCTGGAGCTACTGAGTACGTCTTGTGTATTTCTTGTCTGAGGGACGGTGTCTTGTGTGCACGTGGCAGCGTAGCTGGACCAAATGTTCCTCCTCAGTCTGATATCACAGGGACATTTAGGATTCTCTATAGGAACCTGTGTAGAAAATCAGTCTCTGTTGGCCATTTTTGCTTCAGATCTGTCTGTCTGGTTCTTTGGTTGTTGTTACCCAGCTCACGACAAAGGGTTCAGAGCCCCAGCAATGGGGCTGCATTTTTTAGGTGTCTCCTGGAAGCTGGGATCTCTGCTTGAAAGTCAGCATCTTGAATTTTGTTTTCCTCAGGGACAATTGTGAGCATGGAAAATCCCATGACAGAATACATCAAAGTCAAAAATATCAGCAGTGGGTGAGTCCAACCACAAAACCATGGGCCAGGTGTTTTCCTGGTAGAATATCTATCAAGTCTGAAGTCAGGCAAGCTGCAAAAATATTCAGACACTGAGGATAGATTGTCCCATCTCTCAGTATCAGTCAGAGTTTGTAAGCATGACCAGAAGACATTGTCAAATTGTCAAATTGTCACACTGCCAAGGCCTTGCCTGGAGCAAGGAATATGACCTGGTTGATCTCCTGGTCTCTCAAGCATGGGACAGCTCTGTGTTAATTTCCTTTGCATTTTTGTATATCTATAATCAGCTGGCCACAATACCAGAGGGAGAAGGATCTTGCTTGCCTGAAAGAGAAACCTACCCTCTGCCATAGCTTTCTTTCCAAGAGTTTGCTGAAGGAAATCCTCCATGGTCAGGATTAGAACTGCATAAGTTAGAGACTGAAACCTGAGAAGAAAGAAGAAACCCTCTTTCTGAGCTGAGGCAGTAATCCCCAATGCTTCAGGCCCAGTGGCCATGCACTTGAGAGCAAAATGCATCATCTGCCTTCTGACAGAGCCCTTCTGCATCCTGCAGGTTCTAGGCATTTCCAGCAGAGATCTCCAGTCTGGGCTGGCTTTCACTCCAAGGTCTAAACGCTTTCTCCTTTCTTTGCTGCTCTTTTGTTTCTAGGACTTTTGGAGAGGTTTGTAGAGCGCTCGACACTGCCACAGGAGGAGAGGTAAATGTCAACAGCCCCCACAGACTCTGCTGCTCTTGGGGGCTTTCCTCTCTGTGTCAGCTGTGGCTGCAGCTTTGGCTAGAGCTGTGTTGAAAAGACACAAGAAGCACAGACTTGTGGCAGCCTGCCAATTGCATTTGGGACAGTCTTTGTCCTTCTCAGCTGCCAGAAGGAAGGCAAGGAGGGTAGTGGCTCCTTTCACTGAAGGACTCGCTCACTTGCTGAATTGCTGAAACAACAGTTGTGCCTCCTCGAGCATCTCCCTGCTCTTTGGGGCTACAGCTTGAGTCCTGAGTTCTCATTTCTGACTGCCAGCAAATACATCTGAATGATACTTGTGGGAGCTCGGTACCTCTGAACAACAGAACCAATTAGATTTCTGCAGAAGCCATTTCATATTTACATTACACTATGTTTATAGATTGTAAGACCACTGTTCACACCTTCATGCCTTTCTTGATCGGTTCGTCTGCTTTGTTTGCTCAGCACACGTCCCTTAGGCAATTTGATTGGCTATAATTCCGAGCCTTCATGGCCTCTATCTCATTCTTCTTGTCCTGGTATTCAATTTCCCAGGCTCCTCTTCTTTTTAGAACAGTTTGTGTCTCTGTGACCTTGATATATTCCCAAAGAGCTGATACTTGTAACTAATATCTCTAGGTGGTAGTTCGGCTTGAGCACTTTGTATTCCAAGTTGTGCGGATCCATTGCTGCAGATCCATTGCTACAGTTACTGGTAGCTCCTCAGCCACCTGCTGTGCTGATGGCTCTCCCTTCTGCTGGAGAAGAGGCCAAAGAGGAGCAAAATGAGCAAAGTTACCACAACCCTACAGCTGTGGTGACAGCAGAGTCAGATTTTCCTGAGATAGTAAATGCCAGTTCTGGAGGGTGCTGTCTTTAGTGCAAGGCAGAGGTGCAAGTTTCTGCCCAGCCAGCACTTGCTGCTGCTGGCTAAGGATGCTGAGTGCTGCAGTCCTGCCAGGACCTAGCATTTGCCCCAGCCAGTGACAGCTGGGCAATGGGCTTTGATCTGCCATGTTGAGGCACCAAAGGGCTGGTGCTCCATGTGAGCATCTGGCTCAGTGAAGCTCTGTGTCATGTCTTCTGCAGCGCAATAGCCCAAGGGTGCAGGGGCTCCTTCTGGAGGTCACGAGGTTTTGTTTGCTTGTTTTCCCATTTGGGACTTGTGTTTGACTTGTGGAAGTGTTCTGCAGTTTTCTCGAGTTGTTCTTCACTTCTACAGAGTCTTCTGGCTTTTGATAAGCTGCAAGGAGGTGATTGTGTTGTCCATGAAGCTGTGGGGCCACTGTTGTCCCGTGTGGCAAAAGAAAGCAACCATATGGCTCTGAATCCTTCTCGTAAGGCAAAAGGCAGAAGCAGCAAGTCTCTGTTGCTCCATTTTGTGGTGAAGTCTTACAGCATTGAAAAGTGCATTGGAGCCTGGAGCGGGGATGAAGCTGCAGGTCCTTGCCTGTTGTCTTGTGTTGCTAAGAACAGGAAGGACACGTTGAAATCCTGTAGGCTGTATTTTATAGCAAACGTGCACCTGTGTGCCAGGAGAGGTGGGTGGGACAAAAGGAGGCAGGGGTGCGGGTCAAGAGCAGCAGAATGTGAGCCCAGGGTGCCAGGAAGGCCAAGGGCATCCTGGCCTGTGTCAGCAATAGGGGAAGAGCAGGAGCAGGGCAGTGACCGTCCCCCTGTGCTGGGCAGCGCTGCGGGCACAGCTGGAGTGCTGTGCCAGTTCTGGGCCCCCACTCTGTTCCAGGTAGCCACTCCAAAGCATCAGTACCTTAACTGGAAACACAGAACTGTCACAGAATCATTACGTATCAGGAAAAGTTCCATTTTGGCAGCACGGTCTCTGAGACGATATTCCTGTCTGGAATTGGGAGGAAATTTTGTCTTACATGACAGAATGAAGTATTTCATTAGTTCATCACCCACTATTTTGCAAATACTATTAATAGCTTATGTCTAACATGGTTAAGTGGAATTATTTGTCGAGAGGCTACTCCCCTTTTAATTGTTAATTGCATTTCTTGACGAGTTGGGAACAATGTGTGGGCAATTCTGAAATGAATTAGACAGGAGTGAATTGAAACAATGGTGAATTCAGAAGACAGATATTGACTTTGCTGACATCAGTCTGAAATATGCAATTACCCCATGACCTTGCTAAATAAATAAGTTAGAGCTCTTATCCGGTGGCATCAATAGAAAAACTCAGTACTTTCAGTGTACTGAGTCAGAACTGGGGTTTTTTCTGCTTTTCAGCTAGAGAATCCTAGTTGACTTTTTTCTGCAATGGATTACTTAATTATTTTTCTGCCACTTGTGTATGCTAATGCTTAGCTGACCACTTTAGACTTCCACGGACTACTGACTTTTTAATCCACCTCAGAAAGTTAAATTTCCTATGAGGAAGAGGAGCAACACTGGGGATATTTTGCTTAGATGATTAGAAACTATATAGGGAAATCACAGAGGTCGTTCAGCACAGAAAAGAAAATCAAAGATTTGCCAATATTGCTTTGCAAAAACAACGTCCACGGAACAATTAAGAATTTTGTGATGAGTATTTCTCTAGCCGGTGCATCACCAAGGAGGCCACTGGAAAATTCTGTCTTTCGTATTATTTAGCACATTCTGAAAGTGGACAGGTTTGTGGACAAAAAGAGGTGCTAGAAGACTTCAGGAGTAGTAATAAATATTAATTATTATTAATTATTACTTCAGGAGTAGTATTAATGGGCCTGTTTAGCTTCAGCAGAGCAATACATCTTGGCCTTGACATTGCTTCTTCACAGGTTCTCACAGTTTTGGCATCTAGGCAGAAGCATTTCTCTGAAGCAGTGCTTGTGCCCATTGTCCTCTTACAGAATGAAATTGTTTCGGCCTTCAGTTTCAGCTGTGAGCCCGACATTGTGTCAGAGGTCATCACAGGTCTTTGGGGGAAGAAAGCAGGTCTTACCTGCTGGTCTTGTGATTGCATCATTTTTAGTGATGCACCAGGTAGCTGGACTCTGAGGGCTGACGGAGAGTTTTGAAGCAAACTGGAAGTAAGATAGATATGGTCTTTCAGTTATTAAAGAGAGTTTCTAAAAAAGGTGAAAAGCAACTTTTTACATGGGAAAATAGTGATAGAATAAGGAGGGAATGGTTTTGAAATAATAGAGGGGAGTTTTAGGCAGAAATTTGTTTCTGTGAGGAGGGTGGGACATTGGCACAGGGAATTTATACATCTGGAAATGTTTAAATTCAGGTTGGAAGAGGCTTAGAGCATTGGTCTAGTGGAAGGTGACCCTGCCCATGACAGAGGGGTTGGATAGAGATGATGATTATAGTTCCTTTCAGTCCACACTATTCTGTGTTTCAGTGATTGCATGATGATTCCATGATTCTATGAGGTGTGACAATGAAGATGGCTCACAAACCTTCCTGTACCCAAAAACAAACTTCAAATAAATGATCTAAACCAAAACAGGGGCATTTGGTCTCCCTGGCCAATCATTTTGCTATCCTTCACATTTCCAGAAGGAAGGTATTTTTTACAATGATTGAAAACAAATAAAAAATGGAGTGACACTACTACCTGATTTGTTGGGAAATATGCACATATACTCCTGAAAGCGTATTTCTCAGTCTTGGTTTCTATGATTAAAAAAATAAATAAATAAATAAATAAATAAATAAAATTAAAAAAAGGGAAGAGAATCTGTTAAATGTAGAGCTTGGGGAAGGAAAACCTCAAGACAATTATCCTTTTGCTGTTAAGGTTTCTCTTAAATGAACACAAGTTGCCATTTCTTTCTTTCTGCTCTTCCACATGTAACTCATATAGGATTTTTCAACTTCCCTTCACACTTTGTAACTTTCCAAACCAGCTGGAGCTGCATATCTTTTAGCTGTTACAGATAGAACTGTTTCCTTGGTAGGTAGAAAAGTTGAAAGTATTCTTATCCATTTTCTCACAAAGTGAGAAAAATCCATGTATGCATATACCTACTGAAGTGTCATCCTAAACACAGAATAAGAGTCCTTTGTGAAGGCAGCTCAGTTGGATCCTACAAGGAGATTTGAAATGTAAGAAAATAATTTTGGGTACCTAAACACCTTTTGTTTCTACTCAGATCTGTAAAGCTCAATAATATATACATTTTAAACCCTAAAATTTAATTCTGTTCTCTTGCCCAACTCTTTTCTGTTTGTTGAGTGAGCCATAGTGCATTGCTTTGCCTAAATGTTAGTGCATACACTCAGAGCTCATCCATTCCTCCCAACAAAATACCAAATTTCCAAGTAAGCGTGTGGAATGGGCTTAACTGTATTTAAGTGAGGCTCCAGTTAGCCTACTGAGAGAGTCAGAGGAAATACCAATGATCTGAGAACTCCTCTCCTTTAAGGATGGGAAAAATAGAAACAGTAAGAGAAACTGGTGTCTGACCACTTTTTTCGAAAGCCATCTTCCTGGTTACTCGTTGTAATAGAGCCCCCTAGCCCCTTCCTTTTCTATCCTAGTAGAACGGCAGAAAAGGAAGATCCTTAGGATTAGTAAGAAAGAGGACAGGAGGATAGGCAACTTTTGGGTGACACGTAGCAGAGATTTGGCCCTAGGCCAGTGAACTGGCTTGCATAGAACTCACAAAAATGAGGGGCAGGATCTCAGGCCACTGCTATTCCAAAAACGTACCCACCACAACTGGTCCATAAAGCCATCAAACTGTCTATCCTCCACTCACATATTCAGTTTTAGAAATTTAGTATCATGATTTGGAAGAGGAGGAGTTTCACCCAGCTTACCTAGGAATGAGAAATCTCTCTTTGAATGTAGGCTGTCATCCTTCCTAAAAGTGGACCTGCGCTATCTCAGTGAAGGACCCATCAGCTACTCAAGTGGAGTACCACAAAGTCCTGTTAAACAGTATTCTCTTTAGTCCTGTATTCTAATGAATAACAAAAAGTAAGAGCCTGTTTCTTACAGATCAAGCTCCTCTGAGCACATTGCTGTATTGTAAGCTTAGACAGGTTTGGAAAAGTAAGTAGACTGCTGAGACAGCTACTAGACACCTACAGATAGGCTTAATTTTGGTCTCTAGTTATATTAACAGTTATATTTACTCCAGACTAAATGTTGCTCTCCATCTCTTCTTCACCAGCAGGAGGCAGTCTCTTCTGTGTTTTGGGAATATCATGTGACTTCACATGAACTGTTGTAGCTGCCTCCTCTTGCCAGATTTCCTCAACTTTTAACTACTTTTCACAAACGTCAACAGCTGACACAGTTGGTGGTTTTAGACAAACATTCGCTGAAAACAACTCTTCTCTGTCACCTAAAGTAATACCTTTTTAAAATGATTATTTACAAGGCCATAAATCGATGTCTTCACTGAAGTTTCTGGTTGAACTTCCAATACTATTCTTTTCCTTTAGTTTACCACATAGAATTTGATTAGAGGGAGAATTGAGTTTGATAGGGAATGGCATAGAAAGAGCATAGAGTGTTAGAGGAAACAGCAACAAGTGGAGATTTGATGAAAAACCTTGAGATGATAGTGGTGAAAGTGAGGAAAATAGAAGTGGTGAAAAAAGTTTGAACTTCCTTCTCAGGAGCTGTCCTTTCCATCTCTACTCTTGTTCAAATATTCTACAGACAACTATTTTGGGTTTGAAGGACTCTTAAGAGGTGCTTCTCAGCATGCATTCTTCTCTGAGCTTCTCCACCACCATCATGCTCCTTCCCTTGTTTTCTCCTCTATGCACGACAGCCAAATCCCTGAAGCAGCAAGTGATAGAACAAGAGGAAATGGCCTCAAGTTGGGCCATGACAGGTTGGGATAGGAAATCAAGTAAAATTTCTTTACTGGAAAGGTTGTCAAGCCCTGGCACAGACTGCTCAGGGCAATGTTGAAGTCACCATCCCCAGAGTGATCTAAATGTGTAGATGTGTTGTTCGGGGGCACAGTTTAGTGATGGGCTTGTGAGCTCTGCGTAAATGCACAGACTGTATGATGTTAGAGGTCTTGTCCGACATAAATGAGTCAGTAATTCTACAATTCTGAGATGCTTGCTGGTTTTCTCTATTTTGGATGCAGGTGTGTATGAACAGCACAGTGGGTGTTTGAAACCTCCCATGGTAAAATTTGACATCCTCTGTTGGGCACAATCCACTTTAACTTGTGCCTCAAATAATTTCAGGTGCCAGCACTGAAACTAGCAAGGCAAACGTAGACATTATTTCCTATGTTCCTGTGTATAAATTTCCAGAAGAAAATCAGAGATTTTATTATCATTCATAATTACAATAAAAGCAAACTCTAAATGTCAGTCAGAGCAACTGAAAAGCAGGACTTATGTGCTGAATCACTTCTGTGCTGTGAAGCTGGGAACACATAATGCTCAGAGCTGAGAAACATAGTAAATTAAAAGAAGAAAGAAGAGATTTCAATAAAACACGATTTACTCATAATTTAAGGGACAATAGGACATCTTAGAAGGACATTTACTGCTGTTTCCATAAAGTGGGAAAGCGGGGACCGGGGTGGGGAGGGGTGGGGGGGGTGGGGGGGGCGGCTGGTGTGCATGGAGAGGAAGCAGCTTAGGACTCTCAGTGATCGCAAAAGCCCACACTGTAAAAAGACCCTATTTTGGTTAACATGTTGTCCATCTTTAATGGTAGTAGCTTTAATGTAACAGCTGGTTTTGATGTAATTTCTTTTCCCAGACTTCTCCCCAGACTGCTCCCTGGGTACAGGCAGGGAGGCCAGAGATCTAAAGCCAGGAGCTAAAGGATTTTTCATCATTTAACAGGCCACTTGTTGCTATGTACTCTGCAAGCTGGACAGTGCAGCCTAGCAGGACAGTGGGATCTGTTTTAATATTACATGCTTCCAAAAGTGCAACTGGGTCTGCAGAAGCAACCTGGGCATCATCATTTTGTACCTGGGGGTTGTGGGATGCAGCAAAATATCCTCAAGTAGCATGGTGATAATGGTTGTCTATGCGTGCACTCAGTGTTCTGACATAAACCTTCAAAACACAGTGAGGGATGGAAATGACCTAAGCAGGTAAGAAAGCAAACCTGCTGCTCTGGGTCATAATAGCTGTGCCTCAAATTACACTCTTAATTACATGAGTGTAATTGGAAGAGAATTGTTCACAATTCCTGCAAATTCCAGTCCTTTTCCACTGCTCCTGTTACACAGTCACACAAAGGTTTCTTTCCAGAATCTATGAAAAAATTAGTATAAATTGTCTGCAATCAGGACACAATGAGATACTGTCTGTAAGAACCACATGAACACGGGAAGGCTGATTTACTAGGAGTCTGAGAAAACATAGCTGACTGAAAAAATATGGGGGCTGGGTGACTTTTCCCCCTCAAAAATGGAAAAATGTCTCCTGCAACTGAAGCCAAAAATTTCAAGCTCTAGAAGTGTGATTATTTATTAAGGGAATTCTTGCCAAGAAGATCTCTTCTTTGAGGAGGATTGTATTCAGCAAATAAAACCCAGAAATATTCATATTGGTCAATTCTTTGTACCAATAATGTTTTTACGTATCAGAACAGCTATTTGGCGTTGGTTCTAGTCCTATTAACTTTGATTCTTGACATGCACAAGGCAAAAGAGGTTAATGTTTTGCCTTTATATTATGCTCAATGATCATGTATGTCAAGCAAAACAGAAAAGGAGCATTCAGGTACCTTGAAAGATAGCTAGTAAATCAATCAAAATTTTCTGTTTTCCTTGCTCCTTTGTTGTCAGTATTGTGGACACTGTAAGATGGTGAGACACAAAGGTAAGCGCTTTCTAGAATCTCATTTTTGTCTAAGGACCTTAATAAATCAAAAAACTACTGAAACTATCGGGAAGGGCAATTTGAATATTCTCTCTGCCTTGAGAAAATGATGAAACCGCTTTTTTGAAACTGAAACCTCTGATTGTTTAGCCTTGTCCCAAATTCAGCTGTGCAATTGCACATTCTGGATTGGAACTCCTTCTCAAAGTCCTGCTGTGTGTGCCAGAAACTCAGGGGATGTGGAGTAGATACTCCTTGATGAAGGGTTGCTGTATTTTCATGTACTGTATTTTCTTTTTCTGAAAGAGAGGGAAGAGCTAATGGAGGTAAAACTGAACCAGTTGCGTTCACTAGGTGGTGTTCTGTCACAGTATCCCATGCATAGGATGTTTCTCTTTGTTTTTTCAAGGATGAAAAATGTAGAGAAGTCCTTTACACTCCTTTGGAGAGGACATCCATGGTACTTCACATCTGCTCAGCCTAGCTCTTACAGAGGCTCACAGGTAAGATTGGATTACAGCCAAGGAGGTTTTAGGAGTCTCTGGGATGTGTCTTCAAAGCACTGACCTCATCTGCATGAGTGGCACCTGCCTGTGACATGCTTCCCCAGCTTGAAACCCAGTAATGTTATAAGTTGTACTATATTCTATCTGTTTGTAGGGAACTAGTGCCATAAACATAAATTCTGTGCTCTACTAACCATATATTCTCTGAATAAAATGAAGTTTTAATTGTAACTACAATTTAGTGCTGCCATTGCCAAGGATTCCTTAGAGTGTCCATTTGTCCCCTTTCTGTTGGACAGCACTTGTGACCTCAGGAATCTTCTCTGTGCATTTTTTAGGGAGAGGATAAGCCTAGTGGGAGTTCACAAATAGCAATGAGGCTGTCTCTAAATATTCTGCCAATTCTCTATGCTTTGCATATATAAAGGTAGTAAAGAAAGGAAAATAAAATTAGTCAAAACAGACAACCCAGAATATGAAACCTGTTTCCACATTCTTTACATAGGAAAACATGCCTTTATTGCTTTCCATATGAAGATATAGATGTACTTCCATTTGGAAGACAGCTTTTGAAAGCTTTGCAGAACTCAGCTGCAAAATATAGACTTTGAAATGAAAGTTGGTATAAATAACTGATTCTTTTATATATTGCATACTTCATGTATATAGTGCTGTACATATTATAAGCATGCTAGTGGGGCATTCTATTTTCAGCACACTCAACTGTGACTTTGTTGCTCAAACAGCTAGTGGTTAATAATACAGGTTTTTGAGGGTTTGTATGTCACCAGATTGTTTCTGAAATTTGAAATGATCTAATGAAAAGATCTTCATTAACATATACTTTTGCCTATCATTTTGAAAACAGATCCATGCCCAAATCTAATATCTACAAGGCTTCCCTTTTATCTCCCTCCTCAAAAGTTCCATCATTCATTTAAAATAAAGTCATACCCTCCAATAGGAATTTTCTATTGTAGTTAATATTGCACTCTGTATGAACTAATATACTATGGGATTAAAAAACACAAGGACTAATATGCAGGAAAATTTTTTTCTTCTACTTCTATGCAAGAAATAAATTTAGTTGAATTTTTGTTCTTCTGAAGTTCTTTTCTTTCAAGAGGAAAATAAGGAACATACATTCCACTATTTACACTCTCTTACATGTACTTTCCACATAGAACTACCTTCTGAAAAAGTACATGTGAAGAGCTGCCCTTTCACTGAGTGAACTAAGGTCATCCGCTCTGCCTTTGTCTGCTCTTGAATAAATCACATCTTTCTTTTATGGAATGATGTGGAAGCTGCATCCCTTGATTTTGAAGGTATTTGCCACTGATCCTTTCTAATTTATCCTAAAAGATTGCTGAGCGGTAGTTTTCTAAACTCTAGTTTTCACTGCTGAAAAGGGACAAGACAAGCTTTCCTAGAAGTTGGGGAGAATTCTGGCAAAATTCTCCTGACAGTCAAAGCTTCCTTCCAGCACATCTTTGTTGAAATGAATGAACAAGTTTGGAGGACATGGAAGAGGAAAGAGGGGAGGAAAAGGGACATTTCACAGTTTTTTGTCTGTCACAATGATCAGTTCTGCCTACTGAGATGAATATCCAAAAACAGTGGACCATAAAATAAACATAATAGCTCAAAACCATTTACAGTCACCAACCAATTGTCTATTATGCATCTCTTTCAGTTCATGAGATCTACCTCAGAGTGGGGGGCTATTTCTAAATTCTAGGTCATATTTATCCATCAATTTCAGTCCACCAATTTCAAAGGGATGGAAGTAATACAAGGTAAAAGTTAGGAAACTGAAAGGAACAGCAAGCTAAAAGTTAAGAAAAGTCCCTGCACCATGTATTAAAAAGATGCTGTGAAGACAAGGTGGGGAAACTCCCTAAAAATGTGTGATTGTATTTCTCAGTGCTATAATCCCAATTTTGGGAAACTGTTTCATGCTGCATTACAAATTCCAAACATGTATTTTGATATTTGGAAATTTGTTTATTGTGCTGGTTTTTAAAAAAAAAAGATTACTTTATTTTATTTTATTTTATTTTATTTTATTTTATTTTATTTTATTTTATTTTATTTTATTTTATTTTATTTTATTTTATTTTATTTTATTTTATTTTATTTTATTTTATTTTATTTTTTTTATTTTATTTTATTCTGTTTTTAAAGTGAAAGAATAAGCTACCACCTCTGTTGAAGACTAATCAGAAAGGTGCTGGCTATAGAAAAGAAGCTTGATTCAAAAGAAAATATTCAAATGAATACTTTGAATATTTACAGACTGCTTTGAGTTTTATTACTCCAGTTGAAATGTAACCAAAGTATTTAGAATTAGTGGCTTCAAACATAAGTGTAAAATTGAGGAATTTAATAGTTAAAACTAGAAAGTTACATATTCTGCAGTGCCTAGCACAGTCTGGGTGTGTCCTTATATGATTCAGAAAAAATGTCATGTTCATGACTTGTACTAAATTGTCCTGCTCATGTGGTTTTAAACATGTTGAAGGGAGGGGTTACTATTTTTTGCTTACCAGCCTATCATTCCTCATTTGGTTTGTAAAGAAGTGCAGTCACTCTTGGAGCTAGTAATCCTGACTTTTGTTTGTGTTCCTCTCCCAGTCAGGACAACTGGCAGAGGGACTATTAAGGACAGCAGCCAGTCTGGGACATATAAATTAGCTTCCTCCTGTTATCTCTGACACCCATTGGGTACAGGCTACACATCTGCCTACCATCAGCTTTAATTCAAGTTCATCATGCCCAGAGACAGCATCCTCCAGAATGGAGAAAAAACTGGCCTGCTGCCAGCACCCTTTGTTCCTTCCATCTGGGTAGAACAGGATTACCTAGGATTAGCCAACACTTAGGTTCTCTGAACTGATCAGTTCAGTCAAATTACTGTGCAAAGTAAATTGATCCTCCCAAACAAAAGGGTCTGCCAGTGGGGAGGTACCTGAGAAAGCAGCATGCCTGTGTAAACAGTTCTGTCCTTTGCCACAGTGTGGAGTGTGTCAGCACCATACGCTGCCACTATGTATTTATTAAGTGACAGATTAACTCATCTCAGCATTTGGGACCCTGTTTCCAGCTGTGAGGATGATTGATGGGCTGACTACTGCTTCCGTCTTGGAAGTTATTTCCTTCATTGAACAGAGCCAAGAAGACAGGAAATTGCCCCCGTTGTAAATGCTAATCTCACCACTCCTTCAAAGACCAACCATAGAAGTTTCTTCCAGGCAAAGTCTTAAAAGTGGTACATTACACATCAAATGCATACGAATTAGAAATTTCTTTTCAAGGCTCTATCAGTTATTAAGGGTCTTCCTTTCCATATATTCATCATGCCCCACTTCACCCCTTAATTACAGTACAGCACTTTCTACTAATTGTGAGAAAGTCCATGGTAGGCAGGATCTGCATTAACTTCTGCACCCTCTGAGATGTATTTCAGGGTCAGGTAGAAAGGAGGCAGATGGGCCCCAATTCTTAGGGACATGGCCTTCAAGGAACAAAGACATGTTCCTTTTGTTCCCACCGGCAATGTTTCTTAAGAGAATGCCCCATGAAAAGTACATTTCATTAGTGTATTGCTTTGGTAAATCTCATGTCCACAAGACCTTGCACCCACACTGGTAAGGGAGTCACGGTTTCCCTACTGCTGTTGAATAGGGTCTCACTACCAGCCATTTATCTCCTGGTAACTTCTAGTGGGAAGATATCAATAAATCTTAAAATGGACTCTCTGCCATGGATCAGAGAATTTGGCCTGTCCAAACTGCTCTATCTTGACTCAGACCACGATCATTTTTTTTTTACCTTGTCTGATTCTTTACTTGTTGGGAAGTGAAATTCAGGTTTACCAAATTTCTGTAAAATGGTTTGTTCTACCTACCTTGATTTTTTTTTGCAACAGCTTCTAAAGCTCCTAACAAGTGACTACATTTTTATGAAACGAGGAACATTTTGGGATGCAGATAAAACCAATTTAAAGCTTCAGATACTTCCTTAATCACCCTTTTAATGCTTAAAAGATGAACGTGCCTATTTTGTTTTAACTTGAAGTAATAATTTCAGTGTATAGGAAATGATTTTGGTTTTTTTTTGGAGGGAAAAAGAACCTCTGGTTCTCTTTGTCTGTCCTGTGCAAAGAAGGTAGACCTTGTTTAAGTTAGGATAAAATATTCATTCAAAGATTTAATATTTTCCTTGGTTTTGTTGGAACTTAATTTCAATCAAGATTTTTCTGCCAGTACTAAGTGAAAAAGAATGAAACATCCTTATCTTTTAAAAGGAACATTAAAGGAAGCACCATCTCATTTCCCTTCATATTTCACTTTTTAAAATAATTACACCAGACATTAAAACCAAAGTTAAAACAGATGCTAGCGCATATGTGTGTTGTCTGCAAGCAAGTTCCAGGTTTGGATTTGCTAAAAATAAAACTTTAATGAGCAGATATACTTGCCAAATTTGTGGTCACTCTAAGAGATTACACTCATTTGTACTTTAGAAATTCTCTGGTGTAAGACCAAGAACCCATTTCAGGACATCCTAGGAAAAACTTTCCACTTGGCATAACCTTCACCTTAAGATGCACCAGCAACACCATCAGATGAGACTCGCATGAACTCCAGAGACCACTCCAGTGATTTGGGCTGGCAGCCAATTTATTCTAACTTGTGCACCTGTCTACTAGAAAAAAAAGAATCCACACATCTTTCGTTTACACGCCCCTTCTAAAATGCCACATTGACAGGAATATTATCTACATTTTTATAGGTAAGATTAAATATTTGCATGTGACCTGTGGACATGGTGAGACCACAGCTAAACAGAGACCTGCCTCATCCCAGCAGCAGTCTTGGTCCAAGCCTTTGCTCTCGGTGTTTGTAGCAAAAACTATACCTGTCTTGTAACAGCTCACCTTGATTGTGTCTGGGCAGTGAATGTTTTTACAGGACATCTACCTGCTGAAACATCCCTTGCTGGGATTTCTAGAATAAAAGAGTTTGATTTCTTCTAATTTATTGCACAGTCATGGAAATAATTGGGAAAGGTAATGGAATTATTTCCCATTCCTCTGAACAGTCTGCAGGGATTTTTTATCCAAACCAGATAATTGACTAAGTCAACATAGCATTAAACTTCTATTTTTAGCCCTCAAGTCCTTGTAAACATGATGTGGTGACAGGAGCAGTTTTTCCAGCTGTGTTAATAATAAAAAATAACAGCAAAAAACCCTCCCAACAAATCAACACAATCTAAGAACCCCCAAATTAAAAAAAGGCATTTTGCTTGGCCTAGAGACTGAACAAAAATAGTCCCGCACTTGAGAAGCAGGTACATAAAGATAGATTACAAATGAGGTGGAGAAATGAGGAGTTCCTTTAATGTATTTATATATATCTGCTGTCTTGGTTTGGGGAGACAGGTATCTGCCAGGTAATAAAAAGAAAACAACTGGAGTTTCCTTTGGAATGGAGAGTGTAAACTACACCCTCCACCCCTTTTTTCTTCTTTTTCAATTATAAATTTACAATCAGAGACTCTTAGGCAAAGATTTGGGAAATAGGAATAGCAGTTCTTTACTAGAATGTATTACAAAGCAAACAAACACAAAAAACCCCTACCAAACAACTACAGCATTAGTAACAAACAAAAACAGTACTAAGAACCTTGAGGGCATTGTTTCACAAAACCCAGGGCAGTTTGGTTTCGGTGTTCCTGCAGGATCCTCAGAGCACCAAGCTGAAAGAGTGGAAAAGTCCCGGGCTGGTAGCTGGGATGGCAGGGTGTCCCGGCAGGCAGGGGCAGGATGTCCCAGCAGGGCAGGGGGTGCAGGGTCACACTGCAGCAAGACGAGCAGCGCCGAAGGAGCTGAAGGCGAGGCAAAGCCGGCCCAGCTCCCGTGGGTGGCAGAGAAAACTCCGGATTCAGGCCGAACCGGTGATAGTCGATTTCCAGGACTGGATCCCTTTGGCCACAGTGAAACTCTTCCAGCCAGCAATAGCCCTTCTCTCCCTCCCCGAACGCCGAACGCCGGAAAAAGAACAGCCCGCAGCTGCCTCAAGCTCTGTCTTTTACCTGCCTTATCTCCCTCTTCCAACTTTGTCCACCTCTTTGTTTCAGTTAAGGACTCTCCAACTCCAACACTTGGTCTCCTTGGTAACTTCTGGAGAAAAAATTCTTTAGAGAAAGAAGGAACAAACCTAACCCCCAACATCTGCACATGTATGTACAAATACATGTTTACACATGTGTATCTCTAAATTTGAATATGTGTGCATTTATTCCATCTATATCCACAAATATATCTATATAGAAATAATGTGGTGACTTAACATCTTGCCTGTGAGAGGGGAATAAATGGCAGAGCACTTTTTTTGAGCACTGATGCTTGACAATGCTGCATTACTTTGAATTGGGAACTGACAGACCCACACATCCCTGCAAGTGTCAATGTTATAATGAAGAAACGTGATTATGTTATCTGTGTCAGGTAGAGGTTTGGCCAATCACTCAACGCTCATCTTCTTTCATCACATATTAGCTTTGTTGTGTTTTAGGTGCTTTATTTTCAGCGGCAACACCATGTTGATCAAACTACAACTCTCATTCCATTTAGCGAGGAATAGAACATCCTTCTGTTCTCAATTTAGGCATCTTAAAAGCATTCTTGAAATACAAAATCCTCTGTCAGCTGGGCTGAACAGCATGATAATAATGTTATTTTTCTTTCTAACACAAGATCAAAGCTTCAGACAAGGTGGCATATATCTTGGATATTCAGCCTCTAAAATTCAGGTCCGTTGAACCCAGAGATCGCTTGTTGCTGATTTTAGAGTGTAAAATTGCTTGTGAAGGAAGCATCCAGTTCCATGGCAGTATTTAACCACTGTCCTAAGTTCATGTACCACTGAGTACTTTGCTAAAATGTGAGGGATTTTCCTCTGATGTACTGTCATTTGTTTTAGTACAGAAAATGAGCATGAAGCCAAGGCTCTGCAAGATCTGCAGAGAAAGCAGAAATACCGAAGAATTGTCAATCCAGCTCTCTTCAGCCTAGCTTTTAAATTTACAGGGAGGAATTAATATTTGCCTTCTTTCCACTCCTTACATTGTAACTGTTCTGCATAAATCTAGGAGAGGCTCTAACCTCAAGTTATTAGCAGTCACTGGGCAATTTACTCCTGCTTTCCTTCTCCCCTTCCCCAGCTCCATAAAAACATTGTATTTCCCTCTTACAGTGCCAAAGTGCCTAACCAATGCATAAGAAGGCTCTAAGCGTGGATTTGGCCTCCAAAATACTGTGTTGGTCTGGCCTGGGAGGACATGAAATGCCTCAACATTCACTGCAAGAACTTCTGCTCATGACCAATTGTCCGATTAGATATTAATGTCTCCTCACAAACTGCAAGAACTGCGGTCATTGAGTTGCTGTCTTCCAGAAGGGCTGCAGGCAGACCCGAATCTGGATTCCTTCTCTCATCTAAGAATTTCTCATCACCAGAGATGACAGAAGAATCACCTGAACCCTCTGTCTGAAGACTCGATGAGTACAGGAGAAAATCTTTGAGCAGCCATTGAAAGTGAGAGCTGTTTTAAATCCCAAAATCAGCCAAGCAGAAATAAAAGGAATCATGACAGAAGAGCTGGCCATGTTTCCCATGGCAAGATTCTGAACTGATGGAATGTAAAACTTTTCACTTGAATTAGTGCAAGAGCACTTAAGGGCAATAGTCTGGAGAAAGAAAGCATTTTTCATTGGAGTAACAGAAGGGAGAAGGGGCACTTCTCACCATGCTAACTGGAAAAGCAAACTCACTGATTTTCCTCACTGAACTGGTCAAGAGCTTTCTTTCCTGCTTTAGTTAATTTAAACATGACACTTTTGTGGCTCCACTGCATTGCACACAGATGGAATGCTTTTGTTAAAGTGAAAAGAGAATTGTTTACTTGTCAGCCTGATTAACCTCAGCTATCATGAAGAGACTGCTTACATTATGCTTAATGGAAGTTTCATTCCTTTTGTCCCTTCATCTTTTCCCTTTATCTGAGTTTTGTTAGAGTCTTAATACTCCTGTCATTTACAGGAATGTCCTGGGCACAGAAAAGCTGCCTCAGAAAAATAGCACATCACCTTTTCTTCCCTGCTGTGCAGCCCCCTATGAAAGCTCCTGGGACTCTTCAGGGGGTGCCTGAAAAATAGGAGAAAAAAGCAGGACGTGGACAGGAGGGAATGACAGAAGCCTGCATACATGTTAAGTGCTATTTATGAAAGTGAATCCCCAGTGAACACAGCCCCTATATACATGAAAGCACAGAGGATTAATGACAATCGCCTCAGCAATGATAGAAGCAACAAGTGGCCTTCCTCTACTGGCCTTGATATTACCTGTCAGACTCAGTGCAGCACACATACACACATACACTCACCGTATACGAAGCAGCCTTGCCCTGGACCTTGTGACTGAGGTGTGTGGGTGCAAATTATGTTGAACCTTGGATTTCATTTTCCACAGGGCAAAGTGATAAGTCACAGAATCGCAGAATCCCTAGGTCAGAAGAGATCTTCGAGATCATTGAGTCCAACCCAGCCTTAACACCTCAACTAAAGCAAGGCACCAAGTGCCTCACCCAGTCTTTCTTTAAACACATCCAGGGATGGTGACTCCACCATCCTGAGCAGACCATACCAATACTTTATCACCCTTTGTGTAAAAAGCTTTATTATAATATCCAGCCTATATTTCCCTTGGCACAGCTTGAGACTGTGTCCTTTTATGCTGCCTGTCAGTTGCTGCCTGTGTGTCAAGCCCCTGCATGTGCTTTCTTACTCTCAAGATGAGAGAAACTGAATTGGGGTAGGAAAAGGAGGCTGAGCTCCAGAAACGCTGCCCTGTGAGCTTGTCCATCTTTCTGCTGGTCATCACTTCAATGGATGGGCTGATGCACTGATCAAGAGCATTTCATGTGACCTGGCTGCAGGAGCAGGCTAAAAGTTGCTTTTACCACACTGTTGAAATAGACAATTTTGCACGTGGAGATTAACAGCCCTTGGATGTTTTGGCCATGTTTATCCAAATGCCTGCTCATTAATTAATTCAGTGGGAAGATCTACAGTGAGCTATTGCCAGGTCTTCCATGGCCTCAGAAAAACGCTTCATGAAAAGCACCTCAGTAAAGGGCACCCTCTCTTTCTGTTGGAAGGTGTGCAGTTGTCTAGGAAATTGCTGTGATATATTGGGACTCATGCCCCCAAAAACGTGAGAGTCCTATTTTCATGCCTGTTCCTCTGTTGCATTTTTCCCTTTTCCCACTGAGTTTGTTTCAGCACTGTCTTGGGCACCAGCAGGTGCAAGAGCAGTTCACACCCTGAACATGAAACCTCCCGTCTCCTGCTACCCTTCCTTTGACAGCTGAGCAGGAAAGAATGGTTACCCACAGATGGGAAATGAAGGTGTGTTGCCATCTCCCCCATCCTCTGAGATGGCAAGACATGGAAAGATGACCCATCCTAAGCTTTTGTGAGAACTTTGAGTTCCCCTTATGAGACACATGTTTCAGAACTAATGTAGAAACAATTTAAGCTAAAAGACCTTTCAGGATTGTCCCATAGACAACTTCTGGATGTTGTGCTTTCTTTTGTGCCTTCTTTTGTTTTCAGCCCAAAGTTAAAGACATTACGAACAATTTCCCCTTACAGAATAGCTGTACATTTCCAGTTTCCTGTGACCCATCCCTTCTCTCATCACTATACCAATAAATGCCCCCACCGTTTGATTAGGTGTTTCCAGCCCTATGCTACCAGAAGTAGTGAGATTGAGAATAACTGGAGACTTTGAATTAAAAGATTAGTGGAAACAAATTGTAATGAAAGACATCAACAGAATTTTGAACCTTGATTTCATTTTACACATAGGAACTGGAGCTGCTTTAGTGGATGAAAGTATAATTTTTTTGGAGAGTTAAGACTTAGCAGTCCCCAGAGCAGGACAATAGGGGGCCACTGTGCCAAAGTGTCAGTCCAGCTCTTTAGGCCTGAAGACAGGAAAAAAATTTTTAAAAATTCACAGTGGAAACACAGACAAGCTTTTTTCATCTGTCTGTATAGAAGAAAGAATTACTACTTCAATTTCTATCTGAAACTTCAGGAACAGGCTTAATGGGACTCTGCACCAGAACTTGTCTCTCTGAAGAGGAATTTGTTGCCTCCAGGGTCAGGAATGCGGGAGAGGGTGGAGGAGTGTTCTGTAGTTGTCCTTGTGGACTTTCAAGGGTGAATCCAGGCTAGGAAGAGCATTAATTCGAAAGAAAAGTAATGGAAAAGTAGATACAAAAATGAAGATAGATTTGCCTCTGAATCCTAATGTCTTTATCCTTGGGGATTTTGATTCCATTACAAATATTAGCAAAGATCAAGGGCATATTATTTCAGGGCAAGTCTGATTAGAAAGAAGTTAATTCAGCAAAAGTGGAAATCAGCTAAAGAATTAAAAATTGATGTGAGAAATGCAATGGAATTTTCAGATCCTTTAGGAATCTTCTCACACTTGACTTGTTCCTTCAAGGAACCTCTTGTACCTTTTAAACCCAAACCAACTCTCTCCTCTTATCCTCCTGGATCCTCCTAGGCCTTTCCTCTGCACATTTTGCCTTTGATACTCTTTCAGAATATCTTTTCCCCTTCCTACCATGCTTTTTTGGAGGCACAAAATGCTGCCTATTATCTATCCAGACCACCAAGAAAAGATGGAGAGCATTCTTCCCATTGCTTATTTTAGCGTCCCCTTCTGCCTTTCACGTTGTCTATTTTTACTGCCTCTGCCAGTAGGGAAGACTCAGACAGATGGCAAGTACTGGATTTTTAATGAGGAATGGATGTGTATGGCAAACCAAACCTCACCTCAGAGTCAGAGTGGCATCCAAGGAGATGTTCTTAAGAAAATCCTCATCAATGAAAATTAAAGGAGGATGGTTTACCCATTTTCTAAAATTAAGGTGGTTTTTTACATCTATTCTTCTTCATTGGCTGTTGAACTGATGCATCTCAAGTGAGAAAAGAAACAAAAAAGACAATTTGGCCATGCAGATGGAGTCGACAGTGGGAAAGAGAGACATGAGATGAGACTAGTTTCAAATTTCTTTCTTACCTACTTGTCCAAAGAGACAAAGCTCATGTTTTCACAGGTTAAGAGGCATGCCTGCACCTGTGCATCTGTGTATCTTCCTTCCTAATATTCTTTCAGTGACATTGCAGACTGCATTGTCTGAAGCTATTATATTTCTAGAAGGTTTATGAAAAAACCTTCTGAAGTTCTACTAAGCCAAGTACAAAGTCAGGCACTTGAGCCAAGGCAATCCCAAGCACAAATTACAGGCTGTGAGGAGACTAGATTAAGAGCAGCCCAAGAAGAAGGACTTAGGAGTGTTGGTGGATGAGAAGCCCAACATGTGAGCTCCCAGATTAGAAAGCCTCTGTCCTTGGCGGCAGCCAAAGAAATGGGACCAAAGCAGGTTGAGGGAAGGCATTCTGTCCTTCTACTACCCTCGCATGAAACCCCACTGGGTCCATTTCTGGGCCCTTCAGAATAAGAAGGACATCACCTTGCTGAATCACGTCCAGAGCAGGTCATAGGGCCTGGTGCAGCTCTCCTGTGAGAAACGGTTGACAGGCGTTGTTCCGAATGGAGAAGAGAAGGCTCTGGAGAGATCTCAGAGTACCTTCCAGCAACTAAGAGTGCTATAAGAGAACTGGAGAGGGCCTTTTGATGAGGGCATGGAGTGATAGGATAAGGAAGAATGTTTTCAAACTGAAAGAGGCCAGGGCATTATTAGATGTTTGAAAGAAATTCCTCTCTGTGAAGGTGGTGAAGCACCGGCACAGGTTGCTCAGAAAAGCTGTGGATGCCCCATCCTGGAAGTGTTCAAGGCCAACTTGCATGAGGCTTTAGGGAATCCGGTCTAGTGGAAAGGGTCCCTGCCCATGGCATGCGGGTCACACGGGGAGATCTTTAGGGTGTCTTCCAACTCAGACTGTCCAATGATTCTGTGAAGCAAAATCTTACTATCTGCTTGCCTTGCTTTGACTCCGTTCCTAACTGGCCTCTGCTGAACCCCACTGGCCCCTTTGTCTAACTATGCACAGCAGCTTTTGCTGTCATGGTAAACAGATGGTTTGATGAGCAAGGTCCTGCAATCATATCTAGCAGAGCAGACTGCACACACTCTTCCTCCCCTTCCTCTGTAGTTAAAATCAAGAATATAAAGGCCATTTGTTGTTGCTCCGAATAAAAAGCTCCATAATACTGAAACCATTTAGAGGTTATTTTGGGTACACAAAGATTTTACCATTACGTTAAGAGTTTCTCTAATTGTGTTAGAAACAATATGAAGTTCCAATTGAAATATGAAATGATATCTGCTGTATAAAAACTGAAAGGAGTTACATCACAAGTCATGAGTTAGAAATCGAGCTGGTTGCAGAAATTTACAGACTCTAAAGGTACAACATGTGTAGAATGGAGGGCCCAAACCACCTTTCTGTCTACTGCCTGGAATTGGTTAATCAAAAAAGTTAATGTGAAACAAAGACATTTTCAAGAAAAGCTTGTAAGCTACAAGCAAAAAACAATTGCAAATCATATATTTAATTTAATCTTGACATTTGCAGTTAAGAGTGAATGACTTATTATGTGGTGATGGTTATGTGGTAATGCTCCTCACTCACTGAAAGCTGTATCTCCATCTCCTCCTTGCTGTTTTTGTAATGTCTTTTGAAACCTCTCTGGAAATCCTCCACCATCTTCCACACGAAGGTGAGGAGGGCATCGTTGTAGGGGTTCTTGGCAATCTGCAGGTTCCAGAACACCAGGCTGCTCAAGTTGTTGGTGTATAGCTTCCTCAGGACCCCTGTGGTGAGGAACTTCCGCAGATTCAAGCCGTTCTCCAGGAAGAGCCAGACAAATTTGGGCCTGTCTTTCACCAGGGCTGTGAACATCACATCCTGAAGGTCAGCAGCCTAGGAAGAACTGGAAAAGCAAATGTGAGGGATCACATGTGAGACATGTAAATTTCATCTATGGCCTGATACACAATCACTGTCACACTTTCATCAGAATCAGGCCGGGGGCTTTTTCTGTGCACAATTGCCTTGGCTAGATGGCCCAGAGCATTTCTGGCATGGGCAGATCACCTTTCTAACCAGTGATGATAGAATGGATGGATCATCAGGGAATGATGGAGCTGGCTCTATGGACTATCCTGACTGAATGAGTTGGAAAGGACCACAAGGATCATGGAGTCCAGCCCCCGGCCCTTCACAGACACCCCAACAATGCCACCCTGTGCATCCCTGAGAGTGTTGCTCAAATGCTCCTTGGGCTGTGGCAGCCTTGGGGCTGTGCCCATTCCCTGGGGAGCCTGGGCAGCGCCCTGTACCCTCTGGGAGAAGAACCTTTCCCTGGTCTCCAGCCTGAGCCTCCCCTGGCACAGCTCCAGCCATTCCCTGGGGTCCTGTCCCTGTAACAGTAGAGATGGGAGCTGCCCCTTGTGAGGAAGCAGCAGCTGCCAAGGAGGTCTGACCTCCTCTTCTCCAGGCTGAACAGAATGTGACGGTCAGTGCGGGAGCAATAGACACTCTCTTGACACAGAGGCCCAGGTGCTGAGACAGTGGCTCCTGCTGGGATGTGTCCCTCCCCACAGCTCCCAGCACTCCCTCAGAAGGGGGCTGCACCTGCCAGTTTCGGTCATTGTTGAAGATCTCGTCGCTGACAAGGTCCAGCTGGTTCCACTCCAGCAGCAGCTTCAGCTGCCCGTTCCAGTTCTCCCTGTCGTGCTCCTTGGTGCTGAAAGCTGCAGGCGAGGAACAATCTCTGAGTAACAACCAGGCACATTTATCATCTCTGCTTCTCACACTGCCAGGACAAGACTTCTTCCAAGTGGCTTTTTCCCCAGACTCATGCACATCTTCCTGACTGGGGGCTGGAGGCTGCTGGAGGCTCAGGGATGTATTTATGGTCCAGGAGCACTTCCTAACCAAGATCAGCACAAGGCTTTCTTCAGGCTGCTCAGAGTCCTGCACCCTCTACACCAGGGAGATTCTGCAGGATTCCCAAGTGGGGCCCTACCGGCATCCCCAAGACTCTCCAAAATGCCTTCCCAGTTACCTGGTTTGGATCTTTCCCATGCTCAGAGATCCCATACTGCTGTTGTAGCCTGCCCACACCCCTTCAGCAGAAGAAGACAGGCTCCAAATTGAGGCAGGAGCTTAGCTCTAGGGAGATGGCACTGCTCTAAGGAAACCTCCTCTAGGGAATAAATAGCCATCCCATTTCCATTTATTATTAAATTCCCAAACAAACCCAGAAAAACAATTATTTGCCTTTGTACAGAGCAAAGGAAATGGCATTGCCCACAATTCCATCTCCAACTTCTATTCTGATCACTGTCAGTAAATGAAGGCTTTCAAGGACGTCTTTGATCTACAAAAAAAGAGAAAAATTCCCTTTCAAAGCTTTCAAGGCTGTTTAGTAGCAGATCTTCTAGATCCTTTAACAAAGAAATTTATCACCGCATCGTAGTAAAGCTGCTTCTCATCAGTCCTGGGTTTTAACAAATTTAAACAAGCCTAAGTGGAAGTAGATAATGAGTTGGATTTTAAAGTCACCAAAGGACAACATTAATTATCCTCTGAACATACAGCAAAGAAATGTGATTCCCCGATGCAGATCATCTTTAACACCAAGATATCATCTCAGTAATTAGAAGCAGCAAGAAATTTCCATTAATGTAATCCTCTGAGTGTCACTTTGCAAAGCAGAAGACCACACAGAGGCAAAACAAAGGCCTTGCTTTGGTTTCAAACATTTTTCTAGGAAGGCATGGGAAGAGCCTAATTCTCTTAAGGAATCAAAGCTCTCCAGGAATGAAAGCCCACTCAGTGTTACAAAAGAAGCCCAAACAAATGAGTAGATTGCAAAAGGGCTAATCCTCCCCCTGCTCCAGCTATGGAAGTGGCCAAGAAAGTAGAGCTCTCCCCTCTTCTTCTCTGCAGGAGAAGCAGGATGACTAAGAGAAAAAGTCCCAGCTATTCCTTCAGTCCTCCATCACCAAAGCTGTGCCATAGCACAGGTGCTGCCTTCAAAGTGACCCCAGTTCCAGCCTAGACCTCTCACCTTCCAGACAACTCCTTCCCCAACACGCCCAGCAACAGCAACCCCAGCTCAACACCCTGCCAAGACCCGCAGCTGTCCCCATGCCTGCGCAGAGCTTTCCCAACCCCTGGTTCCCTGCACGTGCCGTGGCATGGCACTCAGGAGGATGTGCTCCAAGGCCTTCCCCGCTAGCAAGCTCAGGCTGCCAGGCCTACGGTTCCTGGATCATCCTTCCCACCCACCCTTCCCGTGCACGGCTGGTCCATTTGCGCTCAGCTCCGACTTGGCCGCTTCACCAGGACTGCTGCTAAAGGATGGAGAGCAGCCCGGCAAGCTCCTTCTCCAGCTCCCTCTTTACTCTCGGGGCAGGTAGAACATGCCACAGGAAAGCAAGCAGTGCCAAAAGACTTGGGCCAGCATCAGGCACATTGAGGAATGAAACAAGGCTTTTGTTCGATGGAAGGAAGCACAAGCAATTGACAGAAGTGAAGAGGACTTAGCACAGATATCCAGAAGTCCTTAGCACCAGTTAACATCAGCAAAACCTGGAAGCCTAACTTGACATGAGAGTGACTTGACAAAAAGCTTGAGACATAGCCTTTGGGAAGACCTAAGGGCGGCTACAGAATCAGCCCTGTGCAGGGAAGGCATGAGGAAGATGAGCTGCTTTGGTGAGCTGAGACTCCTCCTGGCCAGCAGGTGGACATGAACTTCAGGCCTAGGATTCTGACGCAATGTGTTTCCTTCTAAGCCGCTGCCTATGGAATCACCTCAGCAGTCTAAAGACGGAAGGGATTTTTGATAGAATTCCTACAGAAACCCACTGAAATTTGGACGTGGCGAAGAAGCCTTGTGCTGGGGTGCAGAGCCCTAACCTCCTGCCAATAAAAGAGCTCTTGGTGGACAATGCATTTGTCTGCTGATTTCATTGAATTCTAGAGACCTCTCAGGACTGCTCTATCCTGAGGGAAGGCCCTTGGCCTTGAGCTGTAGGCACCCGCGCAAGCTTCAGATCAGCTCCCTCAGCTTCCAGGACCTCTCTTGGCCGGCATCCTGACGGGGAGGCAGGACCGCTGCCAGGCACTGCTGGGACCCAGCAGGACAGGACCGGCTGTCTCGTGTCCACGTAGCACCCCCTGACACAGCCAGGGTCATCCCGAAAGCAGACAAGGCTCACGTGTCAGCGCAGAGGGGCAAGGAGCGCTGGGCTCCTCTCAGGGTGTCTCAGCTGGGCCTGCTCCACAAGACGCCCCCATTTGAAGGCCTGCTAATGCCCAGCTGCTAGAAATGCCTGCCTTGTTCTCTCCAAGATGCAGAGGAAGAGGCAGGGAGCAGGGCGCCTTGGGAGGCAAAGCTTCCAAGCCTTTTCTGAGGCCGCTCACACACCAAGAGCAGCCAAGACTCTCCCTGCTGCCTGGCCCACACAGCCCAGCTCGGTGCTGGCCCTCTGGGCCGCAGCAGCCTCCAGCAAGCAAGAGGCAAATGCATATTGCCAAGAGTTGAAGCACAGCAGACAGGTAAGATGTGAGACGTGTGTGCGGGAAGGCCTTTGAATTCACAGCTCTCCAAGACAGCTTTGGGGCTGGCAGCTGGACAGAGATGCTCCTGCTCACACCTGTGTCCAAAGGGGGGAAACACACCCTGCTGCAGGTGCTTGCCTTGGTCTCTGCAGGTCCAGCTGGATTCCAAACCTGCTCTTCACAGCCTTCTCCCTTCCCTTGTCCGCCTGCCAAGGGCAACGGGCCTCAAGGACTGAAAGGACCACAGAGAGCCAAAGGGGGACAGTTGTTCCTACATCACTGGGAGCTCCTAGGAAAGCGCTTTCCTTCAGCAGCAAGCCCCTTTCCCCCAGAGGCCTTTCCCCAGATTGGAAGCTTTCCTGGGGAATGCCAAGACACTCTTAAGAAACCCTGGCAAGGCTGAATTTCTTTCTGGTCCTTTCTGGACAGGCGCTCCAGCTCTAGCTGGCATTTCCCCCAGTGTGATTCCAGCTGGAGGTTGACACATGCAGCCCCAGGCCCTCTACAAACACAAGCTGCCCGCTGCCTCCACTCCTGCCTGCGCTCACAGCAGCAAAAGCAGGCTCTTCCCGGCCAGAGACCAGAGCCCTGACCCCGCAGGACGCTCTCGCCAGCACCTTCCAGGACTCTCCGCTGTGCACGCAGCACTTTTCCTGCCCGCTCTCCACAGCCTTTGGAAGACAGAGCACAACCTGGCTGGCACTGCCATCAGCACACTGCAAACACGGGCAGAGGAAGGAGAAGCAGGGGCTGCTTTGCGGCCATGCCCAGGAGAGACTGGAAGGCTGCCCTCCCTCTGCTCTCACTCGCTTGGCTTTCTGGCAGCCTCTGAGGCAGGGGCTGCGATTCCTCAGCTCTGGGCACCAGAACCGCAGCCGGGATCCCGGAACTGCCTGACGGCGCTGGGGCCATTGGCTGGGTCACGCGTCCGAGTCTCGGCCACCGTGCTGCTGCTGCTGCTGCTTCACTTGCCCTTAGGCACACCCCAAGCTCCCTGTTAAGGCCTGATGGTCTCTGCTTCTGCCATCTCCCCGACCCTGTGCAGGGATGGAGCACTGCTGTGCTTTCAGCAAGCTATTCTTGAAAGCTTCCAGCATTCCAAGCTCCTTTGCCCTCTGTAGATGCTTGCCAAGGAATCCCTTTACAGCTGGCTTCAGAGCGTCCTCAGGTTGGCTCTCTCAAAATCCGGGAGCTTCAGGCTGCTCAGTAGGACCTTAAACTGCACAGTGTTGTGGAACTGGACCTTCAGCACAGGCACCTTTCCAGCCTGACGCGGCCTCGCTCCTCTGTGTCTCTGCACAAAAGACGGCGCGCAAGAGGACGGCAGCAGGGGCCTGTGTGTGCTAGGGCTCAGATTTTACACCGTTTCAGCTCCACAGAGACGCAGGTGAAGTGAAGAAGCCAAAGTGTTTATTAATTCAAGGCCAAGCAAAGGGATGAGCTGGGAAGGAATAAGGGGGGATGGGCAGGGTCTGAGGGCTGGGGGGAGGGAGCTAAGTACAAAGAGCGAGAGGTGTGAAGCCAGGAGAATTGTGCTCAGCCTCAGCTGTGCGTGGAGCTCCAGCAGCACTGAGAGATGGTGTCCTCTTCAGTGTCTCCTGGTGTGTTCTTGGGACACCGGTTTGCTGGATTCAGAAGACGTCCCCAGTTGTTTAGCTTTCTGGGGAAAGCAGGCTTCATTTTGCAGGTTCAGAGCATGACGGGCTGTTGTCTTGCCTCTGGGTTTGAAGGGCTGCAAGAGAGAAGAATAGAGACATGGTCAGAGGCTGGATCTGTGGGAATCCTAGGAGATCTTCCTGCCAGGGCCATCCCATCCAGCCCTCGTCCACACAGGGAGCAAAGGCCTCCAGAGCTGAGGATTGCAGCTGTCTGCCCGGGCAGTGCAGCTTCCCCCGCCAGAGCCGCTGACGGCCCGCTGCCCTCACTCACCCTGACTGAGAAGGTGAAGCTGTCCTGGCTGCCCCCTCAGAGAGCGTGTCACGGCCCCAGCGGCACGGCTCCCTGCCAGCGCCGCTGCCAGCCCTGTGGCCACACGGCCTCCTGCCCCGGCAGGGCTCAGCCCGGGCCCTTGCCGCCTGCTGCCGCCCCAGGGCACGGCTGCCAGAGGGCGGCAGCAGCCCCGAGGGCAGGCGGGGCTCCACGGCGCCAGGCCCGGATGCCGCTGCTGCAGCCGGGGCAGCAGCAGCCAGGGCCGGGGCCGAGCTGCGGCGGGCCGGGGAGGGAGCCCGGGCTCGTGGCTCACCCAAGAACCACATGGCTGCCTCTGGCAGGGACTCCTGTGGGTTCTCCAGGTAGGGCAGGGCCCGGCGCAGGTGCTCGGCCGCTAGGATCCTGTCATCTGCCAGCTGGAGAGAGCGGCAGGAGGGAAGGGTTGGCGCGGGCTCAGCCCCTGGGCCGGGCTCTGGCCGCGCCCAGCCCCGGCCTCCCCTGCCCGCACGGCCCTGAGGCCCGGCCAGCAGCCGCTGGCGCCGGGCTCTGGAGGGGGCAGAGGGCTGGCTGCTGCCCGGGGAGCCGCGGTGCCGCCCCGTGCCCGCAGCCCCGCTGGGCCGGGACTCCACGGGCACCCGGCTCGGGGCCGCAGGAGCCTGGAGAAGAGCCCGCGGGGCCCAGGGAAGGCAGCGGCGTGTGGGGCGCAGGCTGGAGCCCCCGGGTGCAGCACTGGGCAGGGGCCACGGCTGCCAGCCCCGCGGCCACGGATCTTCTCCAGGCTGAGGCTGCCACTTCTCCAAGCCATCCTTACCTTGCAGTCATCGATAGTCAAGGGATGTTCCTTTGTCAGGAGCTTCTCGAGATCCCTCCTCTTCAGGAACTTGGCCGCACAATACAGGGTTTCCCGAGAGGCCTGAAGAGCAGCAGAGATGCAGAGATGGCACCACAGCCCAGGGCACAAGGACTCGCATCCCTGTGCCAAGGCCTGGAGAAGGACGCAGCCTCCTCCTCCTCCTGCAGCAGGGCAGGAGGCAGCTGAGCCCCCGTCCCAGGGATGCACAAAACCTCACATTTGCCACACGCCGGTTCTCATCATGGCAGTAGAATAAAAGTAGGTACAGGCTCTTGTTTACAGTTGCCTTCAGGCGCTTTTTTCCCTCCTTCACTACCAACTCCATCACCTTACAGAAGAGGTCAATGGAGAGCAGTTGCATGTAGCTATTTTCCTAGAGGAAAGGAAAAAACCTAAGCATCAATTACTCCAGGCCCACCTAGGCAAAGGCCTGAAAATGCAGACAGCACAAGGTTTCTGGGCAGCACCCAATTCCTGTGGCTCGGGTTGCAGAACCTTACATTGTTAAAGAGCGCCAGGAGTGCCTCAGCCAGCTTTGGGGCGGTGGTGCTGGATACCAGGATGTCTTCGCTCTCCAGCATATTAGTAAGCACACGGAGGGTCAGGGCAACCACCACTCCATCTTCATCAGCCAGCAGATCCACAAAGCTTTCAGACAGGCAGCACATTCTTCTGGCCTGTGTGGAACACAAGGCTGCGCTGTGAAGCCGTGAACAGCTGCACCAGCGACAGCGCCCAGGCACTGCAAGCCCAGCCTGCTGCCGCAGGGCCCAGACACCAAAGGCCTGTCCCAAAGCACTCGGGCAGCTGAGGCAGGAGAGCTGGGAGCAGCTGCCTCAGCTCCTGAAGCCCAGCCAGCCCATGGGGCTGCTCTCCCCAGTGCAGCTTCAGCTGCTGCCCCCTTCTCACCATCAGGGGATCCTTGCTGAGCACCAGCAGGCCTTTGAGCGCCAGGCGACACCTCTTCCTGCACTCGGTCCGCAGGTACCTCGACACGACCCTCAGGACCCAGCCACCACATTTAGTCCAGTCCAGGCACTCCAGAACCTGAAAGGCACAGGGCAGTGGTACAGGGCCCGGCTGGCAGGAGCCCAGAACTGCCCAGGGCCAGCCCCAGGCAGCAGCAGCACAGGGCGCTGGTGCCATCCCAGGAGGCTAGGGATGCGGCTGCGAGAGGGCAGAGAGCTGGGAGGCAGCTCAGCCAGGCAGCGCTGCTCTTCAGGCTCACCTCCACAAGGAATGCCAGGAAAGGCAGATCGCAGCCTGGCTTCTCAATGCTGAGCAGCCGGAGCATGCGGGTTGCGATGCAGGAAGAGAAAGGGATCAAGACATGGCGCATCTCCCTGTCAGGGGCAAAAAGGAAGAAAGAGCCTGAGTAGGGGGGGGCACACTTTTCTCAGGACTGACTCCCAGAGGTGCAGTCTTTCCCCAGCATCCCTGGAGGGGACGTGGGTGCTTTGGGAGGTGGCCACTCCTGTGCACCCTCCTCTCCCAGCCTTTTCCAGTCTGCTCGGCCGTCCCTAAAGAGACGAGGCCCTCTGGCCCATGACCAGAGGGACTGTGTGGGGCAGCCCGGGCACAGGGCACCAATTCCAGGGACAGCAGGGAGCAGGGGGTCTCACCTGGCCAGCAGAGCCACAGCATAGTACTGGGTATGAGCACAGAGCATGGTGTCCCAGCCATGCTTGGACTCCACAGCCATCACCTCATTCTCACACTGCAGCCGGCAGAGCAGGGTCTTCATGACCTGCACTGCAAACCTGTGTGCAGAGCAAAGCCCGGGTCACATTGGGAGCACTGGCACTGGCCACAAGGACATGGAAAGGACGGGAGGACGGAGACCTGTTGGGGTCGCTGGGAAGGTGGTGTTCCTCTCGGCACGCTCTCCAGAAGTGATCGACTTCCTGTGGTGGCATCTGCTGTGTGGTGACGACAACATGGAAAAGCAGAGCCACAAAGAGGCGGGAGGAAAAAAGGATCATTGCCTCGTGGCACTCAGGCACCTGGACAATCACCCACACCACCAGAGTTGCCTGCAAAAGAAGTTGCCATGGAGAGCGCTCAGTGCGAGGTGTCCATGTGGCAGGGCCCCAGGGGAGACGCAGGGGGAGCAGCGGGCCTGGTGGCCCCTGAGCCTGCCCTTAGGCCAGGTTTCAGCCCAGGGCCTGAGGCAGGGAGAGGATGGAGAGCTGCTGGAGAGGCGACCTGGGGGTGAGCAAATGCCCAGAAACTCACAGCCAGAGCAAAGACGCCCTCCTTGTCCCCATCCGAGGTGAACGTGCTGTGCAGAGGCCAATCCTCCATCACACAGAGCAGTGTTGGCAGAACCTTCTCCACTGTGGGACTCGATGAGCCTATGCTTCTCCAGATCATTGCAGCAGCTCTGTGGGATCAGAGCTCTGTGTCAGGGGCATCTCAGCCACACTACCATGCCCTGTGCGGCTCTGGGGGCCGGGTGACAGAGCCCCGGTGCCCTGAAGGGCAGGGAGGGAGCACGGCAGCAGGCTCGGGAAACAGAGGGGCCCGAGGGTCCCGGACCTGTCTGCCGCTCTGGCAGAGCCCATTGCACGGGCCGTGCAGGGCCATGGTCCTAAAGGCCGAGGAGGCCTGAGCTCTCCAGGCAGGTGGGCCCATACCTGTCACATGTTGGGGCACAGCGCAGGAGGGTCAGCACCACATCAGCTGGGTGTTCTTCGGCCAGCCTCACGATGTTCATGGGCAGCCTGGTATCCACATTTCCATGCGATGCAAAATTCTGGTGCATCTTCTTTACAATGGCTGGCACCTGGAAAAGGCATGGGGAAGACTTGGGCCGCTGTCTAGGGGAGCAACTTCACCAGCTTCCCCCAAGAATCGCTTCCCTTCCTGCCACGCTGTGCCGGCCTCAAAGGCTGAGGGGGCCCAGTGGCCGTGGCTGGAGATGACACACAATCCTGGGAGGCCTCTAGCCCCAGCCCCAGGCTGTTTACCTGCTGCTCAGAAGGAATACCACTCTTCTGGATAAAATCCACGGCGGGAGCAGGAATGGCAGTGGGAGTGGGCGTGGCGCCAGTATCTCTGATGCCCTGAGTCTCTCCAGTGTCAGCCGTTTGGAGGGCCACAGCCTCAGCCACTGCCTTGTCAGCCCTTGCCCTTTGATCATTCAATGCAGCGTCAAAATTTTCTAATGGCTCAGCCAAATCCGTGTTGACATCAGGCTCTGCCTGGGGCTCGGTCAGCCCACAGTCAGGCTCAGCTGAGCCCTCAGCTGCCGTGCTGCTGGTGTTTCTACGCCGTATGCGCAGGAATTTTCGGATCATCTGCAGGAGAACAAAGGACAGGGAAGAGAGACGTGTTCCATGGAGTGCTCCAAGCGCGGTGCTCGGCTGAGCAGTGACAGCAGGCCCAGCCCAGGCGGGGATGGCTGCAGGTACCTTCAGTGTCCTGCGGAAGCTTCCACCGGCAGGCCTCTGCTCTTGTGTGCCATCCATGGCTGCATCTGGCAAAGAGCGAGAGCAGCCAGAGCTGAGGGGCTGCGGGAGAGGCCGGAGAACACAGCCCAGCCCTGCCCTCCCCAGGCTGCGATAGGGATGGGATGGGATGGGGCCACATTGGCTGCAGCCATCAGCCCTGTGGCCCAGCTCTGCCACTCACCATCCTGTAGTGTCTGGAACCGCTCGCGCTCTTCAGGCTCTTGTGCTGGGGTAGCTCCAGGGCCTTTGCTTTTTTTCCCCCTGAACACTTTGGACAGGCCGAGAATTCTGCCCGCCATGCCACAGAACCTTTCAAGAGAGATGCCTCAGGAAATCACTGAGGCAACAAGTTGTGCACTTGCGCCTTGAAAGCACCTGTGGCAGAAGAAGCCTCAGGAAGGCTGCAGGACAGCAAGTCCTGCACTCTGGTCTCAAGGGCTCCTGCCACAATGACAGGAGGTTCCTCGTAGACGATTCAAGCCACCAAATCCCACAGTCCGGCCTGGAGGCCACAGGCCACGGGGATAAGAGATGACTTGGAAAACCTCCGAGTCACCAAGTCGTGCAGTCTGGCCGTGAGGTCAGCTGCACGAGTCACTCCTCGTAGAAGCTCTGGGTCAGGCACAAACGAGTGCGCTGTGCGGGGGCTCCTCACAGCACCGCTCTGGCGCGTCCTGTCCCGTCGCCTGCTCCAAGGAATGTGGCCTGGCTGCGTCACCGCCAGCACCTATGTCCCCACGTGTCACAAATGGTCCTTGGACACCCTGTGCCATTCCAAGCCACGGTGACCGCGCTGCTGCACCGCGTCACAAAGGGCCAATGCACACACTGTCACCTGCCCTGGGGCCGCTCCCAGCCCAGCCAAAGTGGCCCAGGTTGGAAGGAACCCCTCACCCCAAGTGTCTAAGACAGCCCTGAGACAGCATTTTTCGCAGCGGCTCAAACCGTGGGCAAACGCTGCCCTGCTCTGCGGGTTCAGGGCAGCAGAAGGAGCCCCCAGGGCCGCCGATGCAGCCGCAGCGGGAAGGGCACGGGGCCTCGCACAGAAGCTGGCACGGCCTCCCTGGGACACGTCCCAGCCGGTGGCCGTCCTAAACCCGCGGGTGTGACACAGACGAGGAACCTGTGGGCCGGGGCACGGACGCTGCTCTGACCCCTGGGGCCAGGGCAGCGCTGAAATCGGCAGGCGTGACGGAGCCCCCGCCCAAGCAGAGCTGCTGCCCCCCGAGCCCTGGCAACGCTGGTGCCATCTCCTGCCCCAGAGACCTGTGCCCCGGGGCGCTTCTCTGCCACAGGGCAGCCAAAGCCAACGGGCCCTGGCGGCTGGGCTCCTTCCTACAGGGGATGTTGGCAGGAGCACCTGGAGCAAGTGCTGGCAACACTTGGTCTCTGTCAGAAGCTCTTACTCCATGCTGAAATTGTTTTCTACTTGGAGTGATTTCCTGAAGCACAAAATCACCCTGGCAGCAGAGGCATAGAAGGAGTTGGCATTTAAGAATCCTCAATTCAGGAAAGCTTTTCTTCCCGTTACTCAACTCAAGTAGTTGCAAAAAGTTGCCAACTTCCTAAATTTATAGCAATGGCCTGAGAACCTGATAGATTTGCAAGCTTCCTTCCCATCTCAAAGCAGTGTTAGAAATGATCAGAGCCAATTTCCAAACTCAAAGATTTAGTTAACAAATTTGAAAAGCAATTTCGGGAAATGCTACGATAAATCAGGACAACATGGATCGAATGTTGGGTGGTCAATCCGGGAGCAGCACAGGGTGCTTCTCCGGAGTACTGCCCACAACTCCGGGGTCTCGGGGGAGGTGTTTTAGACCATTGTTCTACCCTGAGGCAAAAACAAGACGGTAACAAAGAACCCGAAGAACATGACATCGTGTACATAAGAGAATCATTGAAATGTCTGGTGTCCGCAAGGGGTATCTGAAAGAGTTTCCTGAGAAATTGAAAAGACGTCTGCATGAAAAGTCTCCGAATCTTCTGTCAGATGGTTTCTGCCGCCCTCCGCCCAGATTGGTATGGGATCTCCTGATGAGCTGTGAAGATGTGGTCAGCCCATGCTTCATGGGCCCTTTCCCGCTTATCTCTCTGGCAGATGTCCAGGTAACACCTTAGGACTGTGAAAAGACTGTGGTATGCAAAGAGAGGCCCTGGAAGTGTTTCCAGCAATTCAGGGGATTTTACCTTCCACTGCAAAGTTTTAAGACACACGATTAAAATCCAGGAATTTAATACTTTGTATCTATTACAGCAGCAACACATTTGCCTTAAGGTCATCCACTGCATGTCGCTTTGCAAAGCAGAAGACCACACAGAGGCAAAACAAAGGCCTTACTTTGGTTTCAAACATTTTTCTAGGAAGGCATGGGAAGAGCCTAATTCTCTTAAGGAATCAAAGCTCTCCAGGAATGAAAGCCCACTCAGTGTTACAAAAGAAGCCCAAACAAATGAGTAGATTGCAAAAGGGCTAATCCTCCCCCTGCTCCAGATATGGAAGTGGCCAAAAAAGTAGAGCTCTCCCCTCTTCTTCTCTGCAGGAGAAGCAGGATGACTAAGAGAAAAAGTCCCAGCTATTCCTTCAGTCCTCCATCACCAAAGCTGTGCCATAGCACAGGTGCTGCCTTCAAAGTGACCCCAGTTCCAGCCTAGACCTCTCACCTTCCAGACAACTCCTTCCCCAACACGCCCAGCAACAGCAACCCCAGCTCAACACCCTGCCAAGACCCGCAGCTGTCCCCATGCCTGCGCAGAGCTTTCCCAACCCCTGGTTCCCTGCACGTGCCGTGGCATGGCACTCAGGAGGATGTGCTCCAAGGCCTTCCCCGCTAGCAAGCTCAGGCTGCCAGGCCTACGGTTCCTGGATCATCCTTCCCACCCACCCTTCCCGTGCACGGCTGGTCCATTTGCGCTCAGCTCCGACTTGGCCGCTTCACCAGGACTGCTGCTAAAGGATGGAGAGCAGCCCGGCAAGCTCCTTCTCCAGCTCCCTCTTTACTCTCGGGGCAGGTAGAACATGCCACAGGAAAGCAAGCAGTGCCAAAAGACTTGGGCCAGCATCAGGCACATTGAGGAATCAAACAAGGCCTTTGTTCGATGGAAGGAAGCACAAGCAATTGACAGAAGTGAAGAGGACTTAGCACAGATATCCAGAAGTCCTTAGCACCAGTTAACATCAGCAAAACCTGGAAGCCTAACTTGACATGAGAGTGACTTGACAAAAAGCTTGAGACATAGCCTTTGGGAAGACCTAAGGGCGGCTACAGAATCAGCCCTGTGCAGGGAAGGCATGAGGAAGATGAGCTGCTTTGGTGAGCTGAGACTCCTCCTGGCCAGCAGGTGGACATGAACTTCAGGCCTAGGATTCTGACGCAATGTGTTTCCTTCTAAGCCGCTGCCTATGGAATCACCTCAGCAGTCTAAAGACGGAAGGGATTTTTGATAGAATTCCTACAGAAACCCACTGAAATTTGGACGTGGCGAAGAAGCCTTGTGCTGGGGTGCAGAGCCCTAACCTCCTGCCAATAAAAGAGCTCTTGGTGGACAATGCATTTGTCTGCTGATTTCATTGAATTCTAGAGACCTCTCAGGACTGCTCTATCCTGAGGGAAGGCCCTTGGCCTTGAGCTGTAGGCACCCGCGCAAGCTTCAGATCAGCTCCCTCAGCTTCCAGGACCTCTCTTGGCCGGCATCCTGACGGGGAGGCAGGACCGCTGCCAGGCACTGCTGGGACCCAGCAGGACAGGACCGGCTGTCTCGTGTCCACGTAGCACCCCCTGACACAGCCAGGGTCATCCCGAAAGCAGACAAGGCTCACGTGTCAGCGCAGAGGGGCAAGGAGCGCTGGGCTCCTCTCAGGGTGTCTCAGCTGGGCCTGCTCCACAAGACGCCCCCATTTGAAGGCCTGCTAATGCCCAGCTGCTAGAAATGCCTGCCTTGTTCTCTCCAAGATGCAGAGGAAGAGGCAGGGAGCAGGGCGCCTTGGGAGGCAAAGCTTCCAAGCCTTTTCTGAGGCCGCTCACACACCAAGAGCAGCCAAGACTCTCCCTGCTGCCTGGCCCACACAGCCCAGCTCGGTGCTGGCCCTCTGGGCCGCAGCAGCCTCCAGCAAGCAAGAGGCAAATGCATATTGCCAAGAGTTGAAGCACAGCAGACAGGTAAGATGTGAGACGTGTGTGCGGGAAGGCCTTTGAATTCACAGCTCTCCAAGACAGCTTTGGGGCTGGCAGCTGGACAGAGATGCTCCTGCTCACACCTGTGTCCAAAGGGGGGAAACACACCCTGCTGCAGGTGCTTGCCTTGGTCTCTGCAGGTCCAGCTGGATTCCAAACCTGCTCTTCACAGCCTTCTCCCTTCCCTTGTCCGCCTGCCAAGGGCAACGGGCCTCAAGGACTGAAAGGACCACAGAGAGCCAAAGGGGGACAGTTGTTCCTACATCACTGGGAGCTCCTAGGAAAGCGCTTTCCTTCAGCAGCAAGCCCCTTTCCCCCAGAGGCCTTTCCCCAGATTGGAAGCTTTCCTGGGGAATGCCAAGACACTCTTAAGAAACCCTGGCAAGGCTGAATTTCTTTCTGGTCCTTTCTGGACAGGCGCTCCAGCTCTAGCTGGCATTTCCCCCAGTGTGATTCCAGCTGGAGGTTGACACATGCAGCCCCAGGCCCTCTACAAACACAAGCTGCCCGCTGCCTCCACTCCTGCCTGCGCTCACAGCAGCAAAAGCAGGCTCTTCCCGGCCAGAGACCAGAGCCCTGACCCCGCAGGACGCTCTCGCCAGCACCTTCCAGGACTCTCCGCTGTGCACGCAGCGCTTTTCCTGCCCGCTCTCCACAGCCTTTGGAAGACAGAGCACAACCTGGCTGGCGCTGCCATCAGCACACTGCAAACACGGGCAGAGGAAGGAGAAGCAGGGGCTGCTTTGCGGCCATGCCCAGGAGAGACTGGAAGGCTGCCCTCCCTCTGCTCTCACTCGCTTGGCTTTCTGGCAGCCTCTGAGGCAGGGGCTGCGATTCCTCAGCTCTGGGCACCAGAACCGCAGCCGGGATCCCGGAACTGCCTGATGGTGCTGGGGCCATTGGCTGGGTCACGCGTCCGAGTCTCGGCCACCGTGCTGCTGCTGCTGCTGCTTCACTTGCCCTTAGGCACACCCCAAGCTCCCTGTTAAGGCCTGGTGGTCTCTGCTTCTGCCATCTCCCCGACCCTGTGCAGGGATGGAGCACTGCTGTGCTTTCAGCAAGCTATTCTTGAAAGCTTCCAGCATTCCAAGCTCCTTTGCCCTCTGTAGATGCTTGCCATGGAATCCCTCACAGCTGGCTTCAGAGCGTCCTCAGGTTGGCTCTCTCAAAATCCGGGAGCTTCAGGCTGCTCAGTAGGACCTTAAACTGCACAGTGTTGTGGAACTGGACCTTCAGCACAGGCACCTTTCCAACCTGACGCGGCCTCGCTCCTCTGTGTCTCTGCACAAAAGACGGCGCGCAAGAGGACGGCAGCAGGGGCCTGTGTGTGCTAGGGCTCAGATTTTACACCGTTTCAGCTCCACAGAGACGCAGGTGAAGTGAAGAAGCCAAAGTGTTTATTAATTCAAGGCCAAGCAAAGGGATGAGCTGGGAAGGAATAAGGGGGGATGGGCAGGGTCTGAGGGCTGGGGGGAGGGAGCTAAGTACAAAGAGCGAGAGGTGTGAAGCCAGGAGAATTGTGCTCAGCCTCAGCTGTGCGTGGAGCTCCAGCAGCACTGAGAGATGGTGTCCTCTTCAGTGTCTCCTGGTGTGTTCTTGGGACACCGGTTTGCTGGATTCAGAAGACGTCCCCAGTTGTTTAGCTTTCTGGGGAAAGCAGGCTTCATTTTGCAGGTTCAGAGCATGACGGCCTGTTGTCTTGCCTCTGGGTTTGAAGGGCTGCAAGAGAGAAGAATAGAGACATGGTCAGAGGCTGGATCTGTGGGAATCCTAGGAGATCTTCCTGCCAGGGCCATCCCATCCAGCCCTCGTCCACACAGGGAGCAAAGGCCTCCAGAGCCGAGGATTGCAGCTGTCTGCCCGGGCAGTGCAGCTTCCCCCACCAGAGCCGCTGACGGCCCGCTGCCCTCACTCACCCTGACTGAGAAGGTGAAGCTGTCCTGGCTGCCCCCTCAGAGAGCGTGTCACGGCCCCAGCGGCACGGCTCCCTGCCAGCGCCGCTGCCAGCCCTGTGGCCACACGGCCTCCTGCCCCGGCAGGGCTCAGCCCGGGCCCTTGCCGCCAGCTGCCGCCCCAGGGCACGGCTGCCAGAAGGCGGCAGCAGCCCCGAGGGCAGGCGGGGCTCCACGGCGCCGGGCCCGGATGCCGCTGCTGCAGCCGCGGCAGCAGCAGCCAGGGCCGGGGCCGAGCTGCGGCGGGCCAGGGAGGGAGCCCGGGCTCGTGGCTCACCCAAGAACCACATGGCTGCCTCTGGCAGGGACTCCTGTGGGTTCTCCAGGTAGGGCAGGGCCCGGCGCAGGTGCTCGGCCGCTAGGATCCTGTCATCTGCCAGCTGGAGAGAGCGGCAGGAGGGAAGGGTTGGCGCGGGCTCAGCCCCTGGGCCGGGCTCTGGCCGCGCCCAGCCCCGGCCTCCCCTGCCCGCACGGCCCTGAGGCCCGGCCAGCAGCCGCTGGCGCCGGGCTCTGGAGGGGGCAGAGGGCCGGCTGCTGCCCGGGGAGCCGCGGTGCCGCCCCGTGCCCGCAGCCCCGCTGGGCCGGGACTCCACGGGCACCCGGCTCGGGGCCGCAGGAGCCTGGAGAAGAGCCCGCGGGGCCCAGGGAAGGCAGCGGCGTGTGGGGCGCAGGCTGGAGCCCCCGGGTGCAGCACTGGGCAGGGGCCACGGCTGCCAGCCCCGCGGCCACGGATCTTCTCCAGGCTGAGGCTGCCACTTCTCCAAGCCATCCTTACCTTGCAGTCATCGATAGTCAAGGGATGTTCCTTTGTCAGGAGCTTCTCGAGATCCCTCCTCTTCAGGAACTTGGCCGCACAATACAGGGTTTCCCGAGAGGCCTGAAGAGCAGCAGAGATGCAGAGATGGCACCACAGCCCAGGGCACAAGGACCCGCATCCCTGTGCCAAGGCCTGGAGAAGGACGCAGCCTCCTCCTCCTCCTGCAGCAGGGCAGGAGGCAGCTGAGCCCCCGTCCCAGGGATGCACAAAACCTCACATTTGCCACACGCCGGTTCTCATCATGGCAGTAGAATAAAAGTAGGTACAGGCTCTTGTTTACAGTTGCCTTCAGGCGCTTTTTTCCCTCCTTCACTACCAACTCCATCACCTTACAGAAGAGGTCAATGGAGAGCAGTTGCATGTAGCTATTTTCCTAGAGGAAAGGAAAAAACCTAAGCATCAATTACTCCAGGCCCACCTAGGCAAAGGCCTGAAAATGCAGACAGCACAAGGTTTCTGGGCAGCACCCAATTCCTGTGGCTCGGGTTGCAGAACCTTACATTGTTAAAGAGCGCCAGGAGTGCCTCAGCCAGCTTTGGGGCGGTGGTGCTGGATACCAGGATGTCTTCGCTCTCCAGCATATTAGTAAGCACACGGAGGGTCAGGGCAACCACCACTCCATCTTCATCAGCCAGCAGATCCACAAAGCTTTCAGACAGGCAGCACATTCTTCTGGCCTGTGTGGAACACAAGGCTGCGCTGTGAAGCCGTGAACAGCTGCACCAGCGACAGCGCCCAGGCACTGCAAGCCCAGCCTGCTGCCGCAGGGCCCAGACACCAAAGGCCTGTCCCAAAGCACTCGGGCAGCTGAGGCAGGAGAGCTGGGAGCAGCTGCCTCAGCTCCTGAAGGCCAGCCAGCCCATGGGGCTGCTCTCCCCAGTGCAGCTTCAGCTGCTGCCCCCTTCTCACCATCAGGGGATCCTTGCTGAGCACCAGCAGGCCTTTGAGCGCCAGGCGACACCTCTTCCTGCACTCGGTCCGCAGGTACCTGGACACGACCCTCAGGACCCAGCCACCACATTTAGTCCAGTCCAGGCATTCCAGAACCTGAAAGGCACAGGGCAGTGGTACAGGGCCCAGCTGGCAGGAGCCCAGAACTGCCCAGGGCCAGCCCCAGGCAGCAGCAGCACAGGGCGCTGGTGCCATCCCAGGAGGCTAGGGATGCGGCTGCGAGAGGGCAGAGAGCTGGGAGGCAGCTCAGCCAGGCAGCGCTGCTCTTCAGGCTCACCTCCACAAGGAATGCCAGGAAAGGCAGATCGCAGCCTGGCTTCTCAATGCTGAGCAGCCGGAGCATGCGGGTTGCGATGCAGGAAGAGAAAGGGATCAAGACATGGCGCATCTCCCTGTCAGGGGCAAAAAGGAAGAAAGAGCCTGAGTAGGGGGGGGCACACTTTTCTCAGGACTGACTCCCAGAGGTGCAGTCTTTCCCCAGCATCCCTGGAGGGGACGTGGGTGCTTTGGGAGGTGGCCACTCCTGTGCACCCTCCTCTCCCAGCCTTTTCCAGTCTGCTCGGCCGTCCCTAAAGAGACGAGGCCCTCTGGCCCATGACCAGAGGGACTGTGTGGGGCAGCCCGGGCACAGGGCACCAATTCCAGGGACAGCAGGGAGCAGGGGGTCTCACCTGGCCAGCAGAGCCACAGCATAGTACTGGGTATGAGCACAGAGCATGGTGTCCCAGCCATGCTTGGACTCCACAGCCATCACCTCATTCTCACACTGCAGCCGGCAGAGCAGGGTCTTCATGACCTGCACTGCAAACCTGTGTGCAGAGCAAAGCCCGGGTCACATTGGGAGCACTGGCACTGGCCACAAGGACATGGAAAGGACGGGAGGACGGAGACCTGTTGGGGTCGCTGGGAAGGTGGTGTTCCTCTCGGCACGCTCTCCAGAAGTGATCGACTTCCTGTGGTGGCATCTGCTGTGTGGTGACGACAACATGGAAAAGCAGAGCCACAAAGAGGCGGGAGGAAAAAAGGATCATTGCCTCGTGGCACTCAGGCACCTGGACAATCACCCACACCACCAGAGTTGCCTGCAAAAGAAGTTGCCATGGAGAGCGCTCAGTGCGAGGTGTCCATGTGGCAGGGCCCCAGGGGAGACGCAGGGGGAGCAGCGGGCCTGGTGGCCCCTGAGCCTGCCCTTAGGCCAGGTTTCAGCCCAGGGCCTGAGGCAGGGAGAGGATGGAGAGCTGCTGGAGAGGCGACCTGGGGGTGAGCAAATGCCCAGAAACTCACAGCCAGAGCAAAGACGCCCTCCTTGTCCCCATCCGAGGTGAACGTGCTGTGCAGAGGCCAATCCTCCATCACACAGAGCAGTGTTGGCAGAACCTTCTCCACTGTGGGACTCGATGAGCCTATGCTTCTCCAGATCATTGCAGCAGCTCTGTGGGATCAGAGCTCTGTGTCAGGGGCATCTCAGCCACACTACCATGCCCTGTGCGGCTCTGGGGGCCGGGTGACAGAGCCCCGGTGCCCTGAAGGGCAGGGAGGGAGCACGGCAGCAGGCTCGGGAAACAGAGGGGCCCGAGGGTCCCGGACCTGTCTGCCGCTCTGGCAGAGCCCATTGCACAGGCCGTGCAGGGCCATGGTCCTAAAGGCCGAGGAGGCCTGAGCTCTCCAGGCAGGTGGGCCCATACCTGTCACATGTTGGGGCACAGCGCAGGAGGGTCAGCACCACGTCAGCTGGGTGTTCTTCGGCCAGCCTCACGATGTTCATGGGCAGCCTGGTATCCACATTTCCATGCGATGCAAAATTCTGGTGCATCTTCTTTACAATGGCTGGCACCTAGAAAAGGCATGGGGAAGACTTGGGCCGCTGTCTAGGGGAGCAACTTCACCAGCTTCCCCCAAGAATCGCTTCCCTTCCTGCCACGCTGTGCCGGCCTCAAAGGCTGAGGGGGCCCAGTGGCCGTGGCTGGAGATGACACACAATCCTGGGAGGCCTCTAGCCCCAGCCCCAGGCTGTTTACCTGCTGCTCAGAAGGAATACCACTCTTCTGGATAAAATCCACGGCGGGAGCAGGAATGGCAGTGGGAGTGGGCGTGGCGCCAGTATCTCTGATGCCCTGAGTCTCTCCAGTGTCAGCCGTTTGGAGGGCCACAGCCTCAGCCACTGCCTTGTCAGCCCTTGCCCTTTGATCATTCAATGCAGCGTCAAAATTTTCTAATGGCTCAGCCAAATCCGTGTTGACATCAGGCTCTGCCTGGGGCTCGGTCAGCCCACAGTCAGGCTCAGCTGAGCCCTCAGCTGCCGTGCTGCTGGTGTTTCTACGCCGTATGCGCAGGAATTTTCGGATCATCTGCAGGAGAACAAAGGACAGGGAAGAGAGACGTGTTCCATGGAGTGCTCCAAGCGCGGTGCTCGGCTGAGCAGTGACAGCAGGCCCAGCCCAGGCGGGGATGGCTGCAGGTACCTTCAGTGTCCTGCGGAAGCTTCCACCGGCAGGCCTCTGCTCTTGTGTGCCATCCATGGCTGCATCTGGCAAAGAGCGAGAGCAGCCAGAGCTGAGGGGCTGCGGGAGAGGCCGGAGAACACAGCCCAGCCCTGCCCTCCCCAGGCTGCGATAGGGATGGGATGGGATGGGGCCACATTGGCTGCAGCCATCAGCCCTGTGGCCCAGCTCTGCCACTCACCATCCTGTAGTGTCTGGATCCGCTCGGGCTCTTCAGGCTCTTGTGCTGGGGTAGCTCCAGGGCCTTTGCTTTTTTTCCCCCTGAACACTTTGGACAGGCCGAGAATTCTGCCCGCCATGCCACAGCACCTTTCAAGAGAGATGCCTCAGGAAAGCACTGAGGCAACAAGTTGTGCACTTGCGCCTTGAAAGCACCTGTGGCAGAAGAAGCCTCAGGAAGGCTGCAGGACAGCAAGTCCTGCACTCTGGTCTCAAGGGCTCCTGCCACAATGACAGGAGGTTCCTCGTAGACGATTCAAGCCACCAAATCCCACAGTCCGGCCTGGAGGCCACAGGCCACGGGGATAAGAGATGACTTGGAAAACCTCCGAGTCACCAAGTCGTGCAGTCTGGCCGTGAGGTCAGCTGCACGAGTCACTCCTCGTAGAAGCTCTGGGTCAGGCACAAACGAGTGCGCTGTGTGGGGGCTCCTCACAGCACCGCTCTGGCGCGTCCTGTCCCGTCGCCTGCTCCAAGGAATGTGGCCTGGCTGCGTCACCGCCAGCACCTATGTCCCCACGTGTCACAAAGGGTCCTTGGACACCCTGTGGCATTCCAAGCCACGGTGACCGCGCTGCTGCACCGCGTCACAAAGGGCCAATGCACACACTGTCACCTGCCCTGGGGCCGCTCCCAGCCCAGCCAAAGTGGCCCAGGTTGGAAGGAACCCCTCACCCCAAGTGTCTAAGACAGCCCTGAGACAGCATTTTTCGCAGCGGCTCAAACCGTGGGCAAACGCTGCCCTGCTCTGCGGGTTCAGGGCAGCAGAAGGAGCCCCCAGGGCCGCCGATGCAGCCGCAGCGGGAAGGGCACGGGGCCTCGCACAGAAGCTGGCACGGCCTCCCTGGGACACGTCCCAGCCGGTGGCCGTCCTAAACCCGCGGGTGTGACACAGATGAGGAACCTGTGGGCCGGGGCACGGACGCTGCTCTGACCCCTGGGGCCAGGGCAGCGCTGAAATCGGCAGGCGTGACGGAGCCCCCGCCCAAGCAGAGCTGCCGCCCCCCGAGCCCTGGCAACGCTGGTGCCATCTCCTGCCCCAGAGACCTGTGCCCCGGGGCGCTTCTCTGCCACAGGGCAGCCAAAGCCAACGGGCCCTGGCGGCTGGGCTCCTTCCTACAGGGGATGTTGGCAGGAGCACCTGGAGCAAGTGCTGGCAACACTTGGTCTCTGTCAGAAGCTCTTACTCCATGCTGAAATTGTTTTCTACTTGGAGTGATTTCCTGAAGCACAAAATCACCCTGGCAGCAGAGGCATAGAAGGAGTTGGCATTTAAGAATCCTCAATTCAGGAAAGCTTTTCTTCCCGTTACTCAACTCAAGTAGTTGCAAAAAGTTGCCAACTTCCTAAATTTATAGCAATGGCCTGAGAACCTGATAGATTTGCAAGCTTCCTTCCCATCTCAAAGCAGTGTTAGAAATGATCAGAGCCAATTTCCAAACTCAAAGATTTAGTTAACAAATTTGAAAAGCAATTTCGGGAAATGCTACGATAAATCAGGACAACATGGATCGAATGTTGGGTGGTCAATCCGGGAGCAGCAAAGGGTGCTTCTCCAGAGTACTGCCCACAACTTCGGGGTCTCGGGGGAGGTGTTTTAGACCATTGTTCTACCCTGAGGCAAAAACAAGACGGTAACAAAGAACCCGAAGAACATGACATCGTGTACATAAGAGAATCATTGAAATGTCTGGTGTCCGCAAGGGGTATCTGAAAGAGTTTCCTGAGAAATTGAAAAGACGTCTGCATGAAAAGTCTCCGAATCTTCTGTCAGATGGTTTCTGCCGCCCTCCGCCCAGATTGGTATGGGATCTCCTGATGAGCTGTGAAGATGTGGTCAGCCCATGCTTCATGGGCCCTTTCCCGCTTATCTCTCTGGCAGATGTCCAGGTAACACCTTAGGACAGTGAAAAGACTGTGGTATGCAAAGAGAGGCCCTGGAAGTGTTTCCAGCAATTCAGGGGATTTTACCTTCCACTGCAAAGTTTTAAGACACACGATTAAAATCCAGGAATTTAATACTTTGTATCTATTACAGCAGCAACACATTTGCCTTAACACTGCATGTCGCTTTGCAAAGCAGAAGACCACACAGAGGCAAAACAAAGGCCTTACTTTGGTTTCAAACATTTTTCTAGGAAGGCATGGGAAGAGCCTAATTCTCTTAAGGAATCAAAGCTCTCCAGGAATGAAAGCCCACTCAGTGTTACAAAAGAAGCCCAAACAAATGAGTAGATTGCAAAAGGGCTAATCCTCCCCCTGCTCCAGATATGGAAGTGGCCAAAAAAGTAGAGCTCTCCCCTCTTCTTCTCTGCAGGAGAAGCAGGATGACTAAGAGAAAAAGTCCCAGCTATTCCTTCAGTCCTCCATCACCAAAGCTGTGCCATAGCACAGGTGCTGCCTTCAAAGTGACCCCAGTTCCAGCCTAGACCTCTCACCTTCCAGACAACTCCTTCCCCAACACGCCCAGCAACAGCAACCCCAGCTCAACACCCTGCCAAGACCCGCAGCTGTCCCCATGCCTGCGCAGAGCTTTCCCAACCCCTGGTTCCCTGCACGTGCCGTGGCATGGCACTCAGGAGGATGTGCTCCAAGGCCTTCCCCGCTAGCAAGCTCAGGCTGCCAGGCCTACGGTTCCTGGATCATCCTTCCCACCCACCCTTCCCGTGCACGGCTGGTCCATTTGCGCTCAGCTCCGACTTGGCCGCTTCACCAGGACTGCTGCTAAAGGATGGAGAGCAGCCCGGCAAGCTCCTTCTCCAGCTCCCTCTTTACTCTCGGGGCAGGTAGAACATGCCACAGGAAAGCAAGCAGTGCCAAAAGACTTGGGCCAGCATCAGGCACATTGAGGAATCAAACAAGGCCTTTGTTCGATGGAAGGAAGCACAAGCAATTGACAGAAGTGAAGAGGACTTAGCACAGATATCCAGAAGTCCTTAGCACCAGTTAACATCAGCAAAACCTGGAAGCCTAACTTGACATGAGAGTGACTTGACAAAAAGCTTGAGACATAGCCTTTGGGAAGACCTAAGGGCGGCTACAGAATCAGCCCTGTGCAGGGAAGGCATGAGGAAGATGAGCTGCTTTGGTGAGCTGAGACTCCTCCTGGCCAGCAGGTGGACATGAACTTCAGGCCTAGGATTCTGACGCAATGTGTTTCCTTCTAAGCCGCTGCCTATGGAATCACCTCAGCAGTCTAAAGACGGAAGGGATTTTTGATAGAATTCCTACAGAAACCCACTGAAATTTGGACGTGGCGAAGAAGCCTTGTGCTGGGGTGCAGAGCCCTAACCTCCTGCCAATAAAAGAGCTCTTGGTGGACAATGCATTTGTCTGCTGATTTCATTGAATTCTAGAGACCTCTCAGGACTGCTCTATCCTGAGGGAAGGCCCTTGGCCTTGAGCTGTAGGCACCCGCGCAAGCTTCAGATCAGCTCCCTCAGCTTCCAGGACCTCTCTTGGCCGGCATCCTGACGGGGAGGCAGGACCGCTGCCAGGCACTGCTGGGACCCAGCAGGACAGGACCGGCTGTCTCGTGTCCACGTAGCACCCCCTGACACAGCCAGGGTCATCCCGAAAGCAGACAAGGCTCACGTGTCAGCGCAGAGGGGCAAGGAGCACTGGGCTCCTCTCAGGGTGTCTCAGCTGGGCCTGCTCCACAAGACGCCCCCATTTGAAGGCCTGCTAATGCCCAGCTGCTAGAAATGCCTGCCTTGTTCTCTCCAAGATGCAGAGGAAGAGGCAGGGAGCAGGGCGCCTTGGGAGGCAAAGCTTCCAAGCCTTTTCTGAGGCCGCTCACACACCAAGAGCAGCCAAGACTCTCCCTGCTGCCTGGCCCACACAGCCCAGCTCGGTGCTGGCCCTCTGGGCCGCAGCAGCCTCCAGCAAGCAAGAGGCAAATGCATATTGCCAAGAGTTGAAGCACAGCAGACAGGTAAGATGTGAGACGTGTGTGCGGGAAGGCCTTTGAATTCACAGCTCTCCAAGACAGCTTTGGGGCTGGCAGCTGGACAGAGATGCTCCTGCTCACACCTGTGTCCAAAGGGGGGGAACACACCCTGCTGCAGGTGCTTGCCTTGGTCTCTGCAGGTCCAGCTGGATTCCAAACCTGCTCTTCACAGCCTTCTCCCTTCCCTTGTCCGCCTGCCAAGGGCAACGGGCCTCAAGGACTGAAAGGACCACAGAGAGCCAAAGGGGGACAGTTGTTCCTACATCACTGGGAGCTCCTAGGAAAGCGCTTTCCTTCAGCAGCAAGCCCCTTTCCCCCAGAGGCCTTTCCCCAGATTGGAAGCTTTCCTGGGGAATGCCAAGACACTCTTAAGAAACCCTGGCAAGGCTGAATTTCTTTCTGGTCCTTTCTGGACAGGCGCTCCAGCTCTAGCTGGCATTTCCCCCAGTGTGATTCCAGCTGGAGGTTGACACATGCAGCCCCAGGCCCTCTACAAACACAAGCTGCCCGCTGCCTCCACTCCTGCCTGCGCTCACAGCAGCAAAAGCAGGCTCTTCCCGGCCAGAGACCAGAGCCCTGACCCCGCAGGACGCTCTCGCCAGCACCTTCCAGGACTCTCCGCTGTGCACGCAGCACTTTTCCTGCCCGCTCTCCACAGCCTTTGGAAGACAGAGCACAACCTGGCTGGCGCTGCCATCAGCACACTGCAAACACGGGCAGAGGAAGGAGAAGCAGGGGCTGCTTTGCGGCCATGCCCAGGAGAGACTGGAAGGCTGCCCTCCCTCTGCTCTCACTCGCTTGGCTTTCTGGCAGCCTCTGAGGCAGGGGCTGCGATTCCTCAGCTCTGGGCACCAGAACCGCAGCCGGGATCCCGGAACTGCCTGACGGTGCTGGGGCCATTGGCTGGGTCACGCGTCCGAGTCTCGGCCACCGTGCTGCTGCTGCTGCTGCTTCACTTGCCCTTAGGCACACCCCAAGCTCCCTGTTAAGGCCTGATGGTCTCTGCTTCTGCCATCTCCCCGACCCTGTGCAGGGATGGAGCACTGCTGTGCTTTCAGCAAGCTATTCTTGAAAGCTTCCAGCATTCCAAGCTCCTTTGCCCTCTGTAGATGCTTGCCAAGGAATCCCTTTACAGCTGGCTTCAGAGCGTCCTCAGGTTGGCTCTCTCAAAATCCGGGAGCTTCAGGCTGCTCAGTAGGACCTTAAACTGCACAGTGTTGTGGAACTGGACCTTCAGCACAGGCACCTTTCCAGCCTGACGCGGCCTCGCTCCTCTGTGTCTCTGCACAAAAGACGGCGCGCAAGAGGACGGCAGCAGGGGCCTGTGTGTGCTAGGGCTCAGATTTTACACCGTTTCAGCTCCACAGAGACGCAGGTGAAGTGAAGAAGCCAAAGTGTTTATTAATTCAAGGCCAAGCAAAGGGATGAGCTGGGAAGGAATAAGGGGGGATGGGCAGGGTCTGAGGGCTGGGGGGAGGGAGCTAAGTACAAAGAGCGAGAGGTGTGAAGCCAGGAGAATTGTGCTCAGCCTCAGCTGTGCGTGGAGCTCCAGCAGCACTGAGAGATGGTGTCCTCTTCAGTGTCTCCTGGTGTGTTCTTGGGACACCGGTTTGCTGGATTCAGAAGACGTCCCCAGTTGTTTAGCTTTCTGGGGAAAGCAGGCTTCATTTTGCAGGTTCAGAGCATGACGGGCTGTTGTCTTGCCTCTGGGTTTGAAGGGCTGCAAGAGAGAAGAATAGAGACATGGTCAGAGGCTGGATCTGTGGGAATCCTAGGAGATCTTCCTGCCAGGGCCATCCCATCCAGCCCTCGTCCACACAGGGAGCAAAGGCCTCCAGAGCTGAGGATTGCAGCTGTCTGCCCGGGCAGTGCAGCTTCCCCCGCCAGAGCCGCTGACGGCCCGCTGCCCTCACTCACCCTGACTGAGAAGGTGAAGCTGTCCTGGCTGCCCCCTCAGAGAGCGTGTCACGGCCCCAGCGGCGCGGCTCCCTGCCAGCGCCGCTGTCAGCCCTGTGGCCACACGGCCTCCTGCCCCGGCAGGGCTCAGCCCGGGCCCTTGCCGCCAGCTGCCGCCCCAGGGCACGGCTGCCAGAGGGCGGCAGCAGCCCCGAGGGCAGGCGGGGCTCCACGGCGCCGGGCCCGGATGCCGCTGCTGCAGCCGGGGCAGCAGCAGCCAGGGCCGGGGCCGAGCTGCGGCGGGCCAGGGAGGGAGCCCGGGCTCGTGGCTCACCCAAGAACCACATGGCCGCCTCTGGCAGGGACTCCTGTGGGTTCTCCAGGTAGGGCAGGGCCCGGCGCAGGTGCTCGGCCGCTAGGATCCTGTCGTCTGCCAGCTGGAGAGAGCAGCAGGAAAGAAGGGTTGGCGCGGGCTCAGCCGCTGGCGCCGGGCTCTGGCCGCGCCCAGCCCCGGCCTCCCCTGCCCGCACGGCCCTGAGGCCCGGCCAGCAGCCGCTGGCGCCGGGCTCTGGAGGGGGCAGAGGGCCGGCTGCTGCCCGGGGAGCCGCGGTGCCGCCCCGTGCCCGCAGCCCCGCTGGGCCGGGACTCCACGGGCACCCGGCTCGGGGCCGCAGGAGCCTGGAGAAGAGCCCGCGGGGCCCAGGGAAGGCAGCGGCGTGTGGGGCGCAGGCTGGAGCCCCCGGGTGCAGCACTGGGCAGGGGCCACGGCTGCCAGCCCCGCGGCCACGGATCTTCTCCAGGCTGAGGCTGCCACTTCTCCAAGCCATCCTTACCTTGCAGTCATCGATAGTCAAGGGATGTTCCTTTGTCAGGAGCTTCTCGAGATCCCTCCTCTTCAGGAACTTGGCCGCACAATACAGGGTTTCCCGAGAGGCCTGAAGAGCAGCAGAGATGCAGAGATGGCACCACAGCCCAGGGCACAAGGACTCGCATCCCTGTGCCAAGGCCTGGAGAAGGACGCAGCCTCCTCCTCCTCCTGCAGCAGGGCAGGAGGCAGCTGAGCCCCCGTCCCAGGGATGCACAAAACCTCACATTTGCCACACGCCGGTTCTCATCATGGCAGTAGAATAAAAGTAGGTACAGGCTCTTGTTTACAGTTGCCTTCAGGCGCTTTTTTCCCTCCTTCACTACCAACTCCATCACCTTACAGAAGAGGTCAATGGAGAGCAGTTGCATGTAGCTATTTTCCTAGAGGAAAGGAAAAAACCTAAGCATCAATTACTCCAGGCCCACCTAGGCAAAGGCCTGAAAATGCAGACAGCACAAGGTTTCTGGGCAGCACCCAATTCCTGTGGCTCGGGTTGCAGAACCTTACATTGTTAAAGAGCGCCAGGAGTGCCTCAGCCAGCTTTGGGGCGGTGGTGCTGGATACCAGGATGTCTTCGCTCTCCAGCATATTAGTAAGCACACGGAGGGTCAGGGCAACCACCACTCCATCTTCATCAGCCAGCAGATCCACAAAGCTTTCAGACAGGCAGCACATTCTTCTGGCCTGTGTGGAACACAAGGCTGCGCTGTGAAGCCGTGAACAGCTGCACCAGCGACAGCGCCCAGGCACTGCAAGCCCAGCCTGCTGCCGCAGGGCCCAGACACCAAAGGCCTGTCCCAAAGCACTCGGGCAGCTGAGGCAGGAGAGCTGGGAGCAGCTGCCTCAGCTCCTGAAGCCCAGCCAGCCCATGGGGCTGCTCTCCCCAGTGCAGCTTCAGCTGCTGCCCCCTTCTCACCATCAGGGGATCCTTGCTGAGCACCAGCAGGCCTTTGAGCGCCAGGCGACACCTCTTCCTGCACTCGGTCCGCAGGTACCTGGACACGACCCTCAGGACCCAGCCACCACATTTAGTCCAGTCCAGGCACTCCAGAACCTGAAAGGCACAGGGCAGTGGTACAGGGCCCGGCTGGCAGGAGCCCAGAACTGCCCAGGGCCAGCCCCAGGCAGCAGCAGCACAGGGCGCTGGTGCCATCCCAGGAGGCTAGGGATGCGGCTGCGAGAGGGCAGAGAGCTGGGAGGCAGCTCAGCCAGGCAGCGCTGCTCTTCAGGCTCACCTCCACAAGGAATGCCAGGAAAGGCAGATCGCAGCCTGGCTTCTCAATGCTGAGCAGCCGGAGCATGCGGGTTGCGATGCAGGAAGAGAAAGGGATCAAGACATGGCGCATCTCCCTGTCAGGGGCAAAAAGGAAGAAAGAGCCTGAGTAGGGGGGGGCACACTTTTCTCAGGACTGACTCCCAGAGGTGCAGTCTTTCCCCAGCATCCCTGGAGGGGACGTGGGTGCTTTGGGAGGTGGCCACTCCTGTGCACCCTCCTCTCCCAGCCTTTTCCAGTCTGCTCGGCCGTCCCTAAAGAGACGAGGCCCTCTGGCCCATGACCAGAGGGACTGTGTGGGGCAGCCCGGGCACAGGGCACCAATTCCAGGGACAGCAGGGAGCAGGGGGTCTCACCTGGCCAGCAGAGCCACAGCATAGTACTGGGTATGAGCACAGAGCATGGTGTCCCAGCCATGCTTGGACTCCACAGCCATCACCTGATTCTCACACTGCAGCCGGCAGAGCAGGGTCTTCATGACCTGCACTGCAAACCTGTGTGCAGAGCAAAGCCCGGGTCACATTGGGAGCACTGGCACTGGCCACAAGGACATGGAAAGGACGGGAGGACGGAGACCTGTTGGGGTCGCTGGGAAGGTGGTGTTCCTCTCGGCACGCTCTCCAGAAGTGATCGACTTCCTGTGGTGGCATCTGCTGTGTGGTGACGACAACATGGAAAAGCAGAGCCACAAAGAGGCGGGAGGAAAAAAGGATCATTGCCTCGTGGCACTCAGGCACCTGGACAATCACCCACACCACCAGAGTTGCCTGCAAAAGAAGTTGCCATGGAGAGCGCTCAGTGCGAGGTGTCCATGTGGCAGGGCCCCAGGGGAGACGCAGGGGGAGCAGCGGGCCTGGTGGCCCCTGAGCCTGCCCTTAGGCCAGGTTTCAGCCCAGGGCCTGAGGCAGGGAGAGGATGGAGAGCTGCTGGAGAGGCGACCTGGGGGTGAGCAAATGCCCAGAAACTCACAGCCAGAGCAAAGACGCCCTCCTTGTCCCCATCCGAGGTGAACGTGCTGTGCAGAGGCCAATCCTCCATCACACAGAGCAGTGTTGGCAGAACCTTCTCCACTGTGGGACTCGATGAGCCTATGCTTCTCCAGATCATTGCAGCAGCTCTGTGGGATCAGAGCTCTGTGTCAGGGGCATCTCAGCCACACTACCATGCCCTGTGCGGCTCTGGGGGCCGGGTGACAGAGCCCCGGTGCCCTGAAGGGCAGGGAGGGAGCACGGCAGCAGGCTCGGGAAACAGAGGGGCCCGAGGGTCCCGGACCTGTCTGCTGCTCTGGCAGAGCCCATTGCACAGGCCGTGCAGGGCCATGGTCCTAAAGGCCGAGGAGGCCTGAGCTCTCCAGGCAGGTGGGCCCATACCTGTCACATGTTGGGGCACAGCGCAGGAGGGTCAGCACCACATCAGCTGGGTGTTCTTCGGCCAGCCTCACGATGTTCATGGGCAGCCTGGTATCCACATTTCCATGCGATGCAAAATTCTGGTGCATCTTCTTCACAATGGCTGGCACCTGGAAAAGGCATGGGGAAGACTTGGGCCGCTGTCTAGGGGAGCAACTTCACCAGCTTCCCCCAAGAATCGCTTCCCTTCCTGCCACGCTGTGCCGGCCTCAAAGGCTGAGGGGGCCCAGTGGCCGTGGCTGGAGATGACACACAATCCTGGGAGGCCTCTGGCCCCAGCCCCAGGCTGTTTACCTGCTGCTCAGAAGGAATACCACTCTTCTGGATAAAATCCACGGTGGGAGCAGGAATGGCAGTGGGAGTGGGCGTGGCGCCAGTATCTCTGATGCCCTGAGTCTCTCCAGTGTCAGCCGTTTGGAGGGCCACAGCCTCAGCCACTGCCTTGTCAGCCCTTGCCCTTTGATCATTCAATGCAGCATCAAAATTTTCTGAGGGCTCAGCCAAATCCGTGTTGACATCAGGCTCTGCCTGGGGCTCGGTCAGCCCACAGTCAGGCTCAGCTGAGCCCTCAGCTGCCGTGCTGCTGGTGTTTCTACGCCGTATGCGCAGGAATTTTCGGATCATCTGCAGGAGAACAAAGGACAGGGAAGAGAGACGTGTTCCATGGAGTGCTCCAAGCGCGGTGCTCGGCTGAGCAGTGACAGCAGGCCCAGCCCAGGCGGGGATGGCTGCAGGTACCTTCAGTGTCCTGCGGAAGCTTCCACCGGCAGGCCTCTGCTCTTGTGTGCCATCCATGGCTGCATCTGGCAAAGAGCGAGAGCAGCCAGAGCTGAGGGGCTGCGGGAGAGGCCGGAGAACACAGCCCAGCCCTGCCCTCCCCAGGCTGCGATAGGGATGGGATGGGATGGGGCCACATTGGCTGCAGCCATCAGCCCTGTGGCCCAGCTCTGCCACTCACCATCCTGTAGTGTCTGGATCCGCTCGGGCTCTTCAGGCTCTTGTGCTGGGGTAGCTCCAGGGCCTTTGCTTTTTTTCCCCCTGAACACTTTGGACAGGCCGAGAATTCTGCCCGCCATGCCACAGCACCTTTCAAGAGAGATGCCTCAGGAAAGCACTGAGGCAACAAGTTGTGCACTTGCGCCTTGAAAGCACCTGTGGCAGAAGAAGCCTCAGGAAGGCTGCAGGACAGCAAGTCCTGCACTCTGGTCTCAAGGGCTCCTGCCACAATGACAGGAGGTTCCTCGTAGACGATTCAAGCCACCAAATCCCACAGTCCGGCCTGGAGGCCACAGGCCACGGGGATAAGAGATGACTTGGAAAACCTCCGAGTCACCAAGTCGTGCAGTCTGGCCGTGAGGTCAGCTGCACGAGTCACTCCTCGTAGAAGCTCTGGGTCAGGCACAAACGAGTGCGCTGTGTGGGGGCTCCTCACAGCACCGCTCTGGCGCGTCCTGTCCCGTCGCCTGCTCCAAGGAATGTGGCCTGGCTGCGTCACCGCCAGCACCTATGTCCCCACGTGTCACAAAGGGTCCTTGGACACCCTGTGCCATTCCAAGCCACGGTGACCGCGCTGCTGCACCGCGTCACAAAGGGCCAATGCACACACTGTCACCTGCCCTGGGGCCGCTCCCAGCCCAGCCAAAGTGGCCCAGGTTGGAAGGAACCCCTCACCCCAAGTGTCTAAGACAGCCCTGAGACAGCATTTTTCGCAGCGGCTCAAACCGTGGGCAAACGCTGCCCTGCTCTGCGGGTTCAGGGCAGCAGAAGGAGCCCCCAGGGCCGCCGATGCAGCCGCAGCGGGAAGGGCACGAGGCCTCGCACAGAAGCTGGCACGGCCTCCCTGGGACACGTCCCAGCCGGTGGCCGTCCTAAACCCGCGGGTGTGACACAGACGAGGAACCTGTGGGCCGGGGCACGGACGCTGCTCTGACCCCTGGGGCCAGGGCAGCGCTGAAATCGGCAGGCGTGACGGAGCCCCCGCCCAAGCAGAGCTGCCGCCCCCCGAGCCCTGGCAACGCTGGTGCCATCTCCTGCCCCAGAGACCTGTGCCCCGGGGTGCTTCTCTGCCACAGGGCAGCCAAAGCCAACGGGCCCTGGCGGCTGGGCTCCTTCCTACAGGGGATGTTGGCAGGAGAACCTGGAGCAAGTGCTGGCAACACTTGGTCTCTGTCAGAAGCTCTTACTCCATGCTGAAATTGTTTTCTACTTGGAGTGATTTCCTGAAGCACAAAATCACCCTGGCAGCAGAGGCATAGAAGGAGTTGGCATTTAAGAATCCTCAATTCAGGAAAGCTTTTCTTCCCGTTACTCAACTCAAGTAGTTGCAAAAAGTTGCCAACTTCCTAAATTTATAGCAATGGCCTGAGAACCTGATAGATTTGCAAGCTTCCTTCCCATCTCAAAGCAGTGTTAGAAATGATCAGAGCCAATTTCCAAACTCAAAGATTTAGTTAACAAATTTGAAAAGCAATTTCGGGAAATGCTACGATAAATCAGGACAACATGGATCGAATGTTGGGTGGTCAATCCGGGAGCAGCAAAGGGTGCTTCTCCAGAGTACTGCCCACAACTTCGGGGTCTCGGGGGAGGTGTTTTAGACCATTGTTCTACCCTGAGGCAAAAACAAGACGGTAACAAAGAACCCGAAGAACATGACATCGTGTACATAAGAGAATCATTGAAATGTCTGGTGTCCGCAAGGGGTATCTGAAAGAGTTTCCTGAGAAATTGAAAAGACGTCTGCATGAAAAGTCTCCGAATCTTCTGTCAGATGGTTTCTGCCGCCCTCCGCCCAGATTGGTATGGGATCTCCTGATGAGCTGTGAAGATGTGGTCAGCCCATGCTTCATGGGCCCTTTCCCGCTTATCTCTCTGGCAGATGTCCAGGTAACACCTTAGGACAGTGAAAAGACTGTGGTATGCAAAGAGAGGCCCTGGAAGTGTTTCCAGCAATTCAGGGGATTTTACCTTCCACTGCAAAGTTTTAAGACACACGATTAAAATCCAGGAATTTAATACTTTGTATCTATTACAGCAGCAACACATTTGCCTTAAGGTCATCCACTGCATGTCGCTTTGCAAAGCAGAAGACCACACAGAGGCAAAACAAAGGCCTTACTTTGGTTTCAAACATTTTTCTAGGAAGGCATGGGAAGAGCCTAATTCTCTTAAGGAATCAAAGCTCTCCAGGAATGAAAGCCCACTCAGTGTTACAAAAGAAGCCCAAACAAATGAGTAGATTGCAAAAGGGCTAATCCTCCCCCTGCTCCAGCTATGGAAGTGGCCAAGAAAGTAGAGCTCTCCCCTCTTCTTCTCTGCAGGAGAAGCAGGATGACTAAGAGAAAAAGTCCCAGCTATTCCTTCAGTCCTCCATCACCAAAGCTGTGCCATAGCACAGGTGCTGCCTTCAAAGTGACCCCAGTTCCAGCCTAGACCTCTCACCTTCCAGACAACTCCTTCCCCAACACGCCCAGCAACAGCAACCCCAGCTCAACACCCTGCCAAGACCCGCAGCTGTCCCCATGCCTGCGCAGAGCTTTCCCAACCCCTGGTTCCCTGCACGTGCCGTGGCATGGCACTCAGGAGGATGTGCTCCAAGGCCTTCCCCGCTAGCAAGCTCAGGCTGCCAGGCCTACGGTTCCTGGATCATCCTTCCCACCCACCCTTCCCGTGCACGGCTGGTCCATTTGCGCTCAGCTCCGACTTGGCCGCTTCACCAGGACTGCTGCTAAAGGATGGAGAGCAGCCCGGCAAGCTCCTTCTCCAGCTCCCTCTTTACTCTCGGGGCAGGTAGAACATGCCACAGGAAAGCAAGCAGTGCCAAAAGACTTGGGCCAGCATCAGGCACATTGAGGAATGAAACAAGGCCTTTGTCCGATGGAAGGAAGCACAAGCAATTGACAGAAGTGAAGAGGACTTAGCACAGATATCCAGAAGTCCTTAGCACCAGTTAACATCAGCAAAACCTGGAAGCCTAACTTGACATGAGAGTGACTTGACAAAAAGCTTGAGACATAGCCTTTGGGAAGACCTAAGGGCGGCTACAGAATCAGCCCTGTGCAGGGAAGGCATGAGGAAGATGAGCTGCTTTGGTGAGCTGAAACTCCTCCTGGCCAGCAGGTGGACATGAACTTCAGGCCTAGGATTCTGACGCAATGTGTTTCCTTCTAAGCCGCTGCCTATGGAATCACCTCAGCAGTCTAAAGACGGAAGGGATTTTTGATAGAATTCCTACAGAAACCCACTGAAATTTGGACGTGGCGAAGAAGCCTTGTGCTGGGGTGCAGAGCCCTAACCTCCTGCCAATAAAAGAGCTCTTGGTGGACAATGCATTTGTCTGCTGATTTCATTGAATTCTAGAGACCTCTCAGGACTGCTGTATCCTGAGGGAAGGCCCTTGGCCTTGAGCTGTAGGCACCCGCGCAAGCTTCAGATCAGCTCCCTCAGCTTCCAGGACCTCTCTTGGCCGGCATCCTGACGGGGAGGCAGGACCGCTGCCAGGCACTGCTGGGACCCAGCAGGACAGGACCGGCTGTCTCGTGTCCACGTAGCACCCCCTGACACAGCCAGGGTCATCCCGAAAGCAGACAAGGCTCACGTGTCAGCGCAGAGGGGCAAGGAGCGCTGGGCTCCTCTCAGGGTGTCTCAGCTGGGCCTGCTCCACAAGACGCCCCCATTTGAAGGCCTGCTAATGCCCAGCTGCTAGAAATGCCTGCCTTGTTCTCTCCAAGATGCAGAGGAAGAGGCAGGGAGCAGGGCGCCTTGGGAGGCAAAGCTTCCAAGCCTTTTCTGAGGCCGCTCACACACCAAGAGCAGCCAAGACTCTCCCTGCTGCCTGGCCCGCACAGCCCAGCTCGGTGCTGGCCCTCTGGGCCGCAGCAGCCTCCAGCAAGCAAGAGGCAAATGCATATTGCCAAGAGTTGAAGCACAGCAGACAGGTAAGATGTGAGACGTGTGTGCGGGAAGGCCTTTGAATTCACAGCTCTCCAAGACAGCTTTGGGGCTGGCAGCTGGACAGAGATGCTCCTGCTCACACCTGTGTCGAAAGGCGGGGAACACACCCTGCTGCAGGTGCTTGCCTTGGTCTCTGCAGGTCCAGCTGGATTCCAAACCTGCTCTTCACAGCCTTCTCCCTTCCCTTGTCCGCCTGCCAAGGGCAACGGGCCTCAAGGACTGAAAGGACCACAGAGAGCCAAAGGGGGACAGTTGTTCCTACATCACTGGGAGCTCCTAGGAAAGCGCTTTCCTTCAGCAGCAAGCCCCTTTCCCCCAGAGGCCTTTCCCCAGATTGGAAGCTTTCCTGGGGAATGCCAAGACACTCTTAAGAAACCCTGGCAAGGCTGAATTTCTTTCTGGTCCTTTCTGGACAGGCGCTCCAGCTCTAGCTGGCATTTCCCCCAGTGTGATTCCAGCTGGAGGTTGACACATGCAGCCCCAGGCCCTCTACAAACACAAGCTGCCCGCTGCCTCCACTCCTGCCTGCGCTCACAGCAGCAAAAGCAGGCTCTTCCCGGCCAGAGACCAGAGCCCTGATCCCGCAGGACGCTCTCGCCAGCACCTTCCAGGACTCTCCGCTGTGCACGCAGCACTTTTCCTGCCCGCTCTCCACAGCCTTTGGAAGACAGAGCACAACCTGGCTGGCGCTGCCATCAGCACACTGCAAACACGGGCAGAGGAAGGAGAAGCAGGGGCTGCTTTGCGGCCATGCCCAGGAGAGACTGGAAGGCTGCCCTCCCTCTGCTCTCACTCGCTTGGCTTTCTGGCAGCCTCTGAGGCAGGGGCTGCGATTCCTCAGCTCTGGGCACCAGAACCGCAGCCGGGATCCCGGCACTGCCTGACGGCGCTGGGGCCATTGGCTGGGTCACGCGTCCGAGTCTCGGCCACCGTGCTGCTGCTGCTGCTGCTTCACTTGCCCTTAGGCACACCTCAAGCTCCCTGTTAAGGCCTGATGGTCTCTGCTTCTGCCATCTCCCCGACCCTGTGCAGGGATGGAGCACTGCTGTGCTTTCAGCAAGCTATTCTTGAAAGCTTCCAGCATTCCAAGCTCCTTTGCCCTCCGTAGATGCTTGCCATGGAATCCCTCACAGCTGGCTTCAGAGCGTCCTCAGGTTGGCTCTCCCAAAATCCGGGAGCTTCAGGCTGCTCAGTAGGACCTTAAACTGCACAGTGTTGTGGAACTGGACCTTCAGCACAGGCACCTTTCCAACCTGACGCGGCCTCACTCCTCTGTGTCTCTGCACAAAAGACGGCGCGCAAGAGGACGGCAGCAGGGGCCTGTGTGTGCTAGGGCTCAGATTTTACACCGTTTCAGCTCCACAGAGACGCAGGTGAAGTGAAGAAGCCAAAGTGTTTATTAATTCAAGGCCAAGCAAAGGGATGAGCTGGGAAGGAATAAGGGGGGATGGGCAGGGTCTGAGGGCTGGGGGGAGGGAGCTAAGTACAAAGAGCGAGAGGTGTGAAGCCAGGAGAATTGTGCTCAGCCTCAGCTGTGCGTGGAGCTCCAGCAGCACTGAGAGATGGTGTCCTCTTCAGTGTCTCCTGGTGTGTTCTTGGGACACCGGTTTGCTGGATTCAGAAGACGTCCCCAGTTGTTTAGCTTTCTGGGGAAAGCAGGCTTCATTTTGCAGGTTCAGAGCATGACGGCCTGTTGTCTTGCCTCTGGGTTTGAAGGGCTGCAAGAGAGAAGAATAGAGACATGGTCAGAGGCTGGATCTGTGGGAATCCTAGGAGATCTTCCTGCCAGGGCCATCCCATCCAGCCCTCGTCCACACAGGGAGCAAAGGCCTCCAGAGCCGGGGATTGCAGCTGTCTGCCCGGGCAGTGCAGCTTCCCCCGCCAGAGCCGCTGACGGCCCGCTGCCCTCACTCACCCTGACTGAGAAGGTGAAGCTGTCCTGGCTGCCCCCTCAGAGAGCGTGTCACGGCCCCAGCGGCACGGCTCCCTGCCAGCGCCGCTGCCAGCCCTGTGGCCACACGGCCTCCTGCCCCGGCAGGGCTCAGCCCGGGCCCTTGCCGCCAGCTGCCGCCCCAGGGCACGGCTGCCAGAGGGCGGCAGCAGCCCCGAGGGCAGGCGGGGCTCCACGGCGCCGGGCCCGGATGCCGCTGCTGCAGCCGGGGCAGCAGCAGCCAGGGCCGGGGCCGAGCTGCGGCGGGCCGGGGAGGGAGCCCGGGCTCGTGGCTCACCCAAGAACCACATGGCTGCCTCTGGCAGGGACTCCTGTGGGTTCTCCAGGTAGGGCAGGGCCCGGCGCAGGTGCTCGGCCGCTAGGATCCTGTCATCTGCCAGCTGGAGAGAGCGGCAGGAGGGAAGGGTTGGCGCGGGCTCAGCCCCTGGGCCGGGCTCTGGCCGCGCCCAGCCCCGGCCTCCCCTGCCCGCACGGCCCTGAGGCCCGGCCAGCAGCCGCTGGCGCCGGGCTCTGGAGGGGGCAGAGGGCCGGCTGCTGCCCGGGGAGCCGCGGTGCCGCCCCGTGCCCGCAGCCCCGCTGGGCCGGGACTCCACGGGCACCCGGCTCGGGGCCGCAGGAGCCTGGAGAAGAGCCCACGGGGCCCAGGGAAGGCAGCGGCGTGTGGGGCGCAGGCTGGAGCCCCCGGGTGCAGCACTGGGCAGGGGCCACGGCTGCCAGCCCCGCGGCCATGGATCTTCTCCAGGCTGAGGCTGCCACTTCTCCAAGCCATCCTTACCTTGCAGTCATCGATAGTCAAGGGATGTTCCTTTGTCAGGAGCTTCTCGAGATCCCTCCTCTTCAGGAACTTGGCCGCACAATACAGGGTTTCCCGAGAGGCCTGAAGAGCAGCAGAGATGCAGAGATGGCACCACAGCCCAGGGCACAAGGACTCGCATCCCTGTGCCAAGGCCTGGAGAAGGACGCAGCCTCCTCCTCCTCCTGCAGCAGGGCAGGAGGCAGCTGAGCCCCCGTCCCAGGGATGCACAAAACCTCACATTTGCCACACGCCGGTTCTCATCATGGCAGTAGAATAAAAGTAGGTACAGGCTCTTGTTTACAGTTGCCTTCAGGCGCTTTTTTCCCTCCTTCACTACCAACTCCATCACCTTACAGAAGAGGTCAATGGAGAGCAGTTGCATGTAGCTATTTTCCTAGAGGAAAGGAAAAAACCTAAGCATCAATTACTCCAGGCCCACCTAGGCAAAGGCCTGAAAATGCAGACAGCACAAGGTTTCTGGGCAGCACCCAATGCCTGTGGCTCGGGTTGCAGAACCTTACATTGTTAAAGAGCGCCAGGAGTGCCTCAGCCAGCTTTGGGGCGGTGGTGCTGGATACCAGGATGTCTTCGCTCTCCAGCATATTAGTAAGCACACGGAGGGTCAGGGCAACCACCACTCCATCTTCATCAGCCAGCAGATCCACAAAGCTTTCAGACAGGCAGCACATTCTTCTGGCCTGTGTGGAACACAAGGCTGCGCTGTGAAGCCGTGAACAGCTGCACCAGCGACAGCGCCCAGGCACTGCAAGCCCAGCCTGCTGCCGCAGGGCCCAGACACCAAAGGCCTGTCCCAAAGCACTCGGGCAGCTGAGGCAGGAGAGCTGGGAGCAGCTGCCTCAGCTCCTGAAGGCCAGCCAGCCCATGGGGCTGCTCTCCCCAGTGCAGCTTCAGCTGCTGCCCCCTTCTCACCATCAGGGGATCCTTGCTGAGCACCAGCAGGCCTTTGAGCGCCAGGCGACACCTCTTCCTGCACTCGGTCCGCAGGTACCTCGACACGACCCTCAGGACCCAGCCACCACATTTAGTCCAGTCCAGGCACTCCAGAACCTGAAAGGCACAGGGCAGTGGTACAGGGCCCGGCTGGCAGGAGCCCAGAACTGCCCAGGGCCAGCCCCAGGCAGCAGCAGCACAGGGCGCTGGTGCCATCCCAGGAGGCTAGGGATGCGGCTGCGAGAGGGCAGAGAGCTGGGAGGCAGCTCAGCCAGGCAGCGCTGCTCTTCAGGCTCACCTCCACAAGGAATGCCAGGAAAGGCAGATCGCAGCCTGGCTTCTCAATGCTGAGCAGCCGGAGCATGCGGGTTGCGATGCAGGAAGAGAAAGGGATCAAGACATGGCGCATCTCCCTGTCAGGGGCAAAAAGGAAGAAAGAGCCTGAGTAGGGGGGGGCACACTTTTCTCAGGACTGACTCCCAGAGGTGCAGTCTTTCCCCAGCATCCCTGGAGGGGACGTGGGTGCTTTGGGAGGTGGCCACTCCTGTGCACCCTCCTCTCCCAGCCTTTTCCAGTCTGCTCGGCCGTCCCTAAAGAGACGAGGCCCTCTGGCCCATGACCAGAGGGACTGTGTGGGGCAGCCCGGGCACAGGGCACCAATTCCAGGGACAGCAGGGAGCAGGGGGTCTCACCTGGCCAGCAGAGCCACAGCATAGTACTGGGTATGAGCGCAGAGCATGGTGTCCCAGCCATGCTTGGACTCCACAGCCATCACCTCATTCTCACACTGCAGCCGGCAGAGCAGGGTCTTCATGACCTGCACTGCAAACCTGTGTGCAGAGCAAAGCCCGGGTCACATTGGGAGCACTGGCACTGGCCACAAGGACATGGAAAGGACGGGAGGACGGAGACCTGTTGGGGTCGCTGGGAAGGTGGTGTTCCTCTCGGCACGCTCTCCAGAAGTGATCGACTTCCTGTGGTGGCATCTGCTGTGTGGTGACGACAACATGGAAAAGCAGAGCCACAAAGAGGCGGGAGGAAAAAAGGATCATTGCCTCGTGGCACTCAGGCACCTGGACAATCACCCACACCACCAGAGTTGCCTGCAAAAGAAGTTGCCATGGAGAGCGCTCAGTGCGAGATGTCCATGTGGCAGGGCCCCAGGGGAGACGCAGGGGGAGCAGCGGGCCTGGTGGCCCCTGAGCCTGCCCTTAGGCCAGGTTTCAGCCCAGGGCCTGAGGCAGGGAGAGGATGGAGAGCTGCTGGAGAGGCGACCTGGGGGTGAGCAAATGCCCAGAAACTCACAGCCAGAGCAAAGACGCCCTCCTTGTCCCCATCCGAGGTGAACGTGCTGTGCAGAGGCCAATCCTCCATCACACAGAGCAGTGTTGGCAGAACCTTCTCCACTGTGGGACTCGATGAGCCTATGCTTCTCCAGATCATTGCAGCAGCTCTGTGGGATCAGAGCTCTGTGTCAGGGGCATCTCAGCCACACTACCATGCCCTGTGCGGCTCTGGGGGCCGGGTGACAGAGCCCCGGTGCCCTGAAGGGCAGGGAGGGAGCACGGCAGCAGGCTCGGGAAACAGAGGGGCCCGAGGGTCCCGGACCTGTCTGCCGCTCTGGCAGAGCCCATTGCACAGGCCGTGCAGGGCCATGGTCCTAAAGGCCGAGGAGGCCTGAGCTCTCCAGGCAGGTGGGCCCATACCTGTCACATGTTGGGGCACAGCGCAGGAGGGTCAGCACCACATCAGCTGGGTGTTCTTCGGCCAGCCTCACGATGTTCATGGGCAGCCTGGTATCCACATTTCCATGCGATGCAAAATTCTGGTGCATCTTCTTTACAATGGCTGGCACCTGGAAAAGGCATGGGGAAGACTTGGGCCGCTGTCTAGGGGAGCAACTTCACCAGCTTCCCCCAAGAATCGCTTCCCTTCCTGCCACGCTGTGCCGGCCTCAAAGGCTGAGGGGGCCCAGTGGCCGTGGCTGGAGATGACACACAATCCTGGGAGGCCTCTAGCCCCAGCCCCAGGCTGTTTACCTGCTGCTCAGAAGGAATACCACTCTTCTGGATAAAATCCACGGCGGGAGCAGGAATGGCAGTGGGAGTGGCCGTGGCGCCAGTATCTCTGATGCCCTGAGTCTCTCCAGTGTCAGCCGTTTGGAGGGCCACAACCTCAGCCACTGCCTTGTCAGCCCTTGCCCTTTGATCATTCAATGCAGCATCAAAATTTTCTAATGGCTCAGCCAAATCCGTGTTGACATCAGGCTCTGCCTGGGGCTCGGTCAGCCCACAGTCAGGCTCAGCTGAGCCCTCAGCTGCCGTGCTGCTGGTGTTTCTACGCCGTATGCGCAGGAATTTTCGGATCATCTGCAGGAGAACAAAGGACAGGGAAGAGAGACGTGTTCCATGGAGTGCTCCAAGCGCGGTGCTTGGCTGAGCAGTGACAGCAGGCCCAGCCCAGGCGGGGATGGCTGCAGGTACCTTCAGTGTCCTGCGGAAGCTTCCACCGGCAGGCCTCTGCTCTTGTGTGCCATCCATGGCTGCATCTGGCAAAGAGCGAGAGCAGCCAGAGCTGAGGGGCTGCGGGAGAGGCCGGAGAACACAGCCCAGCCCTGCCCTCCCCAGGCTGCGATAGGGACGGGATGGGATGGGGCCACATTGGCTGCAGCCATCAGCCCTGTGGCCCAGCTCTGCCACTCACCATCCTGTAGTGTCTGGATCCGCTCGGGCTCTTCAGGCTCTTGTGCTGGGGTAGCTCCAGGGCCTTTGCTTTTTTTCCCCCTGAACACTTTGGACAGGCCGAGAAATCTGCCCGCCATGCCACAGCACCTTTCAAGAGAGATGCCTCAGGAAAGCACTGAGGCAACAAGTTGTGCACTTGCGCCTTGAAAGCACCTGTGGCAGAAGAAGCCTCAGGAAGGCTGCAGGACAGCAAGTCCTGCACTCTGGTCTCAAGGGCTCCTGCCACAATGACAGGAGGTTCCTCGTAGACGATTCAAGCCACCAAATCCCACAGTCCGGCCTGGAGGCCACAGGCCACGGGGATAAGAGATGACTTGAAAAACCTCCGAGTCACCAAGTCGTGCAGTCTGGCCGTGAGGTCAGCTGCACGAGTCACTCCTCGTAGAAGCTCTGGGTCAGGCACAAACGAGTGCGCTGTGCGGGGGCTCCTCACAGCACCGCTCTGGCGCGTCCTGTCCCGTCGCCTGCTCCAAGGAATGTGGCCTGGCTGCGTCACCGCCAGCACCTATGTCCCCACGTGTCACAAAGGGTCCTTGGACACCCTGTGCCATTCCAAGCCACGGTGACCGCGCTGCTGCACCGCGTCACAAAGGGCCAATGCACACACTGTCACCTGCCCTGGGGCCGCTCCCAGCCCAGCCAAAGTGGCCCAGGTTGGAAGGAACCCCTCACCCCAAGTGTCTAAGACAGCCCTGAGACAGCATCTTTCGCAGCGGCTCAAACCGTGGGCAAACGCTGCCCTGCTCTGCGGGTTCAGGGCAGCAGAAGGAGCCCCCAGGGCCGCCGATGCAGCCGCAGCGGGAAGGGCACGGGGCCTCGCACAGAAGCTGGCACGGCCTCCCTGGGACACGTCCCAGCCGGTGGCCGTCCTAAACCCGCGGGTGTGACACAGACGAGGAACCTGTGGGCCGGGGCACGGACGCTGCTCTGACCCCTGGGGCCAGGGCAGCGCTGAAATCGGCAGGCGTGACGGAGCCCCCGCCCCAGCAGAGCTGCCGCCCCCCGAGCCCTGGCAACGCTGGTGCCATCTCCTGCCCCAGAGACCTGTGCCCCGGGGTGCTTCTCTGCCACAGGGCAGCCAAAGCCAACGGGCCCTGGCGGCTGGGCTCCTTCCTACAGGGGATGTTGGCAGGAGCACCTGGAGCAAGTGCTGGCAACACTTGGTCTCTGTCAGAAGCTCTTACTCCATGCTGAAATTGTTTTCTACTTGGAGTGATTTCCTGAAGCACAAAATCACCCTGGCAGCAGAGGCATAGAAGGAGTTGGCATTTAAGAATCCTCAATTCAGGAAAGCTTTTCTTCCCGTTACTCAACTCAAGTAGTTGCAAAAAGTTGCCAACTTCCTAAATTTATAGCAATGGCCTGAGAACCTGATAGATTTGCAAGCTTCCTTCCCATCTCAAAGCAGTGTTAGAAATGATCAGAGCCAATTTCCAAACTCAAAGATTTAGTTAACAAATTTGAAAAGCAATTTCGGGAAATGCTACGATAAATCAGGACAACATGGATCCAATGTTGGGTGGTCAATCCGGGAGCAGCAAAGGGTGCTTCTCCGGAGTACTGCCCACAAATTCGGGGTCTCGGGGGAGGTGTTTTAGACCGTTGTTCTACCCTGAGGCAAAAACAAGACGGTAACAAAGAACCCGAAGAACATGACATCGTGTACATAAGAGAATCATTGAAATGTCTGGTGTCCGCAAGGGGTATCTGAAAGAGTTTCCTGAGAAATTGAAAAGACGTCTGCATGAAAAGTCTCCGAATCTTCTGTCAGATGGTTTCTGCCGCCCTCCGCCCAGATTGGTATGGGATCTCCTGATGAGCTGTGAAGATGTGGTCAGCCCATGCTTCATGGGCCCTTTCCCGCTTATCTCTCTGGCAGATGTCCAGGTAACACCTTAGGACTGTGAAAAGACTGTGGTATGCAAAGAGAGGCCCTGGAAGTGTTTCCAGCAATTCAGGGGATTTTACCTTCCACTGCAAAGTTTTAAGACACACGATTAAAATCCAGGAATTTAATACTTTGTATCTATTACAGCAGCAACACATTTGCCTTAAGGTCATCCACTGCATGTCGCTTTGCAAAGCAGAAGACCACACAGAGGCAAAACAAAGGCCTTACTTTGGTTTCAAACATTTTTCTAGGAAGGCATGGGAAGAGCCTAATTCTCTTAAGGAATCAAAGCTCTCCAGGAATGAAAGCCCACTCAGTGTTACAAAAGAAGCCCAAACAAATGAGTAGATTGCAAAAGGGCTAATCCTCCCCCTGCTCCAGATATGGAAGTGGCCAAAAAAGTAGAGCTCTCCCCTCTTCTTCTCTGCAGGAGAAGCAGGATGACTAAGAGAAAAAGTCCCAGCTATTCCTTCAGTCCTCCATCACCAAAGCTGTGCCATAGCACAGGTGCTGCCTTCAAAGTGACCCCAGTTCCAGCCTAGACCTCTCACCTTCCAGACAACTCCTTCCCCAACATGCCCAGCAACAGCAACCCCAGCTCAACACCCTGCCAAGACCCGCAGCTGTCCCCATGCCTGCGCAGAGCTTTCCCAACCCCTGGTTCCCTGCACGTGCCGTGGCATGGCACTCAGGAGGATGTGCTCCAAGGCCTTCCCCGCTAGCAAGCTCAGGCTGCCAGGCCTACGGTTCCTGGATCATCCTTCCCACCCACCCTTCCCGTGCACGGCTGGTCCATTTGCGCTCAGCTCCGACTTGGCCGCTTCACCAGGACTGCTGCTAAAGGATGGAGAGCAGCCCGGCAAGCTCCTTCTCCAGCTCCCTCTTTACTCTCGGGGCAGGTAGAACATGCCACAGGAAAGCAAGCAGTGCCAAAAGACTTGGGCCAGCATCAGGCACATTGAGGAATGAAACAAGGCCTTTGTTCGATGGAAGGAAGCACAAGCAATTGACAGAAGTGAAGAGGACTTAGCACAGATATCCAGAAGTCCTTAGCACCAGTTAACATCAGCAAAACCTGGAAGCCTAACTTGACATGAGAGTGACTTGACAAAAAGCTTGAGACATAGCCTTTGGGAAGACCTAAGGGCGGCTACAGAATCAGCCCTGTGCAGGGAAGGCATGAGGAAGATGAGCTGCTTTGGTGAGCTGAGACTCCTCCTGGCCAGCAGGTGGACATTAACTTCAGGCCTAGGATTCTGACGCAATGTGTTTCCTTCTAAGCCGCTGCCTATGGAATCACCTCAGCAGTCTAAAGACGGAAGGGATTTTTGATAGAATTCCTACAGAAACCCACTGAAATTTGGACGTGGCGAAGAAGCCTTGTGCTGGGGTGCAGAGCCCTAACCTCCTGCCAATAAAAGAGCTCTTGGTGGACAATGCATTTGTCTGCTGATTTCATTGAATTCTAGAGACCTCTCAGGACTGCTCTATCCTGAGGGAAGGCCCTTGGCCTTGAGCTGTAGGCACCCGCGCAAGCTTCAGATCAGCTCCCTCAGCTTCCAGGACCTCTCTTGGCCGGCATCCTGACGGGGAGGCAGGACCGCTGCCAGGCACTGCTGGGACCCAGCAGGACAGGACCGGCTGTCTCGTGTCCACGTAGCACCCCCTGACACAGCCAGGGTCATCCCGAAAGCAGACAAGGCTCACGTGTCAGCGCAGAGGGGCAAGGAGCACTGGGCTCCTCTCAGGGTGTCTCAGCTGGGCCTGCTCCACAAGACGCCCCCATTTGAAGGCCTGCTAATGCCCAGCTGCTAGAAATGCCTGCCTTGTTCTCTCCAAGATGCAGAGGAAGAGGCAGGGAGCAGGGCGCCTTGGGAGGCAAAGCTTCCAAGCCTTTTCTGAGGCCGCTCACACACCAAGAGCAGCCAAGACTCTCCCTGCTGCCTGGCCCACACAGCCCAGCTCGGTGCTGGCCCTCTGGGCCGCAGCAGCCTCCAGCAAGCAAGAGGCAAATGCATATTGCCAAGAGTTGAAGCACAGCAGACAGGTAAGATGTGAGACGTGTGTGCGGGAAGGCCTTTGAATTCACAGCTCTCCAAGACAGCTTTGGGGCTGGCAGCTGGACAGAGATGCTCCTGCTCACACCTGTGTCCAAAGGGGGGGAACACACCCTGCTGCAGGTGCTTGCCTTGGTCTCTGCAGGTCCAGCTGGATTCCAAACCTGCTCTTCACAGCCTTCTCCCTTCCCTTGTCCGCCTGCCAAGGGCAACGGGCCTCAAGGACTGAAAGGACCACAGAGAGCCAAAGGGGGACAGTTGTTCCTACATCACTGGGAGCTCCTAGGAAAGCGCTTTCCTTCAGCAGCAAGCCCCTTTCCCCCAGAGGCCTTTCCCCAGATTGGAAGCTTTCCTGGGGAATGCCAAGACACTCTTAAGAAACCCTGGCAAGGCTGAATTTCTTTCTGGTCCTTTCTGGACAGGCGCTCCAGCTCTAGCTGGCATTTCCCCCAGTGTGATTCCAGCTGGAGCTTGACACATGCAGCCCCAGGCCCTCTACAAACACAAGCTGCCCGCTGCCTCCACTCCTGCCTGCGCTCACAGCAGCAAAAGCAGGCTCTTCCCGGCCAGAGACCAGAGCCCTGACCCCGCAGGACGCTCTCGCCAGCACCTTCCAGGACTCTCCGCTGTGCACGCAGCACTTTTCCTGCCCGCTCTCCACAGCCTTTGGAAGACAGAGCACAACCTGGCTGGCGCTGCCATCAGCACACTGCAAACACGGGCAGAGGAAGGAGAAGCAGGGGCTGCTTTGCGGCCATGCCCAGGAGAGACTGGAAGGCTGCCCTCCCTCTGCTCTCACTCGCTTGGCTTTCTGGCAGCCTCTGAGGCAGGGGCTGCGATTCCTCAGCTCTGGGCACCAGAACCGCAGCCGGGATCCCGGCACTGCCTGACGGTGCTGGGGCCATTGGCTGGGTCACGCGTCCGAGTCTCGGCCACCGTGCTGCTGCTGCTGCTGCTTCACTTGCCCTTAGGCACACCCCAAGCTCCCTGTTAAGGCCTGATGGTCTCTGCTTCTGCCATCTCCCCGACCCTGTGCAGGGATGGAGCACTGCTGTGCTTTCAGCAAGCTATTCTTGAAAGCTTCCAGCATTCCAAGCTCCTTTGCCCTCTGTAGATGCTTGCCAAGGAATCCCTTTACAGCTGGCTTCAGAGCGTCCTCAGGTTGGCTCTCTCAAAATCCGGGAGCTTCAGGCTGCTCAGTAGGACCTTAAACTGCACAGTGTTGTGGAACTGGACCTTCAGCACAGGCACCTTTCCAGCCTGACGCGGCCTCGCTCCTCTGTGTCTCTGCACAAAAGACGGCGCGCAAGAGGACGGCAGCAGGGGCCTGTGTGTGCTAGGGCTCAGATTTTACACCGTTTCAGCTCCACAGAGACGCAGGTGAAGTGAAGAAGCCAAAGTGTTTATTAATTCAAGGCCAAGCAAAGGGATGAGCTGGGAAGGAATAAGGGGGGATGGGCAGGGTCTGAGGGCTGGGGGGAGGGAGCTAAGTACAAAGAGCGAGAGGTGTGAAGCCAGGAGAATTGTGCTCAGCCTCAGCTGTGCGTGGAGCTCCAGCAGCACTGAGAGATGGTGTCCTCTTCAGTGTCTCCTGGTGTGTTCTTGGGACACCGGTTTGCTGGATTCAGAAGACGTCCCCAGTTGTTTAGCTTTCTGGGGAAAGCAGGCTTCATTTTGCAGGTTCAGAGCATGACGGGCTGTTGTCTTGCCTCTGGGTTTGAAGGGCTGCAAGAGAGAAGAATAGAGACATGGTCAGAGGCTGGATCTGTGGGAATCCTAGGAGATCTTCCTGCCAGGGCCATCCCATCCAGCCCTCGTCCACACAGGGAGCAAAGGCCTCCAGAGCTGAGGATTGCAGCTGTCTGCCCGGGCAGTGCAGCTTCCCCCGCCAGAGCCGCTGACGGCCCGCTGCCCTCACTCACCCTGACTGAGAAGGTGAAGCTGTCCTGGCTGCCCCCTCAGAGAGCGTGTCACGGCCCCAGCGGCACGGCTCCCTGCCAGCGCCGCTGCCAGCCCTGTGGCCACACGGCCTCCTGCCCCGGCAGGGCTCAGCCCGGGCCCTTGCCGCCAGCTGCCGCCCCAGGGCACGGCTGCCAGAGGGCGGCAGCAGCCCCGAGGGCAGGCGGGGCTCCACGGCGCCGGGCCCGGATGCCGCTGCTGCAGCCGGGGCAGCAGCAGCCAGGGCCGGGGCCGAGCTGCGGCGGGCCAGGGAGGGAGCCCGGGCTCGTGGCTCACCCAAGAACCACATGGCTGCCTCTGGCAGGGACTCCTGTGGGCTCTCCAGGTAGGGCAGGGCCCGGCGCAGGTGCTCGGCCGCTAGGATCCTGTCATCTGCCAGCTGGAGAGAGCGGCAGGAGGGAAGGGTTGGCGCGGGCTCAGCCCCTGGGCCGGGCTCTGGCCGCGCCCAGCCCCGGCCTCCCCTGCCCGCACGGCCCTGAGGCCCGGCCAGCAGCCGCTGGCGCCGGGCTCTGGAGGGGGCAGAGGGCCGGCTGCTGCCCGGGGAGCCGCGGTGCCGCCCCGTGCCCGCAGCCCCGCTGGGCCGGGACTCCACGGGCACCCGGCTCGGGGCCGCAGGAGCCTGGAGAAGAGCCCGCGGGGCCCAGGGAAGGCAGCGGCGTGTGGGGCGCAGGCTGGAGCCCCCGGGTGCAGCACTGGGCAGGGGCCACGGCTGCCAGCCCCGCGGCCATGGATCTTCTCCAGGCTTAGGCTGCCACTTCTCCAAGCCATCCTTACCTTGCAGTCATCGATAGTCAAGGGATGTTCCTTTGTCAGGAGCTTCTCGAGATCCCTCCTCTTCAGGAACTTGGCCGCACAATACAGGGTTTCCCGAGAGGCCTGAAGAGCAGCAGAGATGCAGAGATGGCACCACAGCCCAGGGCACAAGGACTCGCATCCCTGTGCCAAGGCCTGGAGAAGGACGCAGCCTCCTCCTCCTCCTGCAGCAGGGCAGGAGGCAGCTGAGCCCCCGTCCCAGGGATGCACAAAACCTCACATTTGCCACACGCCGGTTCTCATCATGGCAGTAGAATAAAAGTAGGTACAGGCTCTTGTTTACAGTTGCCTTCAGGCGCTTTTTTCCCTCCTTCACTACCAACTCCATCACCTTACAGAAGAGGTCAATGGAGAGCAGTTGCATGTAGCTATTTTCCTAGAGGAAAGGAAAAAACCTAAGCATCAATTACTCCAGGCCCACCTAGGCAAAGGCCTGAAAATGCAGACAGCACAAGGTTTCTGGGCAGCACCCAATTCCTGTGGCTCGGGTTGCAGAACCTTACATTGTTAAAGAGCGCCAGGAGTGCCTCAGCCAGCTTTGGGGCGGTGGTGCTGGATACCAGGATGTCTTCGCTCTCCAGCATATTAGTAAGCACACGGAGGGTCAGGGCAACCACCACTCCATCTTCATCAGCCAGCAGATCCACAAAGCTTTCAGACAGGCAGCACATTCTTCTGGCCTGTGTGGAACACAAGGCTGCGCTGTGAAGCCGTGAACAGCTGCACCAGCGACAGCGCCCAGGCACTGCAAGCCCAGCCTGCTGCCGCAGGGCCCAGACACCAAAGGCCTGTCCCAAAGCACTCGGGCAGCTGAGGCAGGAGAGCTGGGAGCAGCTGCCTCAGCTCCTGAAGCCCAGCCAGCCCATGGGGCTGCTCTCCCCAGTGCAGCTTCAGCTGCTGCCCCCTTCTCACCATCAGGGGATCCTTGCTGAGCACCAGCAGGCCTTTGAGCGCCAGGCGACACCTCTTCCTGCACTCGGTCCGCAGGTACCTGGACACGACCCTCAGGACCCAGCCACCACATTTAGTCCAGTCCAGGCACTCCAGAACCTGAAAGGCACAGGGCAGTGGTACAGGGCCCGGCTGGCAGGAGCCCAGAACTGCCCAGGGCCAGCCCCAGGCAGCAGCAGCACAGGGCGCTGGTGCCATCCCAGGAGGCTAGGGATGCGGCTGCGAGAGGGCAGAGAGCTGGGAGGCAGCTCAGCCAGGCAGCGCTGCTCTTCAGGCTCACCTCCACAAGGAATGCCAGGAAAGGCAGATCGCAGCCTGGCTTCTCAATGCTGAGCAGCCGGAGCATGCGGGTTGCGATGCAGGAAGAGAAAGGGATCAAGACATGGCGCATCTCCCTGTCAGGGGCAAAAAGGAAGAAAGAGCCTGAGTAGGGGGGGGCACACTTTTCTCAGGACTGACTCCCAGAGGTGCAGTCTTTCCCCAGCATCCCTGGAGGGGACGTGGGTGCTTTGGGAGGTGGCCACTCCTGTGCACCCTCCTCTCCCAGCCTTTTCCAGTCTGCTCGGCCGTCCCTAAAGAGACGAGGCCCTCTGGCCCATGACCAGAGGGACTGTGTGGGGCAGCCCGGGCACAGGGCACCAATTCCAGGGACAGCAGGGAGCAGGGGGTCTCACCTGGCCAGCAGAGCCACAGCATAGTACTGGGTATGAGCACAGAGCATGGTGTCCCAGCCATGCTTGGACTCCACAGCCATCACCTGATTCTCACACTGCAGCCGGCAGAGCAGGGTCTTCATGACCTGCACTGCAAACCTGTGTGCAGAGCAAAGCCCGGGTCACATTGGGAGCACTGGCACTGGCCACAAGGACATGGAAAGGACGGGAGGACGGAGACCTGTTGGGGTCGCTGGGAAGGTGGTGTTCCTCTCGGCACGCTCTCCAGAAGTGATCGACTTCCTGTGGTGGCATCTGCTGTGTGGTGACGACAACATGGAAAAGCAGAGCCACAAAGAGGCGGGAGGAAAAAAGGATCATTGCCTCGTGGCACTCAGGCACCTGGACAATCACCCACACCACCAGAGTTGCCTGCAAAAGAAGTTGCCATGGAGAGCGCTCAGTGCGAGGTGTCCATGTGGCAGGGCCCCAGGGGAGACGCAGGGGGAGCAGCGGGCCTGGTGGCCCCTGAGCCTGCCCTTAGGCCAGGTTTCAGCCCAGGGCCTGAGGCAGGGAGAGGATGGAGAGCTGCTGGAGAGGCGACCTGGGGGTGAGCAAATGCCCAGAAACTCACAGCCAGAGCAAAGACGCCCTCCTTGTCCCCATCCGAGGTGAACGTGCTGTGCAGAGGCCAATCCTCCATCACACAGAGCAGTGTTGGCAGAACCTTCTCCACTGTGGGACTCGATGAGCCTATGCTTCTCCAGATCATTGCAGCAGCTCTGTGGGATCAGAGCTCTGTGTCAGGGGCATCTCAGCCACACTACCATGCCCTGTGCGGCTCTGGGGGCCGGGTGACAGAGCCCCGGTGCCCTGAAGGGCAGGGAGGGAGCACGGCAGCAGGCTCGGGAAACAGAGGGGCCCGAGGGTCCCGGACCTGTCTGCTGCTCTGGCAGAGCCCATTGCACAGGCCGTGCAGGGCCATGGTCCTAAAGGCCGAGGAGGCCTGAGCTCTCCAGGCAGGTGGGCCCATACCTGTCACATGTTGGGGCACAGCGCAGGAGGGTCAGCACCACATCAGCTGGGTGTTCTTCGGCCAGCCTCACGATGTTCATGGGCAGCCTGGTATCCACATTTCCATGCGATGCAAAATTCTGGTGCATCTTCTTCACAATGGCTGGCACCTGGAAAAGGCATGGGGAAGACTTGGGCCGCTGTCTAGGGGAGCAACTTCACCAGCTTCCCCCAAGAATCGCTTCCCTTCCTGCCACGCTGTGCCGGCCTCAAAGGCTGAGGGGGCCCAGTGGCCGTGGCTGGAGATGACACACAATCCTGGGAGGCCTCTGGCCCCAGCCCCAGGCTGTTTACCTGCTGCTCAGAAGGAATACCACTCTTCTGGATAAAATCCACGGTGGGAGCAGGAATGGCAGTGGGAGTGGGCGTGGCGCCAGTATCTCTGATGCCCTGAGTCTCTCCAGTGTCAGCCGTTTGGAGGGCCACAGCCTCAGCCACTGCCTTGTCAGCCCTTGCCCTTTGATCATTCAATGCAGCATCAAAATTTTCTGAGGGCTCAGCCAAATCCGTGTTGACATCAGGCTCTGCCTGGGGCTCGGTCAGCCCACAGTCAGGCTCAGCTGAGCCCTCAGCTGCCGTGCTGCTGGTGTTTCTACGCCGTATGCGCAGGAATTTTCGGATCATCTGCAGGAGAACAAAGGACAGGGAAGAGAGACGTGTTCCATGGAGTGCTCCAAGCGCGGTGCTCGGCTGAGCAGTGACAGCAGGCCCAGCCCAGGCGGGGATGGCTGCAGGTACCTTCAGTGTCCTGCGGAAGCTTCCACCGGCAGGCCTCTGCTCTTGTGTGCCATCCATGGCTGCATCTGGCAAAGAGCGAGAGCAGCCAGAGCTGAGGGGCTGCGGGAGAGGCCGGAGAACACAGCCCAGCCCTGCCCTCCCCAGGCTGCGATAGGGATGGGATGGGATGGGGCCACATTGGCTGCAGCCATCAGCCCTGTGGCCCAGCTCTGCCACTCACCATCCTGTAGTGTCTGGATCCGCTCGGGCTCTTCAGGCTCTTGTGCTGGGGTAGCTCCAGGGCCTTTGCTTTTTTTCCCCCTGAACACTTTGGACAGGCCGAGAATTCTGCCCGCCATGCCACAGCACCTTTCAAGAGAGATGCCTCAGGAAAGCACTGAGGCAACAAGTTGTGCACTTGCGCCTTGAAAGCACCTGTGGCAGAAGAAGCCTCAGGAAGGCTGCAGGACAGCAAGTCCTGCACTCTGGTCTCAAGGGCTCCTGCCACAATGACAGGAGGTTCCTCGTAGACGATTCAAGCCACCAAATCCCACAGTCCGGCCTGGAGGCCACAGGCCACGGGGATAAGAGATGACTTGGAAAACCTCCGAGTCACCAAGTCGTGCAGTCTGGCCGTGAGGTCAGCTGCACGAGTCACTCCTCGTAGAAGCTCTGGGTCAGGCACAAACGAGTGCGCTGTGTGGGGGCTCCTCACAGCACCGCTCTGGCGCGTCCTGTCCCGTCGCCTGCTCCAAGGAATGTGGCCTGGCTGCGTCACCGCCAGCACCTATGTCCCCACGTGTCACAAAGGGTCCTTGGACACCCTGTGCCATTCCAAGCCACGGTGACCGCGCTGCTGCACCGCGTCACAAAGGGCCAATGCACACACTGTCACCTGCCCTGGGGCCGCTCCCAGCCCAGCCAAAGTGGCCCAGGTTGGAAGGAACCCCTCACCCCAAGTGTCTAAGACAGCCCTGAGACAGCATTTTTCGCAGCGGCTCAAACCGTGGGCAAACGCTGCCCTGCTCTGCGGGTTCAGGGCAGCAGAAGGAGCCCCCAGGGCCGCCGATGCAGCCGCAGCGGGAAGGGCACGAGGCCTCGCACAGAAGCTGGCACGGCCTCCCTGGGACACGTCCCAGCCGGTGGCCGTCCTAAACCCGCGGGTGTGACACAGACGAGGAACCTGTGGGCCGGGGCACGGACGCTGCTCTGACCCCTGGGGCCAGGGCAGCGCTGAAATCGGCAGGCGTGACGGAGCCCCCGCCCAAGCAGAGCTGCCGCCCCCCGAGCCCTGGCAACGCTGGTGCCATCTCCTGCCCCAGAGACCTGTGCCCCGGGGCGCTTCTCTGCCACAGGGCAGCCAAAGCCAACGGGCCCTGGCGGCTGGGCTCCTTCCTACAGGGGATGTTGGCAGGAGCACCTGGAGCAAGTGCTGGCAACACTTGGTCTCTGTCAGAAGCTCTTACTCCATGCTGAAATTGTTTTCTACTTGGAGTGATTTCCTGAAGCACAAAATCACCCTGGCAGCAGAGGCATAGAAGGAGTTGGCATTTAAGAATCCTCAATTCAGGAAAGCTTTTCTTCCCGTTACTCAACTCAAGTAGTTGCAAAAAGTTGCCAACTTCCTAAATTTATAGCAATGGCCTGAGAACCTGATAGATTTGCAAGCTTCCTTCCCATCTCAAAGCAGTGTTAGAAATGATCAGAGCCAATTTCCAAACTCAAAGATTTAGTTAACAAATTTGAAAAGCAATTTCGGGAAATGCTACGATAAATCAGGACAACATGGATCGAATGTTGGGTGGTCAATCCGGGAGCAGCAAAGGGTGCTTCTCCAGAGTACTGCCCACAACTTCGGGGTCTCGGGGGAGGTGTTTTAGACCATTGTTCTACCCTGAGGCAAAAACAAGACGGTAACAAAGAACCCGAAGAACATGACATCGTGTACATAAGAGAATCATTGAAATGTCTGGTGTCCGCAAGGGGTATCTGAAAGAGTTTCCTGAGAAATTGAAAAGACGTCTGCATGAAAAGTCTCCGAATCTTCTGTCAGATGGTTTCTGCCGCCCCCCGCCCAGATTGGTATGGGATCTCCTGATGAGCTGTGAAGATGTGGTCAGCCCATGCTTCATGGGCCCTTTCCCGCTTATCTCTCTGGCAGATGTCCAGGTAACACCTTAGGACAGTGAAAAGACTGTGGTATGCAAAGAGAGGCCCTGGAAGTGTTTCCAGCAATTCAGGGGATTTTACCTTCCACTGCAAAGTTTTAAGACACACGATTAAAATCCAGGAATTTAATACTTTGTATCTATTACAGCAGCAACACATTTGCCTTAAGGTCATCCACTGCATGTCGCTTTGCAAAGCAGAAGACCACACAGAGGCAAAACAAAGGCCTTACTTTGGTTTCAAACATTTTTCTAGGAAGGCATGGGAAGAGCCTAATTCTCTTAAGGAATCAAAGCTCTCCAGGAATGAAAGCCCACTCAGTGTTACAAAAGAAGCCCAAACAAATGAGTAGATTGCAAAAGGGCTAATCCTCCCCCTGCTCCAGCTATGGAAGTGGCCAAGAAAGTAGAGCTCTCCCCTCTTCTTCTCTGCAGGAGAAGCAGGATGACTAAGAGAAAAAGTCCCAGCTATTCCTTCAGTCCTCCATCACCAAAGCTGTGCCATAGCACAGGTGCTGCCTTCAAAGTGACCCCAGTTCCAGCCTAGACCTCTCACCTTCCAGACAACTCCTTCCCCAACACGCCCAGCAACAGCAACCCCAGCTCAACACCCTGCCAAGACCCGCAGCTGTCCCCATGCCTGCGCAGAGCTTTCCCAACCCCTGGTTCCCTGCACGTGCCGTGGCATGGCACTCAGGAGGATGTGCTCCAAGGCCTTTCCCGCTAGCAAGCTCAGGCTGCCAGGCCTATGGTTCCTGGATCATCCTTCCCACCCACCCTTCCCGTGCACGGCTGGTCCATTTGCGCTCAGCTCCGACTTGGCCGCTTCAGCAGGACTGCTGCTAAAGGATGGAGAGCAGCCCGGCAAGCTCCTTCTCCAGCTCCCTCTTTACTCTCGGGGCAGGTAGAACATGCCACAGGAAAGCAAGCAGTGCCAAAAGACTTGGGCCAGCATCAGGCACATTGAGGAATGAAACAAGGCCTTTGTCCGATGGAAGGAAGCACAAGCAATTGACAGAAGTGAAGAGGACTTAGCACAGATATCCAGAAGTCCTTAGCACCAGTTAACATCAGCAAAACCTGGAAGCCTAACTTGACATGAGAGTGACTTGACAAAAAGCTTGAGACATAGCCTTTGGGAAGACCTAAGGGCGGCTACAGAATCAGCCCTGTGCAGGGAAGGCATGAGGAAGATGAGCTGCTTTGGTGAGCTGAAACTCCTCCTGGCCAGCAGGTGGACATGAACTTCAGGCCTAGGATTCTGACGCAATGTGTTTCCTTCTAAGCCGCTGCCTATGGAATCACCTCAGCAGTCTAAAGACGGAAGGGATTTTTGATAGAATTCCTACAGAAACCCACTGAAATTTGGACGTGGCGAAGAAGCCTTGTGCTGGGGTGCAGAGCCCTAACCTCCTGCCAATAAAAGAGCTCTTGGTGGACAATGCATTTGTCTGCTGATTTCATTGAATTCTAGAGACCTCTCAGGACTGCTCTATCCTGAGGGAAGGCCCTTGGCCTTGAGCTGTAGGCACCCGCGCAAGCTTCAGATCAGCTCCCTCAGCTTCCAGGACCTCTCTTGGCCGGCATCCTGACGGGGAGGCAGGACCGCTGCCAGGCACTGCTGGGACCCAGCAGGACAGGACCGGCTGTCTCGTGTCCACGTAGCACCCCCTGACACAGCCAGGGTCATCCCGAAAGCAGACAAGGCTCACGTGTCAGCGCAGAGGGGCAAGGAGCGCTGGGCTCCTCTCAGGGTGTCTCAGCTGGGCCTGCTCCACAAGACGCCCCCATTTGAAGGCCTGCTAATGCCCAGCTGCTAGAAATGCCTGCCTTGTTCTCTCCAAGATGCAGAGGAAGAGGCAGGGAGCAGGGCGCCTTGGGAGGCAAAGCTTCCAAGCCTTTTCTGAGGCCGCTCACACACCAAGAGCAGCCAAGACTCTCCCTGCTGCCTGGCCCACACAGCCCAGCTCGGTGCTGGCCCTCTGGGCCGCAGCAGCCTCCAGCAAGCAAGAGGCAAATGCATATTGCCAAGAGTTGAAGCACAGCAGACAGGTAAGATGTGAGACGTGTGTGCGGGAAGGCCTTTGAATTCACAGCTCTCCAAGACAGCTTTGGGGCTGGCAGCTGGACAGAGATGCTCCTGCTCACACCTGTGTCCAAAGGGGGGAAACACACCCTGCTGCAGGTGCTTGCCTTGGTCTCTGCAGGTCCAGCTGGATTCCAAACCTGCTCTTCACAGCCTTCTCCCTTCCCTTGCCCGCCTGCCAAGGGCAACGGGCCTCAAGGACTGAAAGGACCACAGAGAGCCAAAGGGGGACAGTTGTTCCTACATCACTGGGAGCTCCTAGGAAAGCGCTTTCCTTCAGCAGCAAGCCCCTTTCCCCCAGAGGCCTTTCCCCAGATTGGAAGCTTTCCTGGGGAATGCCAAGACACTCTTAAGAAACCCTGGCAAGGCTGAATTTCTTTCTGGTCCTTTCTGGACAGGCGCTCCAGCTCTAGCTGGCATTTCCCCCAGTGTGATTCCAGCTGGAGGTTGACACATGCAGCCCCAGGCCCTCTACAAACACAAGCTGCCCGCTGCCTCCACTCCTGCCTGCGCTCACAGCAGCAAAAGCAGGCTCTTCCCGGCCAGAGACCAGAGCCCTGACCCCGCAGGACGCTCTCGCCAGCACCTTCCAGGACTCTCCGCTGTGCACGCAGCGCTTTTCCTGCCCGCTCTCCACAGCCTTTGGAAGACAGAGCACAACCTGGCTGGCGCTGCCATCAGCACACTGCAAACACGGGCAGAGGAAGGAGAAGCAGGGGCTGCTTTGCGGCCATGCCCAGGAGAGACTGGAAGGCTGCCCTCCCTCTGCTCTCACTCGCTTGGCTTTCTGGCAGCCTCTGAGGCAGGGGCTGCGATTCCTCAGCTCTGGGCACCAGAACCGCAGCCGGGATCCCGGAACTGCCTGACGGCGCTGGGGCCATTGGCTGGGTCACGCGTCCGAGTCTCGGCCACCGTGCTGCTGCTGCTGCTGCTTCACTTGCCCTTAGGCACACCCCAAGCTCCCTGTTAAGGCCTGGTGGTCTCTGCTTCTGCCATCTCCCCGACCCTGTGCAGGGATGGAGCACTGCTGTGCTTTCAGCAAGCTATTCTTGAAAGCTTCCAGCATTCCAAGCTCCTTTGCCCTCTGTAGATGCTTGCCATGGAATCCCTCACAGCTGGCTTCAGAGCGTCCTCAGGTTGGCTCTCTCAAAATCCGGGAGCTTCAGGCTGCTCAGTAGGACCTTAAACTGCACAGTGTTGTGGAACTGGACCTTCAGCACAGGCACCTTTCCAACCTGACGCGGCCTCGCTCCTCTGTGTCTCTGCACAAAAGACGGCGCGCAAGAGGACGGCAGCAGGGGCCTGTGTGTGCTAGGGCTCAGATTTTACACCGTTTCAGCTCCACAGAGACGCAGGTGAAGTGAAGAAGCCAAAGTGTTTATTAATTCAAGGCCAAGCAAAGGGATGAGCTGGGAAGGAATAAGGGGGGATGGGCAGGGTCTGAGGGCTGGGGGGAGGGAGCTAAGTACAAAGAGCGAGAGGTGTGAAGCCAGGAGAATTGTGCTCAGCCTCAGCTGTGCGTGGAGCTCCAGCAGCACTGAGAGATGGTGTCCTCTTCAGTGTCTCCTGGTGTGTTCTTGGGACACCGGTTTGCTGGATTCAGAAGACGTCCCCAGTTGTTTAGCTTTCTGGGGAAAGCAGGCTTCATTTTGCAGGTTCAGAGCATGACGGCCTGTTGTCTTGCCTCTGGGTTTGAAGGGCTGCAAGAGAGAAGAATAGAGACATGGTCAGAGGCTGGATCTGTGGGAATCCTAGGAGATCTTCCTGCCAGGGCCATCCCATCCAGCCCTCGTCCACACAGGGAGCAAAGGCCTCCAGAGCCGAGGATTGCAGCTGTCTGCCCGGGCAGTGCAGCTTCCCCCACCAGAGCCGCTGACGGCCCGCTGCCCTCACTCACCCTGACTGAGAAGGTGAAGCTGTCCTGGCTGCCCCCTCAGAGAGCGTGTCACGGCCCCAGCGGCACGGCTCCCTGCCAGCGCCGCTGCCAGCCCTGTGGCCACACGGCCTCCTGCCCCGGCAGGGCTCAGCCCGGGCCCTTGCCGCCAGCTGCCGCCCCAGGGCACGGCTGCCAGAAGGCGGCAGCAGCCCCGAGGGCAGGCGGGGCTCCACGGCGCCGGGCCCGGATGCCGCTGCTGCAGCCGCGGCAGCAGCAGCCAGGGCCGGGGCCGAGCTGCGGCGGGCCAGGGAGGGAGCCCGGGCTCGTGGCTCACCCAAGAACCACATGGCTGCCTCTGGCAGGGACTCCTGTGGGTTCTCCAGGTAGGGCAGGGCCCGGCGCAGGTGCTCGGCCGCTAGGATCCTGTCATCTGCCAGCTGGAGAGAGCGGCAGGAGGGAAGGGTTGGCGCGGGCTCAGCCCCTGGGCCGGGCTCTGGCCGCGCCCAGCCCCGGCCTCCCCTGCCCGCACGGCCCTGAGGCCCGGCCAGCAGCCGCTGGCGCCGGGCTCTGGAGGGGGCAGAGGGCCGGCTGCTGCCCGGGGAGCCGCGGTGCCGCCCCGTGCCCGCAGCCCCGCTGGGCCGGGACTCCACGGGCACCCGGCTCGGGGCCGCAGGAGCCTGGAGAAGAGCCCGCGGGGCCCAGGGAAGGCAGCGGCGTGTGGGGCGCAGGCTGGAGCCCCCGGGTGCAGCACTGGGCAGGGGCCACGGCTGCCAGCCCCGCGGCCACGGATCTTCTCCAGGCTGAGGCTGCCACTTCTCCAAGCCATCCTTACCTTGCAGTCATCGATAGTCAAGGGATGTTCCTTTGTCAGGAGCTTCTCGAGATCCCTCCTCTTCAGGAACTTGGCCGCACAATACAGGGTTTCCCGAGAGGCCTGAAGAGCAGCAGAGATGCAGAGATGGCACCACAGCCCAGGGCACAAGGACCCGCATCCCTGTGCCAAGGCCTGGAGAAGGACGCAGCCTCCTCCTCCTCCTGTAGCAGGGCAGGAGGCAGCTGAGCCCCCGTCCCAGGGATGCACAAAACCTCACATTTGCCACACGCCGGTTCTCATCATGGCAGTAGAATAAAAGTAGGTACAGGCTCTTGTTTACAGTTGCCTTCAGGCGCTTTTTTCCCTCCTTCACTACCAACTCCATCACCTTACAGAAGAGGTCAATGGAGAGCAGTTGCATGTAGCTATTTTCCTAGAGGAAAGGAAAAAACCTAAGCATCAATTACTCCAGGCCCACCTAGGCAAAGGCCTGAAAATGCAGACAGCACAAGGTTTCTGGGCAGCACCCAATTCCTGTGGCTCGGGTTGCAGAACCTTACATTGTTAAAGAGCGCCAGGAGTGCCTCAGCCAGCTTTGGGGCGGTGGTGCTGGATACCAGGATGTCTTCGCTCTCCAGCATATTAGTAAGCACACGGAGGGTCAGGGCAACCACCACTCCATCTTCATCAGCCAGCAGATCCACAAAGCTTTCAGACAGGCAGCACATTCTTCTGGCCTGTGTGGAACACAAGGCTGCGCTGTGAAGCCGTGAACAGCTGCACCAGCGACAGCGCCCAGGCACTGCAAGCCCAGCCTGCTGCCGCAGGGCCCAGACACCAAAGGCCTGTCCCAAAGCACTCGGGCAGCTGAGGCAGGAGAGCTGGGAGCAGCTGCCTCAGCTCCTGAAGCCCAGCCAGCCCATGGGGCTGCTCTCCCCAGTGCAGCTTCAGCTGCTGCCCCCTTCTCACCATCAGGGGATCCTTGCTGAGCACCAGCAGGCCTTTGAGCGCCAGGCGACACCTCTTCCTGCACTCGGTCCGCAGGTACCTGGACACGACCCTCAGGACCCAGCCACCACATTTAGTCCAGTCCAGGCACTCCAGAACCTGAAAGGCACAGGGCAGTGGTACAGGGCCCGGCTGGCAGGAGCCCAGAACTGCCCAGGGCCAGCCCCAGGCAGCAGCAGCACAGGGCGCTGGTGCCATCCCAGGAGGCTAGGGATGCGGCTGCGAGAGGGCAGAGAGCTGGGAGGCAGCTCAGCCAGGCAGCGCTGCTCTTCAGGCTCACCTCCACAAGGAATGCCAGGAAAGGCAGATCGCAGCCTGGCTTCTCAATGCTGAGCAGCCGGAGCATGCGGGTTGCGATGCAGGAAGAGAAAGGGATCAAGACATGGCGCATCTCCCTGTCAGGGGCAAAAAGGAAGAAAGAGCCTGAGTAGGGGGGGGCACACTTTTCTCAGGACTGACTCCCAGAGGTGCAGTCTTTCCCCAGCATCCCTGGAGGGGACGTGGGTGCTTTGGGAGGTGGCCACTCCTGTGCACCCTCCTCTCCCAGCCTTTTCCAGTCTGCTCGGCCGTCCCTAAAGAGACGAGGCCCTCTGGCCCATGACCAGAGGGACTGTGTGGGGCAGCCCGGGCACAGGGCACCAATTCCAGGGACAGCAGGGAGCAGGGGGTCTCACCTGGCCAGCAGAGCCACAGCATAGTACTGGGTATGAGCACAGAGCATGGTGTCCCAGCCATGCTTGGACTCCACAGCCATCACCTGATTCTCACACTGCAGCCGGCAGAGCAGGGTCTTCATGACCTGCACTGCAAACCTGTGTGCAGAGCAAAGCCCGGGTCACATTGGGAGCACTGGCACTGGCCACAAGGACATGGAAAGGACGGGAGGACGGAGACCTGTTGGGGTCGCTGGGAAGGTGGTGTTCCTCTCGGCACGCTCTCCAGAAGTGATCGACTTCCTGTGGTGGCATCTGCTGTGTGGTGACGACAACATGGAAAAGCAGAGCCACAAAGAGGCGGGAGGAAAAAAGGATCATTGCCTCGTGGCACTCAGGCACCTGGACAATCACCCACACCACCAGAGTTGCCTGCAAAAGAAGTTGCCATGGAGAGCGCTCAGTGCGAGGTGTCCATGTGGCAGGGCCCCAGGGGAGACGCAGGGGGAGCAGCGGGCCTGGTGGCCCCTGAGCCTGCCCTTAGGCCAGGTTTCAGCCCAGGGCCTGAGGCAGGGAGAGGATGGAGAGCTGCTGGAGAGGCGACCTGGGGGTGAGCAAATGCCCAGAAACTCACAGCCAGAGCAAAGACGCCCTCCTTGTCCCCATCCGAGGTGAACGTGCTGTGCAGAGGCCAATCCTCCATCACACAGAGCAGTGTTGGCAGAACCTTCTCCACTGTGGGACTCGATGAGCCTATGCTTCTCCAGATCATTGCAGCAGCTCTGTGGGATCAGAGCTCTGTGTCAGGGGCATCTCAGCCACACTACCATGCCCTGTGCGGCTCTGGGGGCCGGGTGACAGAGCCCCGGTGCCCTGAAGGGCAGGGAGGGAGCACGGCAGCAGGCTCGGGAAACAGAGGGGCCCGAGGGTCCCGGACCTGTCTGCTGCTCTGGCAGAGCCCATTGCACAGGCCGTGCAGGGCCATGGTCCTAAAGGCCGAGGAGGCCTGAGCTCTCCAGGCAGGTGGGCCCATACCTGTCACATGTTGGGGCACAGCGCAGGAGGGTCAGCACCACATCAGCTGGGTGTTCTTCGGCCAGCCTCACGATGTTCATGGGCAGCCTGGTATCCACATTTCCATGCGATGCAAAATTCTGGTGCATCTTCTTCACAATGGCTGGCACCTGGAAAAGGCATGGGGAAGACTTGGGCCGCTGTCTAGGGGAGCAACTTCACCAGCTTCCCCCAAGAATCGCTTCCCTTCCTGCCACGCTGTGCCGGCCTCAAAGGCTGAGGGGGCCCAGTGGCCGTGGCTGGAGATGACACACAATCCTGGGAGGCCTCTGGCCCCAGCCCCAGGCTGTTTACCTGCTGCTCAGAAGGAATACCACTCTTCTGGATAAAATCCACGGTGGGAGCAGGAATGGCAGTGGGAGTGGGCGTGGCGCCAGTATCTCTGATGCCCTGAGTCTCTCCAGTGTCAGCCGTTTGGAGGGCCACAGCCTCAGCCACTGCCTTGTCAGCCCTTGCCCTTTGATCATTCAATGCAGCATCAAAATTTTCTGAGGGCTCAGCCAAATCCGTGTTGACATCAGGCTCTGCCTGGGGCTCGGTCAGCCCACAGTCAGGCTCAGCTGAGCCCTCAGCTGCCGTGCTGCTGGTGTTTCTACGCCGTATGCGCAGGAATTTTCGGATCATCTGCAGGAGAACAAAGGACAGGGAAGAGAGACGTGTTCCATGGAGTGCTCCAAGCGCGGTGCTCGGCTGAGCAGTGACAGCAGGCCCAGCCCAGGCGGGGATGGCTGCAGGTACCTTCAGTGTCCTGCGGAAGCTTCCACCGGCAGGCCTCTGCTCTTGTGTGCCATCCATGGCTGCATCTGGCAAAGAGCGAGAGCAGCCAGAGCTGAGGGGCTGCGGGAGAGGCCGGAGAACACAGCCCAGCCCTGCCCTCCCCAGGCTGCGATAGGGATGGGATGGGATGGGGCCACATTGGCTGCAGCCATCAGCCCTGTGGCCCAGCTCTGCCACTCACCATCCTGTAGTGTCTGGATCCGCTCGGGCTCTTCAGGCTCTTGTGCTGGGGTAGCTCCAGGGCCTTTGCTTTTTTTCCCCCTGAACACTTTGGACAGGCCGAGAATTCTGCCCGCCATGCCACAGCACCTTTCAAGAGAGATGCCTCAGGAAAGCACTGAGGCAACAAGTTGTGCACTTGCGCCTTGAAAGCACCTGTGGCAGAAGAAGCCTCAGGAAGGCTGCAGGACAGCAAGTCCTGCACTCTGGTCTCAAGGGCTCCTGCCACAATGACAGGAGGTTCCTCGTAGACGATTCAAGCCACCAAATCCCACAGTCCGGCCTGGAGGCCACAGGCCACGGGGATAAGGGATGACTTGGAAAACCTCCGAGTCACCAAGTCGTGCAGTCTGGCCGTGAGGTCAGCTGCACGAGTCACTCCTCGTAGAAGCTCTGGGTCAGGCACAAACGAGTGCGCTGTGTGGGGGCTCCTCACAGCACCGCTCTGGCGCGTCCTGTCCCGTCGCCTGCTCCAAGGAATGTGGCCTGGCTGCGTCACCGCCAGCACCTATGTCCCCACGTGTCACAAAGGGTCCTTGGACACCCTGTGCCATTCCAAGCCACGGTGACCGCGCTGCTGCACCGCGTCACAAAGGGCCAATGCACACACTGTCACCTGCCCTGGGGCCGCTCCCAGCCCAGCCAAAGTGGCCCAGGTTGGAAGGAACCCCTCACCCCAAGTGTCTAAGACAGCCCTGAGACAGCATTTTTCGCAGCGGCTCAAACCGTGGGCAAACGCTGCCCTGCTCTGCGGGTTCAGGGCAGCAGAAGGAGCCCCCAGGGCCGCCGATGCAGCCGCAGCGGGAAGGGCACGAGGCCTCGCACAGAAGCTGGCACGGCCTCCCTGGGACACGTCCCAGCCGGTGGCCGTCCTAAACCCGCGGGTGTGACACAGACGAGGAACCTGTGGGCCGGGGCACGGACGCTGCTCTGACCCCTGGGGCCAGGGCAGCGCTGAAATCGGCAGGCGTGACGGAGCCCCCGCCCAAGCAGAGCTGCCGCCCCCCGAGCCCTGGCAACGCTGGTGCCATCTCCTGCCCCAGAGACCTGTGCCCCGGGGCGCTTCTCTGCCACAGGGCAGCCAAAGCCAACGGGCCCTGGCGGCTGGGCTCCTTCCTACAGGGGATGTTGGCAGGAGCACCTGGAGCAAGTGCTGGCAACACTTGGTCTCTGTCAGAAGCTCTTACTCCATGCTGAAATTGTTTTCTACTTGGAGTGATTTCCTGAAGCACAAAATCACCCTGGCAGCAGAGGCATAGAAGGAGTTGGCATTTAAGAATCCTCAATTCAGGAAAGCTTTTCTTCCCGTTACTCAACTCAAGTAGTTGCAAAAAGTTGCCAACTTCCTAAATTTATAGCAATGGCCTGAGAACCTGATAGATTTGCAAGCTTCCTTCCCATCTCAAAGCAGTGTTAGAAATGATCAGAGCCAATTTCCAAACTCAAAGATTTAGTTAACAAATTTGAAAAGCAATTTCGGGAAATGCTACGATAAATCAGGACAACATGGATCGAATGTTGGGTGGTCAATCCGGGAGCAGCAAAGGGTGCTTCTCCAGAGTACTGCCCACAACTTCGGGGTCTCGGGGGAGGTGTTTTAGACCATTGTTCTACCCTGAGGCAAAAACAAGACGGTAACAAAGAACCCGAAGAACATGACATCGTGTACATAAGAGAATCATTGAAATGTCTGGTGTCCGCAAGGGGTATCTGAAAGAGTTTCCTGAGAAATTGAAAAGACGTCTGCATGAAAAGTCTCCGAATCTTCTGTCAGATGGTTTCTGCCGCCCTCCGCCCAGATTGGTATGGGATCTCCTGATGAGCTGTGAAGATGTGGTCAGCCCATGCTTCATGGGCCCTTTCCCGCTTATCTCTCTGGCAGATGTCCAGGTAACACCTTAGGACAGTGAAAAGACTGTGGTATGCAAAGAGAGGCCCTGGAAGTGTTTCCAGCAATTCAGGGGATTTTACCTTCCACTGCAAAGTTTTAAGACACACGATTAAAATCCAGGAATTTAATACTTTGTATCTATTACAGCAGCAACACATTTGCCTTAAGGTCATCCACTGCATGTCGCTTTGCAAAGCAGAAGACCACACAGAGGCAAAATAAAGGCCTTACTTTGGTTTCAAACATTTTTCTAGGAAGGCATGGGAAGAGCCTAATTCTCTTAAGGAATCAAAGCTCTCCAGGAATGAAAGCCCACTCAGTGTTACAAAAGAAGCCCAAACAAATGAGTAGATTGCAAAAGGGCTAATCCTCCCCCTGCTCCAGATATGGAAGTGGCCAAAAAAGTAGAGCTCTCCCCTCTTCTTCTCTGCAGGAGAAGCAGGATGACTAAGAGAAAAAGTCCCAGCTATTCCTTCAGTCCTCCATCACCAAAGCTGTGCCATAGCACAGGTGCTGCCTTCAAAGTGACCCCAGTTCCAGCCTAGACCTCTCACCTTCCAGACAACTCCTTCCCCAACACGCCCAGCAACAGCAACCCCAGCTCAACACCCTGCCAAGACCCGCAGCTGTCCCCATGCCTGCGCAGAGCTTTCCCAACCCCTGGTTCCCTGCACGTGCCGTGGCATGGCACTCAGGAGGATGTGCTCCAAGGCCTTCCCCGCTAGCAAGCTCAGGCTGCCAGGCCTATGGTTCCTGGATCATCCTTCCCACCCACCCTTCCCGTGCACGGCTGGTCCATTTGCGCTCAGCTCCGACTTGGCCGCTTCAGCAGGACTGCTGCTAAAGGATGGAGAGCAGCCCGGCAAGCTCCTTCTCCAGCTCCCTCTTTACTCTCGGGGCAGGTAGAACATGCCACAGGAAAGCAAGCAGTGCCAAAAGACTTGGGCCAGCATCAGGCACATTGAGGAATGAAACAAGGCCTTTGTCCGATGGAAGGAAGCACAAGCAATTGACAGAAGTGAAGAGGACTTAGCACAGATATCCAGAAGTCCTTAGCACCAGTTAACATCAGCAAAACCTGGAAGCCTAACTTGACATGAGAGTGACTTGACAAAAAGCTTGAGACATAGCCTTTGGGAAGACCTAAGGGCGGCTACAGAATCAGCCCTGTGCAGGGAAGGCATGAGGAAGATGAGCTGCTTTGGTGAGCTGAAACTCCTCCTGGCCAGCAGGTGGACATGAACTTCAGGCCTAGGATTCTGACGCAATGTGTTTCCTTCTAAGCCGCTGCCTATGGAATCACCTCAGCAGTCTAAAGACGGAAGGGATTTTTGATAGAATTCCTACAGAAACCCACTGAAATTTGGACGTGGCGAAGAAGCCTTGTGCTGGGGTGCAGAGCCCTAACCTCCTGCCAATAAAAGAGCTCTTGGTGGACAATGCATTTGTCTGCTGATTTCATTGAATTCTAGAGACCTCTCAGGACTGCTCTATCCTGAGGGAAGGCCCTTGGCCTTGAGCTGTAGGCACCCGCGCAAGCTTCAGATCAGCTCCCTCAGCTTCCAGGACCTCTCTTGGCCGGCATCCTGACGGGGAGGCAGGACCGCTGCCAGGCACTGCTGGGACCCAGCAGGACAGGACCGGCTGTCTCGTGTCCACGTAGCACCCCCTGACACAGCCAGGGTCATCCCGAAAGCAGACAAGGCTCACGTGTCAGCGCAGAGGGGCAAGGAGCGCTGGGCTCCTCTCAGGGTGTCTCAGCTGGGCCTGCTCCACAAGACGCCCCCATTTGAAGGCCTGCTAATGCCCAGCTGCTAGAAATGCCTGCCTTGTTCTCTCCAAGATGCAGAGGAAGAGGCAGGGAGCAGGGCGCCTTGGGAGGCAAAGCTTCCAAGCCTTTTCTGAGGCCGCTCACACACCAAGAGCAGCCAAGACTCTCCCTGCTGCCTGGCCCACACAGCCCAGCTCGGTGCTGGCCCTCTGGGCCGCAGCAGCCTCCAGCAAGCAAGAGGCAAATGCATATTGCCAAGAGTTGAAGCACAGCAGACAGGTAAGATGTGAGACGTGTGTGCGGGAAGGCCTTTGAATTCACAGCTCTCCAAGACAGCTTTGGGGCTGGCAGCTGGACAGAGATGCTCCTGCTCACACCTGTGTCCAAAGGGGGGGAACACACCCTGCTGCAGGTGCTTGCCTTGGTCTCTGCAGGTCCAGCTGGATTCCAAACCTGCTCTTCACAGCCTTCTCCCTTCCCTTGTCCGCCTGCCAAGGGCAACGGGCCTCAAGGACTGAAAGGACCACAGAGAGCCAAAGGGGGACAGTTGTTCCTACATCACTGGGAGCTCCTAGGAAAGCGCTTTCCTTCAGCAGCAAGCCCCTTTCCCCCAGAGGCCTTTCCCCAGATTGGAAGCTTTCCTGGGGAATGCCAAGACACTCTTAAGAAACCCTGGCAAGGCTGAATTTCTTTCTGGTCCTTTCTGGACAGGCGCTCCAGCTCTAGCTGGCATTTCCCCCAGTGTGATTCCAGCTGGAGGTTGACACATGCAGCCCCAGGCCCTCTACAAACACAAGCTGCCCGCTGCCTCCACTCCTGCCTGCGCTCACAGCAGCAAAAGCAGGCTCTTCCCGGCCAGAGACCAGAGCCCTGACCCCGCAGGACGCTCTCGCCAGCACCTTCCAGGACTCTCCGCTGTGCACGCAGCACTTTTCCTGCCCGCTCTCCACAGCCTTTGGAAGACAGAGCACAACCTGGCTGGCGCTGCCATCAGCACACTGCAAACACGGGCAGAGGAAGGAGAAGCAGGGGCTGCTTTGCGGCCATGCCCAGGAGAGACTGGAAGGCTGCCCTCCCTCTGCTCTCACTCGCTTGGCTTTCTGGCAGCCTCTGAGGCAGGGGCTGCGATTCCTCAGCTCTGGGCACCAGAACCGCAGCCGGGATCCCAGAACTGCCTGACGGTGCTGGGGCCATTGGCTGGGTCACGCGTCCAAGTCTCGGCCACCGTGCTGCTGCTGCTGCTGCTTCACTTGCCCTTAGGCACACCCCAAGCTCCCTGTTAAGGCCTGATGGTCTCTGCTTCTGCCATCTCCCCGACCCTGTGCAGGGATGGAGCACTGCTGTGCTTTCAGCAAGCTATTCTTGAAAGCTTCCAGCATTCCAAGCTCCTTTGCCCTCTGTAGATGCTTGCCATGGAATCCCTCACAGCTGGCTTCAGAGCGTCCTCAGGTTGGCTCTCTCAAAATCCGGGAGCTTCAGGCTGCTCAGTAGGACCTTAAACTGCACAGTGTTGTGGAACTGGACCTTCAGCACAGGCACCTTTCCAACCTGACGCGGCCTCGCTCCTCTGTGTCTCTGCACAAAAGACGGCGCGCAAGAGGACGGCAGCAGGGGCCTGTGTGTGCTAGGGCTCAGATTTTACACCGTTTCAGCTCCACAGAGACGCAGGTGAAGTGAAGAAGCCAAAGTGTTTATTAATTCAAGGCCAAGCAAAGGGATGAGCTGGGAAGGAATAAGGGGGGATGGGCAGGGTCTGAGGGCTGGGGGGAGGGAGCTAAGTACAAAGAGCGAGAGGTGTGAAGCCAGGAGAATTGTGCTCAGCCTCAGCTGTGCGTGGAGCTCCAGCAGCACTGAGAGATGGTGTCCTCTTCAGTGTCTCCTGGTGTGTTCTTGGGACACCGGTTTGCTGGATTCAGAAGACGTCCCCAGTTGTTTAGCTTTCTGGGGAAAGCAGGCTTCATTTTGCAGGTTCAGAGCATGACGGCCTGTTGTCTTGCCTCTGGGTTTGAAGGGCTGCAAGAGAGAAGAATAGAGACATGGTCAGAGGCTGGATCTGTGGGAATCCTAGGAGATCTTCCTGCCAGGGCCATCCCATCCAGCCCTCGTCCACACAGGGAGCAAAGGCCTCCAGAGCTGAGGATTGCAGCTGTCTGCCCGGGCAGTGCAGCTTCCCCCGCCAGAGCCGCTGACGGCCCGCTGCCCTCACTCACCCTGACTGAGAAGGTGAAGCTGTCCTGGCTGCCCCCTCAGAGAGCGTGTCACGGCCCCAGCGGCACGGCTCCCTGCCAGCGCCGCTGCCAGCCCTGTGGCCACACGGCCTCCTGCCCCGGCAGGGCTCAGCCCGGGCCCTTGCCGCCAGCTGCCGCCCCAGGGCACGGCTGCCAGAGGGCGGCAGCAGCCCCGAGGGCAGGCGGGGCTCCACGGCGCCGGGCCCGGATGCCGCTGCTGCAGCCGGGGCAGCAGCAGCCAGGGCCGGGGCCGAGCTGCGGCGGGCCAGGGAGGGAGCCCGGGCTCGTGGCTCACCCAAGAACCACATGGCTGCCTCTGGCAGGGACTCCTGTGGGTTCTCCAGGTAGGGCAGGGCCCGGCGCAGGTGCTTGGCCGCTAGGATCCTGTCGTCTGCCAGCTGGAGAGAGCAGCAGGAAAGAAGGGTTGGCGCGGGCTCAGCCGCTGGCGCCGGGCTCTGGCCGCGCCCAGCCCCGGCCTCCCCTGCCCGCATGGCCCTGAGGCCCGGCCAGCAGCCGCTGGCGCCGGGCTCTGGAGGGGGCAGAGGGCCGGCTGCTGCCCGGGGAGCCGCGGTGCCGCCCCGTGCCCGCAGCCCCGCTGGGCCGGGACTCCACGGGCACCCGGCTCGGGGCCGCAGGAGCCTGGAGAAGAGCCCGCGGGGCCCAGGGAAGGCAGCGGCGTGTGGGGCGCAGGCTGGAGCCCCCGGGTGCAGCACTGGGCAGGGGCCACGGCTGCCAGCCCCGCGGCCACGGATCTTCTCCAGGCTGAGGCTGCCACTTCTCCAAGCCATCCTTACCTTGCAGTCATCGATAGTCAAGGGATGTTCCTTTGTCAGGAGCTTCTCGAGATCCCTCCTCTTCAGGAACTTGGCCGCACAATACAGGGTTTCCCGAGAGGCCTGAAGAGCAGCAGAGATGCAGAGATGGCACCACAGCCCAGGGCACAAGGACTCGCATCCCTGTGCCAAGGCCTGGAGAAGGACGCAGCCTCCTCCTCCTCCTGCAGCAGGGCAGGAGGCAGCTGAGCCCCCGTCCCAGGGATGCACAAAACCTCACATTTGCCACACGCCGGTTCTCATCATGGCAGTAGAATAAAAGTAGGTACAGGCTCTTGTTTACAGTTGCCTTCAGGCGCTTTTTTCCCTCCTTCACTACCAACTCCATCACCTTACAGAAGAGGTCAATGGAGAGCAGTTGCATGTAGCTATTTTCCTAGAGGAAAGGAAAAAACCTAAGCATCAATTACTCCAGGCCCACCTAGGCAAAGGCCTGAAAATGCAGACAGCACAAGGTTTCTGGGCAGCACCCAATTCCTGTGGCTCGGGTTGCAGAACCTTACATTGTTAAAGAGCGCCAGGAGTGCCTCAGCCAGCTTTGGGGCGGTGGTGCTGGATACCAGGATGTCTTCGCTCTCCAGCATATTAGTAAGCACACGGAGGGTCAGGGCAACCACCACTCCATCTTCATCAGCCAGCAGATCCACAAAGCTTTCAGACAGGCAGCACATTCTTCTGGCCTGTGTGGAACACAAGGCTGCGCTGTGAAGCCGTGAACAGCTGCACCAGCGACAGCGCCCAGGCACTGCAAGCCCAGCCTGCTGCCGCAGGGCCCAGACACCAAAGGCCTGTCCCAAAGCACTCGGGCAGCTGAGGCAGGAGAGCTGGGAGCAGCTGCCTCAGCTCCTGAAGCCCAGCCAGCCCATGGGGCTGCTCTCCCCAGTGCAGCTTCAGCTGCTGCCCCCTTCTCACCATCAGGGGATCCTTGCTGAGCACCAGCAGGCCTTTGAGCGCCAGGCGACACCTCTTCCTGCACTCGGTCCGCAGGTACCTCGACACGACCCTCAGGACCCAGCCACCACATTTAGTCCAGTCCAGGCATTCCAGAACCTGAAAGGCACAGGGCAGTGGTACAGGGCCCAGCTGGCAGGAGCCCAGAACTGCCCAGGGCCAGCCCCAGGCAGCAGCAGCACAGGGCGCTGGTGCCATCCCAGGAGGCTAGGGATGCGGCTGCAAGAGGGCAGAGAGCTGGGAGGCAGCTCAGCCAGGCAGCGCTGCTCTTCAGGCTCACCTCCACAAGGAATGCCAGGAAAGGCAGATCGCAGCCTGGCTTCTCAATGCTGAGCAGCCGGAGCATGCGGGTTGCGATGCAGGAAGAGAAAGGGATCAAGACATGGCGCATCTCCCTGTCAGGGGCAAAAAGGAAGAAAGAGCCTGAGTAGGGGGGGCACACTTTTCTCAGGACTGACTCCCAGAGGTGCAGTCTTTCCCCAGCATCCCTGGAGGGGACGTGGGTGCTTTGGGAGGTGGCCACTCCTGTGCACCCTCCTCTCCCAGCCTTTTCCAGTCTGCTCGGCCGTCCCTAAAGAGACGAGGCCCTCTGGCCCATGACCAGAGGGACTGTGTGGGGCAGCCCGGGCACAGGGCACCAATTCCAGGGACAGCAGGGAGCAGGGGGTCTCACCTGGCCAGCAGAGCCACAGCATAGTACTGGGTATGAGCACAGAGCATGGTGTCCCAGCCATGCTTGGACTCCACAGCCATCACCTCATTCTCACACTGCAGCCGGCAGAGCAGGGTCTTCATGACCTGCACTGCAAACCTGTGTGCAGAGCAAAGCCCGGGTCACATTGGGAGCACTGGCACTGGCCACAAGGACATGGAAAGGACGGGAGGACGGAGACCTGTTGGGGTCGCTGGGAAGGTGGTGTTCCTCTCGGCACGCTCTCCAGAAGTGATCGACTTCCTGTGGTGGCATCTGCTGTGTGGTGACGACAACATGGAAAAGCAGAGCCACAAAGAGGCGGGAGGAAAAAAGGATCATTGCCTCGTGGCACTCAGGCACCTGGACAATCACCCACACCACCAGAGTTGCCTGCAAAAGAAGTTGCCATGGAGAGCGCTCAGTGCGAGGTGTCCATGTGGCAGGGCCCCAGGGGAGACGCAGGGGGAGCAGCGGGCCTGGTGGCCCCTGAGCCTGCCCTTAGGCCAGGTTTCAGCCCAGGGCCTGAGGCAGGGAGAGGATGGAGAGCTGCTGGAGAGGTGACCTGGGGGTGAGCAAATGCCCAGAAACTCACAGCCAGAGCAAAGACGCCCTCCTTGTCCCCATCCGAGGTGAACGTGCTGTGCAGAGGCCAATCCTCCATCACACAGAGCAGTGTTGGCAGAACCTTCTCCACTGTGGGACTCGATGAGCCTATGCTTCTCCAGATCATTGCAGCAGCTCTGTGGGATCAGAGCTCTGTGTCAGGGGCATCTCAGCCACACTACCATGCCCTGTGCGGCTCTGGGGGCCGGGTGACAGAGCCCCGGTGCCCTGAAGGGCAGGGAGGGAGCACGGCAGCAGGCTCGGGAAACAGAGGGGCCCGAGGGTCCCGGACCTGTCTGCCGCTCTGGCAGAGCCCATTGCACAGGCCGTGCAGGGCCATGGTCCTAAAGGCCGAGGAGGCCTGAGCTCTCCAGGCAGGTGGGCCCATACCTGTCACATGTTGGGGCACAGCGCAGGAGGGTCAGCACCACATCAGCTGGGTGTTCTTCGGCCAGCCTCACGATGTTCATGGGCAGCCTGGTATCCACATTTCCATGCGATGCAAAATTCTGGTGCATCTTCTTCACAATGGCTGGCACCTGGAAAAGGCATGGGGAAGACTTGGGCCGCTGTCTAGGGGAGCAACTTCACCAGCTTCCCCCAAGAATCGCTTCCCTTCCTGCCACGCTGTGCCGGCCTCAAAGGCTGAGGGGGCCCAGTGGCCGTGGCTGGAGATGACACACAATCCTGGGAGGCCTCTGGCCCCAGCCCCAGGCTGTTTACCTGCTGCTCAGAAGGAATACCACTCTTCTGGATAAAATCCACGGTGGGAGCAGGAATGGCAGTGGGAGTGGGCGTGGCGCCAGTATCTCTGATGCCCTGAGTCTCTCCAGTGTCAGCCGTTTGGAGGGCCACAGCCTCAGCCACTGCCTTGTCAGCCCTTGCCCTTTGATCATTCAATGCAGCATCAAAATTTTCTAATGGCTCAGCCAAATCCGTGTTGACATCAGGCTCTGCCTGGGGCTCGGTCAGCCCACAGTCAGGCTCAGCTGAGCCCTCAGCTGCCGTGCTGCTGGTGTTTCTACGCCGTATGCGCAGGAATTTTCGGATCATCTGCAGGAGAACAAAGGACAGGGAAGAGAGACGTGTTCCATGGAGTGCTCCAAGCGCGGTGCTCGGCTGAGCAGTGACAGCAGGCCCAGCCCAGGCGGGGATGGCTGCAGGTACCTTCAGTGTCCTGCGGAAGCTTCCACCGGCAGGCCTCTGCTCTTGTGTGCCATCCATGGCTGCATCTGGCAAAGAGCGAGAGCAGCCAGAGCTGAGGGGCTGCGGGAGAGGCCGGAGAACACAGCCCAGCCCTGCCCTCCCCAGGCTGCGATAGGGATGGGATGGGATGGGGCCACATTGGCTGCAGCCATCAGCCCTGTGGCCCAGCTCTGCCACTCACCATCCTGTAGTGTCTGGATCCGCTCGGGCTCTTCAGGCTCTTGTGCTGGGGTAGCTCCAGGGCCTTTGCTTTTTTTCCCCCTGAACACTTTGGACAGGCCGAGAATTCTGCCCGCCATGCCACAGCACCTTTCAAGAGAGATGCCTCAGGAAAGCACTGAGGCAACAAGTTGTGCACTTGCGCCTTGAAAGCACCTGTGGCAGAAGAAGCCTCAGGAAGGCTGCAGGACAGCAAGTCCTGCACTCTGGTCTCAAGGGCTCCTGCCACAATGACAGGAGGTTCCTCGTAGACGATTCAAGCCACCAAATCCCACAGTCCGGCCTGGAGGCCACAGGCCACGGGGATAAGGGATGACTTGGAAAACCTCCGAGTCACCAAGTCGTGCAGTCTGGCCGTGAGGTCAGCTGCACGAGTCACTCCTCGTAGAAGCTCTGGGTCAGGCACAAACGAGTGCGCTGTGTGGGGGCTCCTCACAGCACCGCTCTGGCGCGTCCTGTCCCGTCGCCTGCTCCAAGGAATGTGGCCTGGCTGCGTCACCGCCAGCACCTATGTCCCCACGTGTCACAAAGGGTCCTTGGACACCCTGTGCCATTCCAAGCCACGGTGACCGCGCTGCTGCACCGCGTCACAAAGGGCCAATGCACACACTGTCACCTGCCCTGGGGCCGCTCCCAGCCCAGCCAAAGTGGCCCAGGTTGGAAGGAACCCCTCACCCCAAGTGTCTAAGACAGCCCTGAGACAGCATTTTTCGCAGCGGCTCAAACCGTGGGCAAACGCTGCCCTGCTCTGCGGGTTCAGGGCAGCAGAAGGAGCCCCCAGGGCCGCCGATGCAGCCGCAGCGGGAAGGGCACGAGGCCTCGCACAGAAGCTGGCACGGCCTCCCTGGGACACGTCCCAGCCGGTGGCCGTCCTAAACCCGCGGGTGTGACACAGACGAGGAACCTGTGGGCCGGGGCACGGACGCTGCTCTGACCCCTGGGGCCAGGGCAGCGCTGAAATCGGCAGGCGTGACGGAGCCCCCGCCCAAGCAGAGCTGCCGCCCCCCGAGCCCTGGCAACGCTGGTGCCATCTCCTGCCCCAGAGACCTGTGCCCCGGGGCGCTTCTCTGCCACAGGGCAGCCAAAGCCAACGGGCCCTGGCGGCTGGGCTCCTTCCTACAGGGGATGTTGGCAGGAGCACCTGGAGCAAGTGCTGGCAACACTTGGTCTCTGTCAGAAGCTCTTACTCCATGCTGAAATTGTTTTCTACTTGGAGTGATTTCCTGAAGCACAAAATCACCCTGGCAGCAGAGGCATAGAAGGAGTTGGCATTTAAGAATCCTCAATTCAGGAAAGCTTTTCTTCCCGTTACTCAACTCAAGTAGTTGCAAAAAGTTGCCAACTTCCTAAATTTATAGCAATGGCCTGAGAACCTGATAGATTTGCAAGCTTCCTTCCCATCTCAAAGCAGTGTTAGAAATGATCAGAGCCAATTTCCAAACTCAAAGATTTAGTTAACAAATTTGAAAAGCAATTTCGGGAAATGCTACGATAAATCAGGACAACATGGATCGAATGTTGGGTGGTCAATCCGGGAGCAGCAAAGGGTGCTTCTCCAGAGTACTGCCCACAACTTCGGGGTCTCGGGGGAGGTGTTTTAGACCATTGTTCTACCCTGAGGCAAAAACAAGACGGTAACAAAGAACCCGAAGAACATGACATCGTGTACATAAGAGAATCATTGAAATGTCTGGTGTCCGCAAGGGGTATCTGAAAGAGTTTCCTGAGAAATTGAAAAGACGTCTGCATGAAAAGTCTCCGAATCTTCTGTCAGATGGTTTCTGCCGCCCTCCGCCCAGATTGGTATGGGATCTCCTGATGAGCTGTGAAGATGTGGTCAGCCCATGCTTCATGGGCCCTTTCCCGCTTATCTCTCTGGCAGATGTCCAGGTAACACCTTAGGACAGTGAAAAGACTGTGGTATGCAAAGAGAGGCCCTGGAAGTGTTTCCAGCAATTCAGGGGATTTTACCTTCCACTGCAAAGTTTTAAGACACACGATTAAAATCCAGGAATTTAATACTTTGTATCTATTACAGCAGCAACACATTTGCCTTAAGGTCATCCACTGCATGTCGCTTTGCAAAGCAGAAGACCACACAGAGGCAAAATAAAGGCCTTACTTTGGTTTCAAACATTTTTCTAGGAAGGCATGGGAAGAGCCTAATTCTCTTAAGGAATCAAAGCTCTCCAGGAATGAAAGCCCACTCAGTGTTACAAAAGAAGCCCAAACAAATGAGTAGATTGCAAAAGGGCTAATCCTCCCCCTGCTCCAGCTATGGAAGTGGCCAAGAAAGTAGAGCTCTCCCCTCTTCTTCTCTGCAGGAGAAGCAGGATGACTAAGAGAAAAAGTCCCAGCTATTCCTTCAGTCCTCCATCACCAAAGCTGTGCCATAGCACAGGTGCTGCCTTCAAAGTGACCCCAGTTCCAGCCTAGACCTCTCACCTTCCAGACAACTCCTTCCCCAACACGCCCAGCAACAGCAACCCCAGCTCAACACCCTGCCAAGACCCGCAGCTGTCCCCATGCCTGCGCAGAGCTTTCCCAACCCCTGGTTCCCTGCACGTGCCGTGGCATGGCACTCAGGAGGATGTGCTCCAAGGCCTTCCCCGCTAGCAAGCTCAGGCTGCCAGGCCTATGGTTCCTGGATCATCCTTCCCACCCACCCTTCCCGTGCACGGCTGGTCCATTTGCGCTCAGCTCCGACTTGGCCGCTTCAGCAGGACTGCTGCTAAAGGATGGAGAGCAGCCCGGCAAGCTCCTTCTCCAGCTCCCTCTTTACTCTCGGGGCAGGTAGAACATGCCACAGGAAAGCAAGCAGTGCCAAAAGACTTGGGCCAGCATCAGGCACATTGAGGAATGAAACAAGGCCTTTGTCCGATGGAAGGAAGCACAAGCAATTGACAGAAGTGAAGAGGACTTAGCACAGATATCCAGAAGTCCTTAGCACCAGTTAACATCAGCAAAACCTGGAAGCCTAACTTGACATGAGAGTGACTTGACAAAAAGCTTGAGACATAGCCTTTGGGAAGACCTAAGGGCGGCTACAGAATCAGCCCTGTGCAGGGAAGGCATGAGGAAGATGAGCTGCTTTGGTGAGCTGAAACTCCTCCTGGCCAGCAGGTGGACATGAACTTCAGGCCTAGGATTCTGACGCAATGTGTTTCCTTCTAAGCCGCTGCCTATGGAATCACCTCAGCAGTCTAAAGACGGAAGGGATTTTTGATAGAATTCCTACAGAAACCCACTGAAATTTGGACGTGGCGAAGAAGCCTTGTGCTGGGGTGCAGAGCCCTAACCTCCTGCCAATAAAAGAGCTCTTGGTGGACAATGCATTTGTCTGCTGATTTCATTGAATTCTAGAGACCTCTCAGGACTGCTCTATCCTGAGGGAAGGCCCTTGGCCTTGAGCTGTAGGCACCCGCGCAAGCTTCAGATCAGCTCCCTCAGCTTCCAGGACCTCTCTTGGCCGGCATCCTGACGGGGAGGCAGGACCGCTGCCAGGCACTGCTGGGACCCAGCAGGACAGGACCGGCTGTCTCGTGTCCACGTAGCACCCCCTGACACAGCCAGGGTCATCCCGAAAGCAGACAAGGCTCACGTGTCAGCGCAGAGGGGCAAGGAGCGCTGGGCTCCTCTCAGGGTGTCTCAGCTGGGCCTGCTCCACAAGACGCCCCCATTTGAAGGCCTGCTAATGCCCAGCTGCTAGAAATGCCTGCCTTGTTCTCTCCAAGATGCAGAGGAAGAGGCAGGGAGCAGGGCGCCTTGGGAGGCAAAACTTCCAAGCCTTTTCTGAGGCCGCTCACACACCAAGAGCAGCCAAGACTCTCCCTGCTGCCTGGCCCACACAGCCCAGCTCGGTGCTGGCCCTCTGGGCCGCAGCAGCCTCCAGCAAGCAAGAGGCAAATGCATATTGCCAAGAGTTGAAGCACAGCAGACAGGTAAGATGTGAGACGTGTGTGCGGGAAGGCCTTTGAATTCACAGCTCTCCAAGACAGCTTTGGGGCTGGCAGCTGGACAGAGATGCTCCTGCTCACACCTGTGTCCAAAGGGGGGGAACACACCCTGCTGCAGGTGCTTGCCTTGGTCTCTGCAGGTCCAGCTGGATTCCAAACCTGCTCTTCACAGCCTTCTCCCTTCCCTTGTCCGCCTGCCAAGGGCAACGGGCCTCAAGGACTGAAAGGACCACAGAGAGCCAAAGGGGGACAGTTGTTCCTACATCACTGGGAGCTCCTAGGAAAGCGCTTTCCTTCAGCAGCAAGCCCCTTTCCCCCAGAGGCCTTTCCCCAGATTGGAAGCTTTCCTGGGGAATGCCAAGACACTCTTAAGAAACCCTGGCAAGGCTGAATTTCTTTCTGGTCCTTTCTGGACAGGCGCTCCAGCTCTAGCTGGCATTTCCCCCAGTGTGATTCCAGCTGGAGGTTGACACATGCAGCCCCAGGCCCTCTACAAACACAAGCTGCCCGCTGCCTCCACTCCTGCCTGCGCTCACAGCAGCAAAAGCAGGCTCTTCCCGGCCAGAGACCAGAGCCCTGACCCCGCAGGACGCTCTCGCCAGCACCTTCCAGGACTCTCCGCTGTGCACGCAGCACTTTTCCTGCCCGCTCTCCACAGCCTTTGGAAGACAGAGCACAACCTGGCTGGCGCTGCCATCAGCACACTGCAAACACGGGCAGAGGAAGGAGAAGCAGGGGCTGCTTTGCGGCCATGCCCAGGAGAGACTGGAAGGCTGCCCTCCCTCTGCTCTCACTCGCTTGGCTTTCTGGCAGCCTCTGAGGCAGGGGCTGCGATTCCTCAGCTCTGGGCACCAGAACCGCAGCCGGGATCCCAGAACTGCCTGACGGTGCTGGGGCCATTGGCTGGGTCACGCGTCCAAGTCTCGGCCACCGTGCTGCTGCTGCTGCTGCTTCACTTGCCCTTAGGCACACCCCAAGCTCCCTGTTAAGGCCTGATGGTCTCTGCTTCTGCCATCTCCCCGACCCTGTGCAGGGATGGAGCACTGCTGTGCTTTCAGCAAGCTATTCTTGAAAGCTTCCAGCATTCCAAGCTCCTTTGCCCTCTGTAGATGCTTGCCATGGAATCCCTCACAGCTGGCTTCAGAGCGTCCTCAGGTTGGCTCTCTCAAAATCCGGGAGCTTCAGGCTGCTCAGTAGGACCTTAAACTGCACAGTGTTGTGGAACTGGACCTTCAGCACAGGCACCTTTCCAACCTGACGCGGCCTCGCTCCTCTGTGTCTCTGCACAAAAGACGGCGCGCAAGAGGACGGCAGCAGGGGCCTGTGTGTGCTAGGGCTCAGATTTTACACCGTTTCAGCTCCACAGAGACGCAGGTGAAGTGAAGAAGCCAAAGTGTTTATTAATTCAAGGCCAAGCAAAGGGATGAGCTGGGAAGGAATAAGGGGGGATGGGCAGGGTCTGAGGGCTGGGGGGAGGGAGCTAAGTACAAAGAGCGAGAGGTGTGAAGCCAGGAGAATTGTGCTCAGCCTCAGCTGTGCGTGGAGCTCCAGCAGCACTGAGAGATGGTGTCCTCTTCAGTGTCTCCTGGTGTGTTCTTGGGACACCGGTTTGCTGGATTCAGAAGACGTCCCCAGTTGTTTAGCTTTCTGGGGAAAGCAGGCTTCATTTTGCAGGTTCAGAGCATGACGGCCTGTTGTCTTGCCTCTGGGTTTGAAGGGCTGCAAGAGAGAAGAATAGAGACATGGTCAGAGGCTGGATCTGTGGGAATCCTAGGAGATCTTCCTGCCAGGGCCATCCCATCCAGCCCTCGTCCACACAGGGAGCAAAGGCCTCCAGAGCTGAGGATTGCAGCTGTCTGCCCGGGCAGTGCAGCTTCCCCCGCCAGAGCCGCTGACGGCCCGCTGCCCTCACTCACCCTGACTGAGAAGGTGAAGCTGTCCTGGCTGCCCCCTCAGAGAGCGTGTCACGGCCCCAGCGGCACGGCTCCCTGCCAGCGCCGCTGCCAGCCCTGTGGCCACACGGCCTCCTGCCCCGGCAGGGCTCAGCCCGGGCCCTTGCCGCCAGCTGCCGCCCCAGGGCACGGCTGCCAGAGGGCGGCAGCAGCCCCGAGGGCAGGCGGGGCTCCACGGCGCCGGGCCCGGATGCCGCTGCTGCAGCCGGGGCAGCAGCAGCCAGGGCCGGGGCCGAGCTGCGGCGGGCCAGGGAGGGAGCCCGGGCTCGTGGCTCACCCAAGAACCACATGGCTGCCTCTGGCAGGGACTCCTGTGGGCTCTCCAGGTAGGGCAGGGCCCGGCGCAGGTGCTCGGCCGCTAGGATCCTGTCATCTGCCAGCTGGAGAGAGCGGCAGGAAAGAAGGGTTGGCGCGGGCTCAGCCGCTGGCGCCGGGCTCTGGCCGCGCCCAGCCCCGGCCTCCCCTGCCCGCATGGCCCTGAGGCCCGGCCAGCAGCCGCTGGCGCCGGGCTCTGGAGGGGGCAGAGGGCCGGCTGCTGCCCGGGGAGCCGCGGTGCCGCCCCGTGCCCGCAGCCCCGCTGGGCCGGGACTCCACGGGCACCCGGCTCGGGGCCGCAGGAGCCTGGAGAAGAGCCCGCGGGGCCCAGGGAAGGCAGCGGCGTGTGGGGCGCAGGCTGGAGCCCCCGGGTGCAGCACTGGGCAGGGGCCACGGCTGCCAGCCCCGCGGCCATGGATCTTCTCCAGGCTGAGGCTGCCACTTCTCCAAGCCATCCTTACCTTGCAGTCATCGATAGTCAAGGGATGTTCCTTTGTCAGGAGCTTCTCGAGATCCCTCCTCTTCAGGAACTTGGCCGCACAATACAGGGTTTCCCGAGAGGCCTGAAGAGCAGCAGAGATGCAGAGATGGCACCACAGCCCAGGGCACAAGGACTCGCATCCCTGTGCCAAGGCCTGGAGAAGGACGCAGCCTCCTCCTCCTCCTGCAGCAGGGCAGGAGGCAGCTGAGCCCCCGTCCCAGGGATGCACAAAACCTCACATTTGCCACACGCCGGTTCTCATCATGGCAGTAGAATAAAAGTAGGTACAGGCTCTTGTTTACAGTTGCCTTCAGGCGCTTTTTTCCCTCCTTCACTACCAACTCCATCACCTTACAGAAGAGGTCAATGGAGAGCAGTTGCATGTAGCTATTTTCCTAGAGGAAAGGAAAAAACCTAAGCATCAATTACTCCAGGCCCACCTAGGCAAAGGCCTGAAAATGCAGACAGCACAAGGTTTCTGGGCAGCACCCAATTCCTGTGGCTCGGGTTGCAGAACCTTACATTGTTAAAGAGCGCCAGGAGTGCCTCAGCCAGCTTTGGGGCGGTGGTGCTGGATACCAGGATGTCTTCGCTCTCCAGCATATTAGTAAGCACACGGAGGGTCAGGGCAACCACCACTCCATCTTCATCAGCCAGCAGATCCACAAAGCTTTCAGACAGGCAGCACATTCTTCTGGCCTGTGTGGAACACAAGGCTGCGCTGTGAAGCCGTGAACAGCTGCACCAGCGACAGCGCCCAGGCACTGCAAGCCCAGCCTGCTGCCGCAGGGCCCAGACACCAAAGGCCTGTCCCAAAGCACTCGGGCAGCTGAGGCAGGAGAGCTGGGAGCAGCTGCCTCAGCTCCTGAAGCCCAGCCAGCCCATGGGGCTGCTCTCCCCAGTGCAGCTTCAGCTGCTGCCCCCTTCTCACCATCAGGGGATCCTTGCTGAGCACCAGCAGGCCTTTGAGCGCCAGGCGACACCTCTTCCTGCACTCGGTCCGCAGGTACCTCGACACGACCCTCAGGACCCAGCCACCACATTTAGTCCAGTCCAGGCATTCCAGAACCTGAAAGGCACAGGGCAGTGGTACAGGGCCCAGCTGGCAGGAGCCCAGAACTGCCCAGGGCCAGCCCCAGGCAGCAGCAGCACAGGGCGCTGGTGCCATCCCAGGAGGCTAGGGATGCGGCTGCAAGAGGGCAGAGAGCTGGGAGGCAGCTCAGCCAGGCAGCGCTGCTCTTCAGGCTCACCTCCACAAGGAATGCCAGGAAAGGCAGATCGCAGCCTGGCTTCTCAATGCTGAGCAGCCGGAGCATGCGGGTTGCGATGCAGGAAGAGAAAGGGATCAAGACATGGCGCATCTCCCTGTCAGGGGCAAAAAGGAAGAAAGAGCCTGAGTAGGGGGGGCACACTTTTCTCAGGACTGACTCCCAGAGGTGCAGTCTTTCCCCAGCATCCCTGGAGGGGACGTGGGTGCTTTGGGAGGTGGCCACTCCTGTGCACCCTCCTCTCCCAGCCTTTTCCAGTCTGCTCGGCCGTCCCTAAAGAGACGAGGCCCTCTGGCCCATGACCAGAGGGACTGTGTGGGGCAGCCCGGGCACAGGGCACCAATTCCAGGGACAGCAGGGAGCAGGGGGTCTCACCTGGCCAGCAGAGCCACAGCATAGTACTGGGTATGAGCACAGAGCATGGTGTCCCAGCCATGCTTGGACTCCACAGCCATCACCTCATTCTCACACTGCAGCCGGCAGAGCAGGGTCTTCATGACCTGCACTGCAAACCTGTGTGCAGAGCAAAGCCCGGGTCACATTGGGAGCACTGGCACTGGCCACAAGGACATGGAAAGGACGGGAGGACGGAGACCTGTTGGGGTCGCTGGGAAGGTGGTGTTCCTCTCGGCACGCTCTCCAGAAGTGATCGACTTCCTGTGGTGGCATCTGCTGTGTGGTGACGACAACATGGAAAAGCAGAGCCACAAAGAGGCGGGAGGAAAAAAGGATCATTGCCTCGTGGCACTCAGGCACCTGGACAATCACCCACACCACCAGAGTTGCCTGCAAAAGAAGTTGCCATGGAGAGCGCTCAGTGCGAGGTGTCCATGTGGCAGGGCCCCAGGGGAGACGCAGGGGGAGCAGCGGGCCTGGTGGCCCCTGAGCCTGCCCTTAGGCCAGGTTTCAGCCCAGGGCCTGAGGCAGGGAGAGGATGGAGAGCTGCTGGAGAGGTGACCTGGGGGTGAGCAAATGCCCAGAAACTCACAGCCAGAGCAAAGACGCCCTCCTTGTCCCCATCCGAGGTGAACGTGCTGTGCAGAGGCCAATCCTCCATCACACAGAGCAGTGTTGGCAGAACCTTCTCAACTGTGGGACTCGATGAGCCTATGCTTCTCCAGATCATTGCAGCAGCTCTGTGGGATCAGAGCTCTGTGTCAGGGGCATCTCAGCCACACTACCATGCCCTGTGCGGCTCTGGGGGCCGGGTGACAGAGCCCCGGTGCCCTGAAGGGCAGGGAGGGAGCACGGCAGCAGGCTCGGGAAACAGAGGGGCCCGAGGGTCCCGGACCTGTCTGCCGCTCTGGCAGAGCCCATTGCACAGGCCGTGCAGGGCCATGGTCCTAAAGGCCGAGGAGGCCTGAGCTCTCCAGGCAGGTGGGCCCATACCTGTCACATGTTGGGGCACAGCGCAGGAGGGTCAGCACCACATCAGCTGGGTGTTCTTCGGCCAGCCTCACGATGTTCATGGGCAGCCTGGTATCCACATTTCCATGCGATGCAAAATTCTGGTGCATCTTCTTCACAATGGCTGGCACCTGGAAAAGGCATGGGGAAGACTTGGGCCGCTGTCTAGGGGAGCAACTTCACCAGCTTCCCCCAAGAATCGCTTCCCTTCCTGCCACGCTGTGCCGGCCTCAAAGGCTGAGGGGGCCCAGTGGCCGTGGCTGGAGATGACACACAATCCTGGGAGGCCTCTGGCCCCAGCCCCAGGCTGTTTACCTGCTGCTCAGAAGGAATACCACTCTTCTGGATAAAATCCACGGTGGGAGCAGGAATGGCAGTGGGAGTGGGCGTGGCGCCAGTATCTCTGATGCCCTGAGTCTCTCCAGTGTCAGCCGTTTGGAGGGCCACAGCCTCAGCCACTGCCTTGTCAGCCCTTGCCCTTTGATCATTCAATGCAGCATCAAAATTTTCTGAGGGCTCAGCCAAATCCGTGTTGACATCAGGCTCTGCCTGGGGCTCGGTCAGCCCACAGTCAGGCTCAGCTGAGCCCTCAGCTGCCGTGCTGCTGGTGTTTCTACGCCGTATGCGCAGGAATTTTCGGATCATCTGCAGGAGAACAAAGGACAGGGAAGAGAGACGTGTTCCATGGAGTGCTCCAAGCGCGGTGCTCGGCTGAGCAGTGACAGCAGGCCCAGCCCAGGCGGGGATGGCTGCAGGTACCTTCAGTGTCCTGCGGAAGCTTCCACCGGCAGGCCTCTGCTCTTGTGTGCCATCCATGGCTGCATCTGGCAAAGAGCGAGAGCAGCCAGAGCTGAGGGGCTGCGGGAGAGGCCGGAGAACACAGCCCAGCCCTGCCCTCCCCAGGCTGCGATAGGGATGGGATGGGATGGGGCCACATTGGCTGCAGCCATCAGCCCTGTGGCCCAGCTCTGCCACTCACCATCCTGTAGTGTCTGGATCCGCTCGGGCTCTTCAGGCTCTTGTGCTGGGGTAGCTCCAGGGCCTTTGCTTTTTTTCCCCCTGAACACTTTGGACAGGCCGAGAATTCTGCCCGCCATGCCACAGCACCTTTCAAGAGAGATGCCTCAGGAAAGCACTGAGGCAACAAGTTGTGCACTTGCGCCTTGAAAGCACCTGTGGCAGAAGAAGCCTCAGGAAGGCTGCAGGACAGCAAGTCCTGCACTCTGGTCTCAAGGGCTCCTGCCACAATGACAGGAGGTTCCTCGTAGACGATTCAAGCCACCAAATCCCACAGTCCGGCCTGGAGGCCACAGGCCACGGGGATAAGAGATGACTTGGAAAACCTCCGAGTCACCAAGTCGTGCAGTCTGGCCGTGAGGTCAGCTGCACGAGTCACTCCTCGTAGAAGCTCTGGGTCAGGCACAAACGAGTGCGCTGTGCGGGGGCTCCTCACAGCACCGCTCTGGCGCGTCCTGTCCCGTCGCCTGCTCCAAGGAATGTGGCCTGGCTGCGTCACCGCCAGCACCTATGTCCCCACGTGTCACAAAGGGTCCTTGGACACCCTGTGCCATTCCAAGCCACGGTGACCGCGCTGCTGCACCGCGTCACAAAGGGCCAATGCACACACTGTCACCTGCCCTGGGGCCGCTCCCAGCCCAGCCAAAGTGGCCCAGGTTGGAAGGAACCCCTCACCCCAAGTGTCTAAGACAGCCCTGAGACAGCATTTTTCGCAGCGGCTCAAACCGTGGGCAAACGCTGCCCTGCTCTGCGGGTTCAGGGCAGCAGAAGGAGCCCCCAGGGCCGCCGATGCAGCCGCAGCGGGAAGGGCACGGGGCCTCGCACAGAAGCTGGCACGGCCTCCCTGGGACACGTCCCAGCCGGTGGCCGTCCTAAACCCGCGGGTGTGACACAGACGAGGAACCTGTGGGCCGGGGCACGGACGCTGCTCTGACCCCTGGGGCCAGGGCAGCGCTGAAATCGGCAGGCGTGACGGAGCCCCCGCCCAAGCAGAGCTGCCGCCCCCCGAGCCCTGGCAACGCTGGTGCCATCTCCTGCCCCAGAGACCTGTGCCCCGGGGCGCTTCTCTGCCACAGGGCAGCCAAAGCCAACGGGCCCTGGCGGCTGGGCTCCTTCCTACAGGGGATGTTGGCAGGAGAACCTGGAGCAAGTGCTGGCAACACTTGGTCTCTGTCAGAAGCTCTTACTCCATGCTGAAATTGTTTTCTACTTGGAGTGATTTCCTGAAGCACAAAATCACCCTGGCAGCAGAGGCATAGAAGGAGTTGGCATTTAAGAATCCTCAATTCAGGAAAGCTTTTCTTCCCGTTACTCAACTCAAGTAGTTGCAAAAAGTTGCCAACTTCCTAAATTTATAGCAATGGCCTGAGAACCTGATAGATTTGCAAGCTTCCTTCCCATCTCAAAGCAGTGTTAGAAATGATCAGAGCCAATTTCCAAACTCAAAGATTTAGTTAACAAATTTGAAAAGCAATTTCGGGAAATGCTACGATAAATCAGGACAACATGGATCGAATGTTGGGTGGTCAATCCGGGAGCAGCAAAGGGTGCTTCTCCAGAGTACTGCCCACAACTTCGGGGTCTCGGGGGAGGTGTTTTAGACCATTGTTCTACCCTGAGGCAAAAACAAGACGGTAACAAAGAACCCGAAGAACATGACATCGTGTACATAAGAGAATCATTGAAATGTCTGGTGTCCGCAAGGGGTATCTGAAAGAGTTTCCTGAGAAATTGAAAAGACGTCTGCATGAAAAGTCTCCGAATCTTCTGTCAGATGGTTTCTGCCGCCCTCCGCCCAGATTGGTATGGGATCTCCTGATGAGCTGTGAAGATGTGGTCAGCCCATGCTTCATGGGCCCTTTCCCGCTTATCTCTCTGGCAGATGTCCAGGTAACACCTTAGGACAGTGAAAAGACTGTGGTATGCAAAGAGAGGCCCTGGAAGTGTTTCCAGCAATTCAGGGGATTTTACCTTCCACTGCAAAGTTTTAAGACACACGATTAAAATCCAGGAATTTAATACTTTGTATCTATTACAGCAGCAACACATTTGCCTTAAGGTCATCCACTGCATGTCGCTTTGCAAAGCAGAAGACCACACAGAGGCAAAACAAAGGCCTTACTTTGGTTTCAAACATTTTTCTAGGAAGGCATGGGAAGAGCCTAATTCTCTTAAGGAATCAAAGCTCTCCAGGAATGAAAGCCCACTCAGTGTTACAAAAGAAGCCCAAACAAATGAGTAGATTGCAAAAGGGCTAATCCTCCCCCTGCTCCAGATATGGAAGTGGCCAAAAAAGTAGAGCTCTCCCCTCTTCTTCTCTGCAGGAGAAGCAGGATGACTAAGAGAAAAAGTCCCAGCTATTCCTTCAGTCCTCCATCACCAAAGCTGTGCCATAGCACAGGTGCTGCCTTCAAAGTGACCCCAGTTCCAGCCTAGACCTCTCACCTTCCAGACAACTCCTTCCCCAACATGCCCAGCAACAGCAACCCCAGCTCAACACCCTGCCAAGACCCGCAGCTGTCCCCATGCCTGCGCAGAGCTTTCCCAACCCCTGGTTCCCTGCACGTGCCGTGGCATGGCACTCAGGAGGATGTGCTCCAAGGCCTTCCCCGCTAGCAAGCTCAGGCTGCCAGGCCTACGGTTCCTGGATCATCCTTCCCACCCACCCTTCCCGTGCACGGCTGGTCCATTTGCGCTCAGCTCCGACTTGGCCGCTTCACCAGGACTGCTGCTAAAGGATGGAGAGCAGCCCGGCAAGCTCCTTCTCCAGCTCCCTCTTTACTCTCGGGGCAGGTAGAACATGCCACAGGAAAGCAAGCAGTGCCAAAAGACTTGGGCCAGCATCAGGCACATTGAGGAATCAAACAAGGCCTTTGTTCGATGGAAGGAAGCACAAGCAATTGACAGAAGTGAAGAGGACTTAGCACAGATATCCAGAAGTCCTTAGCACCAGTTAACATCAGCAAAACCTGGAAGCCTAACTTGACATGAGAGTGACTTGACAAAAAGCTTGAGACACAGCCTTTGGGAAGACCTAAGGGCGGCTACAGAATCAGCCCTGTGCAGGGAAGGCATGAGGAAGATGAGCTGCTTTGGTGCGCTGAGACTCCTCCTGGCCAGCAGGTGGACATTAACTTCAGGCCTAGGATTCTGACGCAATGTGTTTCCTTCTAAGCCCCTGCCTATGGAATCACCTCAGCAGTCTAAAGACGGAAGGGATTTTTGATAGAATTCCTACAGAAACCCACTGAAATTTGGACGTGGCGAAGAAGCCTTGTGCTGGGGTGCAGAGCCCTAACCTCCTGCCAATAAAAGAGCTCTTGGTGGACAATGCATTTGTCTGCTGATTTCATTGAATTCTAGAGACCTCTCAGGACTGCTCTATCCTGAGGGAAGGCCCTTGGCCTTGAGCTGTAGGCACCCGCGCAAGCTTCAGATCAGCTCCCTCAGCTTCCAGGACCTCTCTTGGCCGGCATCCTGACGGGGAGGCAGGACCGCTGCCAGGCACTGCTGGGACCCAGCAGGACAGGACCGGCTGTCTCGTGTCCACGTAGCACCCCCTGACACAGCCAGGGTCATCCCGAAAGCAGACAAGGCTCACGTGTCAGCGCAGAGGGGCAAGGAGCGCTGGGCTCCTCTCAGGGTGTCTCAGCTGGGCCTGCTCCACAAGACGCCCCCATTTGAAGGCCTGCTAATGCCCAGCTGCTAGAAATGCCTGCCTTGTTCTCTCCAAGATGCAGAGGAAGAGGCAGGGAGCAGGGCGCCTTGGGAGGCAAAGCTTCCAAGCCTTTTCTGAGGCCGCTCACACACCAAGAGCAGCCAAGACTCTCCCTGCTGCCTGGCCCACACAGCCCAGCTCGGTGCTGGCCCTCTGGGCCGCAGCAGCCTCCAGCAAGCAAGAGGCAAATGCATATTGCCAAGAGTTGAAGCACAGCAGACAGGTAAGATGTGAGACGTGTGTGCGGGAAGGCCTTTGAATTCACAGCTCTCCAAGACAGCTTTGGGGCTGGCAGCTGGACAGAGATGCTCCTGCTCACACCTGTGTCCAAAGGGGGGGAACACACCCTGCTGCAGGTGCTTGCCTTGGTCTCTGCAGGTCCAGCTGGATTCCAAACCTGCTCTTCACAGCCTTCTCCCTTCCCTTGTCCGCCTGCCAAGGGCAACGGGCCTCAAGGACTGAAAGGACCACAGAGAGCCAAAGGGGGACAGTTGTTCCTACATCACTGGGAGCTCCTAGGAAAGCGCTTTCCTTCAGCAGCAAGCCCCTTTCCCCCAGAGGCCTTTCCCCAGATTGGAAGCTTTCCTGGGGAATGCCAAGACACTCTTAAGAAACCCTGGCAAGGCTGAATTTCTTTCTGGTCCTTTCTGGACAGGTGCTCCAGCTCTTGATGGCATTTCCCCCAGTGTGATTCCAGCTGGAGGTTGACACATGCAGCCCCAGGCCCTCTACAAACACAAGCTGCCCGCTGCCTCCACTCCTGCCTGCGCTCACAGCAGCAAAAGCAGGCTCTTCCCGGCCAGAGACCAGAGCCCTGACCCCGCAGGACGCTCTCGCCAGCACCTTCCAGGACTCTCCGCTGTGCACGCAGCACTTTTCCTGCCCGCTCTCCACAGCCTTTGGAAGACAGAGCACAACCTGGCTGGCGCTGCCATCAGCACACTGCAAACACGGGCAGAGGAAGGAGAAGCAGGGGCTGCTTTGCGGCCATGCCCAGGAGAGACTGGAAGGCTGCCCTCCCTCTGCTCTCACTCGCTTGGCTTTCTGGCAGCCTCTGAGGCAGGGGCTGCGATTCCTCAGCTCTGGGCACCAGAACCGCAGCCGGGATCCCGGCACTGCCTGACGGTGCTGGGGCCATTGGCTGGGTCACGCGTCCGAGTCTCGGCCACCGTGCTGCTGCTGCTGCTGCTTCACTTGCCCTTAGGCACACCCCAAGCTCCCTGTTAAGGCCTGATGGTCTCTGCTTCTGCCATCTCCCCGACCCTGTGCAGGGATGGAGCACTGCTGTGCTTTCAGCAAGCTATTCTTGAAAGCTTCCAGCATTCCAAGCTCCTTTGCCCTCTGTAGATGCTTGCCAAGGAATCCCTTTACAGCTGGCTTCAGAGCGTCCTCAGGTTGGCTCTCTCAAAATCCGGGAGCTTCAGGCTGCTCAGTAGGACCTTAAACTGCACAGTGTTGTGGAACTGGACCTTCAGCACAGGCACCTTTCCAGCCTGACGCGGCCTCGCTCCTCTGTGTCTCTGCACAAAAGACGGCACGCAAGAGGACGGCAGCAGGGGCCTGTGTGTGCTAGGGCTCAGATTTTACACCGTTTCAGCTCCACAGAGACGCAGGTGAAGTGAAGAAGCCAAAGTGTTTATTAATTCAAGGCCAAGCAAAGGGATGAGCTGGGAAGGAATAAGGGGGGATGGGCAGGGTCTGAGGGCTGGGGGGAGGGAGCTAAGTACAAAGAGCGAGAGGTGTGAAGCCAGGAGAATTGTGCTCAGCCTCAGCTGTGCGTGGAGCTCCAGCAGCACTGAGAGATGGTGTCCTCTTCAGTGTCTCCTGGTGTGTTCTTGGGACACCGGTTTGCTGGATTCAGAAGACGTCCCCAGTTGTTTAGCTTTCTGGGGAAAGCAGGCTTCATTTTGCAGGTTCAGAGCATGACAGGCTGTTGTCTTGCCTCTGGGTTTGAAGGGCTGCAAGAGAGAAGAATAGAGACATGGTCAGAGGCTGGATCTGTGGGAATCCTAGGAGATCTTCCTGCCAGGGCCATCCCATCCAGCCCTCGTCCACACAGGGAGCAAAGGCCTCCAGAGCTGAGGATTGCAGCTGTCTGCCCGGGCAGTGCAGCTTCCCCCGCCAGAGCCGCTGACGGCCCGCTGCCCTCACTCACCCTGACTGAGAAGGTGAAGCTGTCCTGGCTGCCCCCTCAGAGAGCGTGTCACGGCCCCAGCGGCACGGCTCCCTGCCAGCGCCGCTGCCAGCCCTGTGGCCACACGGCCTCCTGCCCCGGCAGGGCTCAGCCCGGGCCCTTGCCGCCTGCTGCCGCCCCAGGGCACGGCTGCCAGAGGGCGGCAGCAGCCCCGAGGGCAGGCGGGGCTCCACGGCGCCGGGCCCGGATGCCGCTGCTGCAGCCGGGGCAGCAGCAGCCAGGGCCGGGGCCGAGCTGCGGCGGGCCAGGGAGGGAGCCCGGGCTCGTGGCTCACCCAAGAACCACATGGCTGCCTCTGGCAGGGACTCCTGTGGGTTCTCCAGGTAGGGCAGGGCCCGGCGCAGGTGCTCGGCCGCTAGGATCCTGTCATCTGCCAGCTGGAGAGAGCGGCAGGAGGGAAGGGTTGGCGCGGGCTCAGCCCCTGGGCCGGGCTCTGGCCGCGCCCAGCCCCGGCCTCCCCTGCCCGCACGGCCCTGAGGCCCGGCCAGCAGCCGCTGGCGCCGGGCTCTGGAGGGGGCAGAGGGCCGGCTGCTGCCCGGGGAGCCGCGGTGCCGCCCCGTGCCCGCAGCCCCGCTGGGCCGGGACTCCACGGGCACCCGGCTCGGGGCCGCAGGAGCCTGGAGAAGAGCCCGCGGGGCCCAGGGAAGGCAGCGGCGTGTGGGGCGCAGGCTGGAGCCCCCGGGTGCAGCACTGGGCAGGGGCCACGGCTGCCAGCCCCGCGGCCACGGATCTTCTCCAGGCTGAGGCTGCCACTTCTCCAAGCCATCCTTACCTTACAGTCATCGATAGTCAACGGTTGTTCCTTTGTCAGGAGCTTCTCGAGATCCCTCCTCTTCAGGAACTTGGCCGCACAATACAGGGTTTCCCGAGAGGCCTGAAGAGCAGCAGAGATGCAGAGATGGCACCACAGCCCAAAACACAAGGACCCGCATCCCTGTGCCATGGCCTGGAGGAGGACGCAGCCTCCTCCTCCTCCTGCAGCAGGGCAGGAGGCAGCTGAGCCCCCGTCCCAGGGATGCACAAAACCTCACATTTGCCACACGCCGGTTCTCATCATGGCAGTAGATTAAAAGTAGGTACAGGCTCTTGTTGACAGTTGCCTTCAGGGGCTTTTTTCCCTCCTTCACTACCAACTCCATCACTTTACAGAAGAGGTCAATGGAGAGCTGTTTCATGTAGCTATTTTCCTAGAGGAAAGGAAAAAACCTAAGCATCAATTACTCCTGGCCCACCTAGGCAAAGGCCTGAAAATGCAGACAGCACAAGGTTTCTGGGCAGCACCCAATGCCTGTGGCTCGGGTTGCAGAACCTTACATTGTTAAAGAGCGCCAGCAGTGCCTCAGCCAGCTTTGGGGCGGTGGTGCTGGATACCAGGATGTCTTTGTTCTCCAGCATATTAGTAAAGACACGGAGGGTCAGGGCAACCACCACTCCATCTTCATCAGCCAGCAGATCTACAAAGCTTTCAGACAGGCAGCACATTCTTCTGGCCTGTGTGGAACACAAGGCTGCGCTGTGAAGCCGTGAACAGCTGCACCAGCGACAGCGCCCTGGCACTGCAAGCCCAGCCTGCTGCCGCAGGGCCCAGACACCAAAGGCCTGTCCCAAAGCACTCGGGCAGCTGAGGCAGGAGAGCTGGGAGCAGCTGCCTCAGCTCCTGAAGCCCAGCCAGCCCATGGGGCTGCTCTCCCCAGTGCAGCTTCAGCTGCTGCCCCCTTCTCACCATCAGGGGATCCTTGCTGAGCACCAGCAGGCCTTTGAGCGCCAGGCGACACCTCTTCCTGCACTCGATCCGCAGGTACCTGGACACGACCCTCAGGACCCAGCCACCACATTTAGTCCAGTCCAGGCACTCCAGGACCTGAAAGGCACAGGGCAGTGGCACAGGGCCCGGCTGGCAGGAGCCCAGAACTGCCCAGGGCCAGCCCCGGGCAGCAGCAGCACAGGGCGCTGGTGCCATCCCAGGAGGCTAGGGATGCGGCTGCGGGAGGGCAGAGAGCTGGGAGGCGGCTCAGCCAGGCAGCGCTGCTCTTCAGGCTCACCTCCACAAGGAATGCCAGGAAAGGCAGATCGCAGCCTGGCTTCTCAATGCTGAGCAGCCGGAGCATGCGGGTTGCGATGCAGGCAGAGAAAGGGATCAAGACATAGCGCATCTCCCTGTCAGGGGCAAAAAGGAAGAAAGAGCCTGAGCTGGGGGGGGCACACTTTCCTCACGACTGACTCCCAGAGGTGCAGTCTTTCCCCAGCATCCCTGGAGGGGATGTGGGTGCTTTGGGAGGCGGCCACTCCCGTGCACCCTCCTCTCCCAGCCTTTTCCAGTCTGCTCGGCCGTCCCTAAAGTGACGAGGCCCTCTGGCCACTGACCAGAGGGACTGTGTGGGGCAGCCCGGGCACAGGGCACCAATTCCAGGGACAGCAGGGAGCAGGGGGTCTCACCTGGCCAGCAGAGCCACAGCATAGTACTGGGTACGAGCACAGAGCATGGTGTCCCAGCCATGCTTGGACTCCACAGCCATCACCTCATTCTCACACTGCAGCCGGCAGAGCAGGGTCTTCATGACCTGCACTGCAAACCTGTGTGCAGAGCAAAGCCCGGGTCACATTGGGAGCACTGGCACTGGCCACAAGGACATGGGAAGGACGGGAGGACGGAGACCTGTTGGGGTCGCTGGGAAGGCGGTGTTCCTCTCGGCACGCTCTCCAGAAGCGATCGACTTCCTGTGGTGGCATCTGCTGTGTGGTGATGACAACATGGAAAAGCAGAGCCACAAAGAGGCGGGAGGAATAAAGGGTCATAGCCTCGTGGCACTCAGGCACCTGGACAATCACCCACACCACCAGAGTTGCCTGCAAAAGAAGTTGCCAAGGAGAGCGCTCAGTGCGAGGTGTCCATGTGGCAGGGCCCCAGGGGAGACGCAGGGGGAGCAGCGGGCCTGGTGCCCCCTGAGCCTGCCCTTAGGCCAGGTTTCAGCCCAGGGCCTGAGGCAGGGAGAGGATGGAGAGCTGCTGGAGAGGTGACCTGGGGGTGAGCAAATGCCCAGAAACTCACAGCCAGGGCAAAAACGTCCGCCTTGTCGCCATCGGAGGTGAACATGCTGTGCAGAGGCCAATTCTCCATCACACAGAGCAGTGCTGGCAGCACCTTCTCCACTGTGGGAACCGAAGAGCCTATGCTTCTCCACATCATTGCAGCAGCTCTGTGGGATCAGAGCTCTGTGTCAGGGACATCTCAGCCACACTACCATGCCCTGTGCGGCTCTGGGGGCCGGGTGACAGAGCCCCGGTGCCCTGAAGGGCAGGGAGGGAGCACGGCAGCAGGCTCGGGAAACAGAGGGGCCCGAGGGTCCCGGACCTGTCTGCCGCTCTGGCAGAGCCCATTGCACGGGCCGTGCAGGGCCATGGCCCTAAAGGCCGGGGAGGCCTGAGCTCTCCAGGGAGGTGGGCCCATACCTGTCACATGTTGGGGCACAGCGCAGGAGGGTCAGCACCACATCAGCTGGGTGTTCTTCGGCCAGCCTCACGATGTTCATGGGCAGCCTGGTATCCACATTTCCATGCGTTGCAAGATTCTGGTGCATCTTCTTTACAATGGCTGGCACCTGGAAAGGGCATGGGGAAGACTTGGGCCGCTGTCTCGGGGAGCAACTTCACCAGCTTCCCCCAAGAATCGCTTCCCTTCCTGCCACGCTGTGCCGGCCTCAAAGGCTGAGGGGGCCCAGTGGCCGTGGCTGGAGATGACACACAATCCTGGGAAGCCTCTAGCCCCGGCCCCAGGCTGTTTACCTGCTGCTCAGAAGGAATACCACTCTTCTGGATAAAATCCACGGTGGGAGCAGGAATGGCAGTGGGAGTGGGCGTGGCGCCAGTATCTCTGATGCCCTGAGTCTCTCCAGTGTCAGCCGTTTGGAGGGCCACATCCTCAGCCACTGCCTTGTCAGCCCTTGCCCTTTGATCATTCAACGCAGCGTCAAAATTTTCTGAGGGCTCAGCCAAATCCGTGTTGACATCAGGCTCTGCCTGGGGCTCGGTCAGCCCACAGTCAGGCTCAGCTGAGCCCTCAGCTGCCGTGCTGCTGGTGTTTCTACGCCGAATGCGCAGGAATTTTCGGATCATCTGCAGGAGAACAAAGGACAGGGAAGAGAGACGTGTTCCATGGAGTGCTCCAAGCGCGGTGCTCGGCTGAGCAGTGACAGCAGGCCCAGCCCAGGCGGGGATGGCTGCAGGTACCTTCAGTGTCCTGCGGAAGCTTCCACCGGCAGGCCTCTGCTCTTGTGTGCCGTCCGTGGCTGCATCTGGCAAAGAGCGAGAGCAGCCAGAGCTGAGGGGCTGCGGGAGAGGCCGGAGAACACAGCCCAGCCCTGCCCTCCCCAGGCTGCGATAGGGACGGGATGGGATGGGGCCACGTTGGCTGCAGCCATCAGCCCTGTGGCCCAGCTCTGCCACTCACCATCCTGTAGTGTCTGGATCCGCTCGGGCTCTTCAGGCTCCTGTGCTGGGGTAGCTCCAGGGCCTTTGCTTTTTTTCCCCCTGAACACTTTGGACAGGCCGAGAAATCTGCCCGCCATGCCACAGCACCTTTCAAGAGAGATGCCTCAGGAAAGCACTGAGGCAACAAGTTGTGCACTTGCGCCTTGAAAGCGCCTGTGGCAGAAGAAGCCTCAGGAAGGCTGCAGGACAGCAAGTCCTGCACTCTGGTCTCAAGGGCTCCTGCCACGATGACAGGAGGTTCCTCGTAGATGATTCAAGTCACCAAATCCCACAGTCCGGCCTGGAGGCCACAGGCCACAGGGATAAGAGATGACTTGGAAAGCCTCCGAGTCACCAAGTCGTGCAGTCTGGCCCTGAGGTCAGCTGCACAACTCACTCCTTGTAGAAGCTCTGGGTCAGGCACAAACGAGTGCGCTGTGCGGGGGCTCCTCACAGCACCGCTCTGGCGCGTCCTGTCCCGTCGCCTGCTCCAAGGAATGTGGCCTGGCTGCGTCACCGCCAGCACCTATGTCACCACGTGTCACAAAGGGTCCTTGGACACCCTGTGCAGTTCCATGCCACGGTGACCGCGCTGCTGCACCGTGTCACAAAGGGCCAATGCACACACTGCCACCTGCCCTGGGGCCGCTCCCAGCCCAGCCAAAGTGGCCCAGGTTGGAAGGAACCCCTCTCCCCAAGTGTCTAAGACAGCCCTGAGACAGCATTTTTCGCTGCGGCTCAATCCATGGGCAAACGCTGCCCTGCTCTGCGGGCTCAGGGCAGCAGAAGGAGCCCCCAGGGCCGCCGATGCAGCCGCAGCGGGAAGGGCACGGGGCCTCGCACAGAAGCTGGCACGGCCTCCCTGGGACACGTCCCAGCCGGTGGCCGTCCTAAACCCGCGGGTGTGACACAGATGAGGAACCTGTGGGCCAGGGCACAGACGCTGCCCTGACCCCTGCGGCCAGGGCAGTGCTGAAATCGGCAGGCGTGACGGAGCCCCCGCCCAAGCAGAGCTGCCGCCCCTCAAGCCCTGGCAACGCTGGTGCCATCTCCTGCCCCAGAGACCTGTGCCCCGGGGCGCTTCTCTGCCACAGGGCAGCCAAAGTTAACGGGCCCTGGCGGCTGGGCTCCTTCCTACAGGGGATGTTGGCAGGAGCACCTGGAGCAAGTGCTGGCAACACTTGGTCTCTGTCAGAAGCTCTTACTCCATGCTGAAATTGTTTTCTACTTGGATTGATTTCCTGAAGCACAAAATCACCCTGGCAGCAGAGGCATAGAAGGAGCTGGCATTTAAAAATCCTCAACTCGGGAAAGCTTTTCTTCCCATTACTCAACTCAAGTAGTTGCAAAAAGTTGCCAACTTGCTAAATTAAGAGCAATGGCCTGAGAACCTGATAGATTTGCAAGTTTCCTTCCCATCTCAAAGCAGTGTTAGAAATGATCAGAGCCAATTTCCAAAATCAAAGATTTAGTTAACAAATTTGAAAAGCAATTTCGGGAAACGCCACGATAAATCAGGACAACATGGATCGAATGTTGGGTGGTCAATCCGGGAGCAGCAAAGGGTGCCCCTCCGGAGTACTGCCCACAAATTCGGGGTCTCAGGGGAGGTGTTTGAGACCATTTTTCTACCCTGAGGCGAAAACAAGACGGTAACAAAGAACCCGAAGAGCATGACATCATGTACATAAGAGAATCATTGAAATGTCTGGTGTCCGCAAGGGATATCTGAAAGAGTTTCCTGAGAAATTGAAAAGACGTCGGCATGAAAAGTCTCCGAATCTTCTGTCAGAAGGTTTCTGTTGCCCTCCGCCCAGATTGGTATGGGATCTCCTGATGAACTGTGAAGATGTGGTCCGCCCATGCTTCATGGGACCTTTCCCGCTTATCTCTCTGGCAGATGTCCAGGTAACACCTTTGGACTGTGAAAAGACTGTGGTATGCAAAGAGAGGCCCTGGAAGTGTTTCCAGCAATTCAGGGGATTTTACCTTCCACTGCAAAGTTTTAAGACACACAATTTAAATCCAGGAATTCAATACTATGTATCAATTACAGCAGCAACACCTTTGCCTTAAGGTCATCCACTGCATGTCACTTTGCAAAGCAGAAGACCACACAGAGGCAAAACAAAGGCCTTGCTTTGGTTTCAAACATTTTCCTAGGAAGGCATGAGAAGAACCTAATTCTCTTAAGGAATCAAAGCTCTCCAGGAATGAAAGTCCACTCAGTGTTACAAAAGAAGCCCAAACAAATGAGTAGATTGCAAAAGGGCTAATCCTCCCCCTGCTCCAGTTATCGAAGTGGCCAAGAAAGTAGAGCTCTCCCCTCTTCTTCTCTGCAGGAGAAGCAGGATGACTAAGAGAAAAAGTCCCAGCTATTCCTTCAGTCCTCCATCACCAAAGCTGTGCCATAGCACAGGTGCTGCCTTCAAAGTGACCCCAGTTCCAGCCTAGACCTCTCACCTTCCAGACAACTCCTTCCCCAACACGCCCAGCAGCACCAACCCCAGCTCAACACCCTGCCAAGACCCGCAGCTGTCCCCATGCCTGCGCAGAGCTTTCCCACCCCCTGGTTCCCTGCACGTGCCGTGGCATGGCACTCAGGAGGATGTGCTCCAAGGCCTTCCCCGCTAGCAAGCTCAGGCTGCCAGGCCTACGGTTCCTGGATCATCCTTCCCACCCACCCTTCCCGTGCACCGCTGGTCCATTTGCGCTCAGCTCCGACTTGGCCGCTTCAGCAGGACTGCTGCTAAAGAATGGAGAGCAGCCCGGCAAGCTCCTTCTCCAGCTCCCTCTTTACTCTCGGGGCAGGTAGAACATGCCACAGGAAAGCAAGCAGTGCCAAAAGACTTGGGCCAGCATCAGGCACATTGAGGAATGAAACAAGGCCTTTGTTCGATGGAAGGAAGCACAAGCAATTGACAGAAGTGAAGAGGACTTAGCACAGATATCCAGAAGTCCTTAGCACCAGTGAACATCAGAAAAACCTGGAAGCCTAACTTGACATGAGAGTGACTTGACAAAAAGCTTGAGACATAGCCTTTGGGAAGACCTAAGGGCGGCTACAGAATCAGCCCTGTGCAGGGGAAGGCATGAGGAAGATGAGCTGCTTTGGTGCGCTGAGACTCCTCCTGGCCAGCAGGTGGACATTAACTTCAGGTCTAGGATTCTGACGCAATGTGTTTCCTTCTAAGCCGCTGCCTATGGAATCACCTCAGCAGTCTAAAGACGGAAGGGATTTTTGATAGAATTCCTACAGAAACCCACTGAAATTTGGACGTGGCGAAGAAGCCTTGTGCTGGGGTGCAGAGCCCTAACCTCCTGCCAATAAAAGAGCTCTTGGTGGACAATGCATTTGTCTGCTGATTTCATTGAATTCTAGAGACCTCTCAGGACTGCTCTATCCTGAGGGAAGGCCCTTGGCCTTGAGCTGTAGGCACCCGCGCAAGCTTCAGATCAGCTCCCTCAGCTTCCAGGACCTCTCTTGGCCGGCATCCTGACGGGGAGGCAGGACCGCTGCAAGGCACTGCTGGGACCCAGCAGGACAGGACCGGCTGTCTCGTGTCCACGTAGCACCCCCTGACACAGCCAGGGTCATCCCGAAAGCAGACAAGGCTCACGTGTCAGCGCAGAGGGGCAAGGAGCGCTGGGCTCCTCTCAGGGTGTCTCAGCTGGGCCTGCTCCACAAGACGCCCCCATTTGAAGGCCTGCTAATGCCCAGCTGCCAGAAATGCCTGCCTTGTTCTCTCCAAGATGCAGAGGAAGAGGCAGGGAGCAGGGCGCCTTGGGAGGCAAAGCTTCCAAGCCTTTTCTGAGGCCACGCACACACCAAGAGCAGCCAAGACTCTCCCTGCTGCCTGGCCCACACAGCCCAGCTCGGTGCTGGCCCTCTGGGCCGCAGCAGCCTCCAGCAAGCAAGAGGCAAATGCATATTGCCAAGAGTTGAAACACAGCAGACAGGTAAGATGTGAGACGTGTGTGCGGGAAGGCCTTTGAATTCAGAGCTCTCCAAGACAGCTTTGGGGCTGGCAGCTGGACAGAGATGCTCCTGCTCACACCTTGTCACAATCCGCTTACACAAGCCGGGTTCGTTTTAGGGGTCTCAGAGCGCAAAAGACACTGTGGGGGACAAACTCAGTTTACTCAATCACAAATGCACCTTTATTTAGTGCCAACAAATGCGATAGTGGGGAGAGAAAATAGTAAGAAAGACAGAAAGGAGGGGAAGGGGATTATAGCTTCCAACATGGAGGTTCGAGTCCTCAAGGCTTTTGAAGATGCCTATAGACGTGATCTTCTCCAGTGGGGATATCTCAAAAGTGAGCGAGGGTCTCCAGGGTTTTTATAGTCCTCTCCGAAGCAACAGGCAGTTGGCCAAACAGGTGGGGGAAATCACTGCAGTGTGTTCACTTAGAGAACTCAGAACAAGTCGGTCATCAGCAGGTACAGTGTCAACCAGTACAAGTCAGCAGGAGCAGTCACTTCACCGTGACTTGCCCATTGTTTCTGCTCAGGTTCTGATGTTCTGATATGGATGCTGGGTTTTTCCATCGAACACACCTGCAGGCAGCACTTGGCCGACATCCCACCTCAGCCAGGCCAGAACTTCAATGTTGAGATTTTAAAGTCCCTTTTAGGGGTTTCAGTCTCTGTCCGTGACGATGGTCGTGAGGCAGATGAGGGAACTTCAGGCCATCTTGTACACCACCCCGTGACTCACAATTGTCGTCAAGAGAGCTCCTTCAGCAGGGTTCCGTAGTCTTGCAAAGTCTTCAGGACTCATCCATGTTAGTAGCATATCCTGGAAAAAACAGAGACAGTAGAGAGCGTGTATGAAAGAGAGAGAGAGTGAGAGAGAGAGAGAGAGAGAGAGAGAGAGAGAGAGAGAGAGAGAGTAAGAGAGAGAGAGAGAGAGGAGAAATAGGAAAAGGAAATAGAAACAAAACAAATCAATCAATATTGATTAAAACAATTTCATCAAAATAATCAAAACAAATCATCAAATTCCTTAAAGTTATAACAATTTTCAAACAAAAGCTTAATTTTGATTACAATATAACATAATTAAAACAAACAACAATAATCAAAACAAGCAACCAACTAGTTCAAATTAAGCTGCTGTTGGAGGTCTAATTTTCACTCTTAGGGTAGTACGTCTTGTGTCAATAACTTTGGGAGTGTCTCTTGCAAAAGGGGTATTGATTAAACTGTGCGCTTCCATTATAGATGCCAAGTGGGTTAACTTCTTCATCATTTTCCAATTTAGGATGTATAAAATGATTGCTAAGACAAAACCAATCAAAACCAAAACCGAAAGAACAACAGGGGGGTGACATACTCTGTTCAGGATACCTGTGGCAGCAGGTGACCACCCAAAAAGGATATCCCACCACCTGTATTCAGCATCTTTTTTGACCCTTTCTAAAACACAATGTATTTCTTTCACATCATGATGGACTGTCATCAAAGTGTTCTGTCCATTTTTCTTGACCTTTTCCAAAATTCCTACTAAGTCTTCGTGAAGCAACAATTGCTTAATTAAAGTCAGATTCATTCCAATGGGGGCAGATGTTATCCGGTGAAACAGGGTAAAATGTGATTGTAAAATGTGATAGCATGTAACTGGGGCTGAGCAAGAAAAGTCACATCCTGTAATTGGGGTAAAATTGCAGACACAAAAATTTGAGTGATTTTTAAGATTCACTCCTATTTCTTCTACAAACACTACATCACAAGCAGTCCTTACACAAGCACGTCCATTGCCTATATACACAAGCACTCTTTCAGGACTTTCATTAGGGTGTACTTCAAAATGACAAATAGTTTGCTCTGTGTCCAAACAAATGTCTTGAGCTATGATTGCATTACTCTCACAGATGAACCCTTGTTTTTCACAGACAATACATGACTCTAAATTAACAGTTTGCCATTTCTCACCATTTTGATAGGCCTATTCCCTATGCTCGGAAAGATAGGGGACAGCTCTATCATGATTCAGTCCTAATGCAATGATGGGGAATATCGAGTGCAAAAAGGCATTACATATGGTTAACACAAAAGCTGTGACTGTTGGTATTGGGGTTACAAGTAAAGTTCACCAACTTCCACCAGGATTGGAATTCCTTTTCAAAATCATTTGCATTGTCCCAAATTATTTTCTGAATTTCAGTAGGAAAAGTGCCTTCTTTTCCTTCCCTTATGATTGAGGCAACAACTGTCTGCATCCAAAGCTGTGTCTGGGTGCAGCTAAGAGCCAAAGAAACATTGTTTTGTGTAGCACCAAGTGCATCGATTAACAGTTTGTGATCATTCACATTCACCTTTTCCCAATTTGATAATGTGTTTGATAGCAACCACTGATGTGTCCCCAAAACCAATAAGGACAACTGCAATGGTTGTTGTAATTCGGTCAAATCCCTAGTTGTAGAAGCCAATTTGTTCATTAATACCTCTAAATCAATACTGTTCAAAATTCCCAATTTAAGATATTTATCATGGTTTATATGGCCTTCATGTCCCTCGGAGTTCTCCTGTAAAAAGTAAGCACAAGAGAATCTGCCACCAGAAGGCAGAAAGTTAGAATAATGGAAATTCTCCAATGTGCATTTATTCAATACTCTTTCCCTAGAGCATCAAAGGTTACCCATGTGTATTTATTCAGAGGGGTTTTTAGCACTAGTGGTACCTCTCCCTCCGTGGGGAGGTCCACCAAAACAGGTTGTCCAGGGTAACGTGCTGGATTCTTGGAATCACTTGGTCCCCGTAGTGAGGGAACTATGCTTGGAGCTGTTGGGCCAAAAGGAAAAGCATCAGTAAACCAAGGATTTGCTGACTGTTCGGGGGAAAAGGGAGGGGCTATAACTGAGGCAGGTTTGTCTTGGATGCTATCCAAGTTTTCTGCTTCTTGTACTGCCAGTTTTTCCACAGCTCCTTCAGTTATTGAGAAGATGTTACAATAATGTTCAATCTGAGCATACCACTTTCTTACTGAGGCTGTCTGGGCCACCCCATCAGGTGGGGGAGTCCCAGTAGTGACTGACTTAAAAACTTGGAAAGGTCTTCTCCAAACAATTGGTTGTTGTGGTACAATCTTCTCTACTTCTGTCAGAGCTAGGCTAACCACAAACAAGCCTTTTTCCCAGGTAGTATACCTCTTTTCAGCATCTCTGAAACCACGGGAATAAAAACCAACAGGCCATGTCGGACCCTCAGGACCCCACTGCCATATGTGTACTGACAACCCTGAGGAAGCAAATCCCCATTCTACCTGAAAAGGATCTGTTGGGTGGATAGGGCCTAGGGCCTGATGAGCTGTGGCTCCAAAAATCAACAACTGTGATGCCTTTTCCTGAGAAGGGCTCCAGTCCCATTTTACTCCCTTTCTCAACAAATCATAAAGAGGTCTGGCAATTATGGAAAAATCTGGAATGTGTTTTCCCCAAAACACTAATAATCCCAAGGCATGCTGTAGATCTTTCCTGGACTCAGGCACTTTAATTTGATCTGAGGAGGTTAGGGTGTCAGGTGGGATACATGTCAGACCTCCTTTCCACCGGATACCCTGAAATTTTACTTCTTGAAAAGGCTTTTGTAGTCTCTCTAAGGGGACCTGCAAACCAAGGCTTTCTAAGTGGGAAGTTATTTTCTGTTGAACACCCCCACTTGCTGTGTTTTATTGTTAAAACTTGTGCTAGGGAGTGCTGTGGCTTGTTGCCCAAGGCTTGTGGAAGAGGAGGTGCGCTGGGTTGTCGGTTGGATGATTCCGACACAATAGGTTTGGGACAGGGCCAATTAGAAATTATTTTCGCCAATTTATCATACGGCTATTTATCCATTACTCTCGTGGAACTCCCCTTTTCAGCCCTAGCAACCACAGCTGCTGCCGGTTGCAAATTTGTTTTCCCTTTTCTGGGTTTTCATTCGGAGAAGCAATGTGCCTGACTCCTCTGGGTTTTTCTTGTTTGTCCTCTGAGTACTTCACTGGTCCATATTTTCTACTGTAACTTATTAACTCTTCTGCTACCTCACTCCATGTCCCAACTTTATGACTGCTGTTACATTGTGATCTAGGAGTTGTGAAAGGTGAGAAGTCAGTGGAACCAGTTTGATCTCTTGTATGTCCAAGAAATCTTTCAAGTCTATCTACCGGAGAGATAGATGCTATTGTTTTCTGAAGAATTGCTGTTGGTTTAAGAGACTCTGGCAAACCTCCAATTAGGGGGGGTCATAATCTCAGGTTTTACAGGCTGTTGCAATGGTGACTCATAGCCAGGGATTAATTTCCATTCATGTATCATTTGCAAGCACGCCGCTTGGTGTATGTTTTCTAGGAGTTGGTCTGAGGTGCCAACTATTGCCAGAGGGTCGCCCCTCTCAAGGGGGTTTAACCCCCCTGCCCAGTAAGCTGCACGCTGTGTCAGGGACCATGGAGCAGGCGTATTTCCTGTTGTTAAGAAAACTCCATGTCCCCAATAGCCACTTGCTTCTTGTTCACTTAATTTAATTTGGTCACCCACAGTGAGTGAGACTCTAAAAACATACTCCGTCTCTGATTCACTAGGGAGGCGGGAGTATTCTTTCTTTAATTGAGCTAATTCAGTGGCTGTGTATGGTATTTCTTTGGTGGTTATGTGGGGATCATGATCCTCTTCATTTATATAATTATATTCTGTTTTAATGAGAGGTCTCAAGTTGGAGCAACAGTGTTCCCCACAATTTTGCATGTGTACTAATTCTTTCTGAGGATATATTTGTTTAAGGCTGTATGTCTCCTTTCCTTCTATTTCTGTGGGTGAATCTGCAGATTTTAAGTTTTTACTTCGCCCTTCTGCAAGGGAAATCTGCAGCAAATAATTCTGATTTCTTTCCTGTTCTAATTGTTCTTTCAAAGCTTCTACCATATTTAGCAGGGATTCTATTACTGTTTTTTCTTCACTTACCCGTTCAAAACGGGTTTCTATGGCTGCCGAAAGGCAGGCCCCCAAAACTGAGCAAAGAATGCTTTTATTTCTGCCCAGTTTGTATCTAGCATCATGTTGCAAAGAATATATTCTATCTACACTGTTTTCAAAGTTAAACCAATTATTCTGTGCCCACCTTTCTCCGTCTAGAGAAAGTCTAGCACCATGTTTTGCTAACAAGGCATAAAATGCATACTTATCTTTTTCATTCATTTTGTGAAGGGACCAAAACCACTCTCAGGGAGGTACTCTTCAAGTTACACCAAAGGCACAGCTAAAACGGTGTTTCCCTTCACTTCCCTGGAATGGGCGAGGAGACCAAAACTGCCTGGGAGGTTCACCTTAGTTACAAATAGTTGTCTCCTCAACTACACCAAGCAGCCCAAAACACAAAAATTAACTGCAGTCCCATCTTTTGCACAATGAGATCTTTCTGAGAAATCCTGATGACAGGGAGTGCTATTCGCCTGGGTGTATACAGTTTGCGGGAATTTTCCCTCGCCCCCCTTGCTTTCTAACAGCGCTCACCGAAGTGGCGTGCTAGGTGCTGCTGAGACGAGGGTCCTTCCCCTTTTACAAACGATATAAAACCCGCAACCCCTCTGTCCATCAAGATCCTGTCCGTGACACCAATTTAATGTCACGATCCGCTCACAGAAGCGGCGTTTGTGATGGTCCGTTTTAGGGATCTCAGAGCGCAAAAGACACAGCGGGGGACAAACTCAGTTTACTCAACCACAAATGCACCTTTATTTAGTGCCAACAAAGGCAATAATGGGGAGAGAAAAGAGAACAGTAAGAAAGACAGAAAAAGAGGGGAAAGGGATTATAGCTAGGATTAACGTGGAGGGTCAAGTCTTTGAGGCTTTTGAAGATGCCTATAGACGCGAGTGTCTCCAGTGGGGTGATCACAAAGTCTGTGGTTAACTCAGGGCTCCTTAGAGTCCTCTCCGAAGCGACAGGCAGTTGGCCAAACAGGTGGGGGAAATCATTGCAGCGTGTTCATTAAGAGAACTCAGAACAAGTCGGCCGTCAGCAGGTACAGTGACAACCAGTACAAGTCAGCAGGCGCAGTCACTTCACCTTGACTTGCCCAGTGTTTCTGCTCAGGTTCTGATGTTCCCATATGGATGCTGGGTTTTTCCATCGAACACACCTGCAGGCAGCACTTGGCCAACATCCCACCTCAGCCAGGCCAGAACTCCTGTGTTGAGATTTTAAAGTTCCTTTTAGGGGTTTCAATCTCTGTCCTTGAGGATAGTCGTTAGGCAGATGAGGGATCTTCAGACCGTCTCTAACACAGAGATGTCGCAGCACAGCTGGTCTGTAGCTGGACAAAATAAATCTGGTCATAAATCCAATTGGGCTAACCTGGCTTGTTCTAGAAACAAATCCCTAGGTCAACAATTGAACTCAAGCAGAGACCTCAGACAACCCCATCTGAGCCCTGGATGCAAACACATCACTGGCCAGAGAGCTGGGCAGTGCAGAGATCCCAACTAATCAGCTATCCAAGCCTGGGAAATTCAAAGCCCCTCTAAAAAGAAGCTGTGAACAATAAAAGGAGCTGTTTGCTGACAACCTTTGGTGCGTGCTGTGTCATGTGCCTGTCTCCAACCCACGACCCTCACGTAACAGGAGAATTCTGTAAAACGCTAATTGCAGTGGGTTTAGGATGAGGTCAGGCTCAGTGGGAATGCCCAGGTTTGGGAATACAGCTAGAGAGCCAAGCTGGGAGCACTGCTTGGAATTGGCTGGTGTGAGCAGCAGGAATGTTGCTGGCTGGAACATTTTGAAGAGCTGGAGAAAAGAAGCGTTTTGTGGAAGGCCACCAGCTGCCCTTTGCCAGCAGCAGAAGGTGTGAAGGTCCTCTTTGAGGGCCGTCTCTGCGCAAGGACAGCCTGGCCTTCTCCAGTACCCAACCATCTTTCAGGCTTTAGGGCTCGCCTTGTCCCTCACTCTGGAGAAGCAGCTTGCTCTTGGAACTCACATATGCACAGTTTCTGGCTGGATTACTTTGTCTTACCACAGACAGCCCTGGAGACAACACTGCATTGAGGCTCAATCCGCAATAAAAGGGGATTTTGTTCCAGCTTTTCCCTCGCACCAGTGAGCAGCAAGCACACCTGGGCCTCCTTCAGGTCTCTGTGTGGGCTGGTAGTTAGCTTCTGTTGGCAATTTAAAGCTTTTCCTCTACTTTTGGCAGCAAAGAATGAAGCATACCCAGGTGCACCCAACCCCAAGTTTCACTCTAAAAAATGACAAATTTCATTCTCCTCTATTCAAGCCGTCAAGAAAACAAACTTTCTTGAGTGAGCTGGGCACAGTGTCCTCCAAGACCATTCACGAGTAGGACATGTTCCAGGGGAAGACTGGCAAACCCAGAGTTTACCCATGCTTAGGAAACCTTTGCAAAACCTTCCCACCTCTAGTGGTGTTGCAGCCTCCTGAGCTCCTGGAGGCCCCAGTCCCCTCAGGCACAGTTTGGACAGGAAGGGGACGGTTCAGTTTCTGAGACGTGGAGACAGGAGGAGGAACAGGCTGCAAACACTGGTACAAGGGCAGGGCTGCTTCCATTTATGGTGCCAAGTGGCAGCACAGAACCTTTGATTGAATGTGTGGGAGGTGCTGAAGGGCAAAAATTCTCAGTGATAAGGACATCTTCACTTATCATAGCAAGGGAAGTGAAAGTGCAATCTATCTTTCATGGAAGCTGTTCAGTTTTTAACAGATTATTTTTGCTGAAGACATGCCTAGGCAATGGTGATTTTAGAGCATTTTGTGACTCTCAGAGTTATCCTCACACCGGTTTTGCCACATTTTCTCTCTTTTCTTTCCTGGTGAAGGATTTCTCCTGCCCAGCTGGCTTCTGGTTGGAGTTCTACACTCTGGATTCCCCGAGTTTTCTCAGCAGCCTTTGCAGCGAGTCCTCAGCCAACGTGTGGCTCTGCTGCCATCCCAAATCTGTGCCTGCCTTGCCCAGCCAGGGCACAAGTGGGGCATGTGCTGGGCATGGCTGGAGAATTGCAGGGACAAAGTCCTCCAGTGTTGTGATCTTCCGCCTGGTTGGCTCAAACCTTGTCACTCCACATTGAACCCTGCCCCTATTGCTTTGGTATTGGCTCCTGCCCCCAAAACTCCTCCCTTGGCCCTTCCCCTTCCAAGCTACTGCAAAGGCACTGTGAGGGGTTCTGCTTCCTGCTCGGGGTTAGAGTTGGAGTTTGCCTCAGGAAACGATCCTCAGAGGGGCACAGCTCCCGGGCCCTGCGGGCAGAGCTGCCTTGCCCAAGGACAGCCGCTGTGGCGGCCGGGGCAGCTGCACGGCCCAGGGCCAAAGCCCCGCGGCACCCTCAGTCCAGCCCGCCTGACCGGCCCTGCGGCCTCACCCGGGCTCGGGGCTAGCAGCAGCAGCTCCCTGCTCACTGCTGGAGCTGGTGGCCTTCAGCTTCTCCCCGCTGCCTCCTGTCAGTCCCTGCCTGTCCTCAAGGTCGGCAGGGCAGCCGTGGCCAAAGTGGAGCCTCTGGAATTGGTTCCACGGCCTGGCAGAGCTGCCCCCTCAGCCCCCTGTGTCTCCCCGTCCTTCAGCAGCTCCTCAGGGGACAGCACCGGGGGCCACCGGCAGCTCCCAACGCTCCAGGGACACCCGGGGCTGGAACTGCTGCTCCGCCCGGCCCGGCCGCCAGCTGGGGCTGGGCACAGCAACAGGGGGCACAGGGGGCACAGGGGGAAAAACAAGAGCTGAAACAGGCAGCCGAGGAGGGAAAGAGGTAAAAATGCAGCCTAGGCCTACACAGACATCAGTCTCTCCGTCGGTATCAATTCACAGACCATCACAGAGCGTTTGCTTTGTGATGTCAGGGCACGGTTGCCACGTGGTCGTGGTGACATCCGAGGTTGTCTTGGTGCACGGAAGGCCTCAGGGGTGTCAGAGCAGCTCTTGAGCTTGCTCAGCACAGGAGCTTTTGTCCTGCGCTTGAGTCTTTTGTCAGTGGGCAGCTGAACACGGAGAGTAGCCTTGCTGTTCTTTAGTGTTAGAGTTTGCAAACTTGCACAGCAGCTGCCACAATGATTGGGCAGCTTGCAGCTGTAGTTTTCTCTGTTTATGGAGTCGGATATTCCTGCTATTTCCTGACACAGCTGGCACGTAAGTAGAGGTTTCCCCTGGGTGTCACCTAACCGGGCTTTTGTATGTCTTCCTGCTCTTTCTTAGTGACTGAGTTGATTTGGAAACAGAAAGGCCATTTGGATGCCGCTTGGGTGAAGCGCTGTCAACACGTTCAGCTCAAAAGGGGGTGTCTGTAGCCAGGGCTGTGCGGGCAGCATTTGCAAGGGAGCCTGCAGGGGTTGTGTTCCCTCCATGAGAGAGTGTGTGGCAGCAGAGTCTGTCATTTCCTCCCTTTGCTGGGTCAAGCGGGACAACTTTGAAAATGTGGACTGGGAGGCCTTCTTGGAAGGTGCTGTAAAAATGCTCTGGTTGTCTCCAGCGTTCTCAAAAAATCTGGTTTATTTTCCCTTGCCCACTGCAGGTCACCTGAGCCGAGTGTTCAGAGGTTCTGATCCTGAGGTGAGTAAGAAAGGAACATTTGATGTTCCTGGCGTTTAAGAATTGTGCAGCAAGCTGTCAGCTTGGCCTGTGGCAGTAGAGTGCAGAGGACCAGATGAGCAGGCTGCAAGAAAATCCATTTCCATGTCTGCAGCAGCAAGAGCAAAGGCGTCACTGGCTATTTCCTAATTTTCCATTTCCTCATTTTCCATTGCAGAGCTTTAAAAGAGCTAAAAGCCCAGTTTTGCAGGGAGAAAGTTGCCCCCACATAGTAGCCAAGGGGGGAAAATCTAATTCAGAGCAATTGGCAGCACAGTTGAATCAGCCTATTTGAATTTAGTCTGAGTGACTTAGAATCCCATTGCTCTTAAGGTCGATGATTTGTGCTTAGTACAGGCGGTTTGAGGGCTGAAGAGAAGGAAGCTTATAAATGAGCCTGTATCTCACCGTCCTCTCTGTCCACAGATCACAGAAGCAAGAGCAGACTCTCCTCTGGCTCCCTCTGCTCCTGCAGAAGAGGCCAACGAGGAGCCAGATGACCACAGGCCTCCAGCAGCGGTCACACCACAGCTGGAACTTTCCCAGACAGTAAGTGCCACTTCTGGAGGGTGCTGTCTTTAGTGCAAGGCAGAGGTGCAAGTTTCTGCCCAGCCAGCTCTCGCTGCTGCTGGCTGAGGGTGCTGAGTGCTGCAGTGCTGCCAGGACCTAGGGTCTCCCCCCAGCCAGTGACAGCTGGGCAATGGGCTTTGATCTGCCACGTTGAGTCACCAAAGGGCTGGTGCTCCGCGTGAGCATCTGGCTCAGCGAAGCTCTATGCCTTGGCTTCTGCAGAGCTATAGCCCAAGGGCGCACGGGCTCCTTCTGGAAGTCAAGAGATTTTGTTTGTTTGTTTTCCTACTTGGGACACCTGTGTTTGGCTTCTGGAAAGTTTCTGTAGTTTTCTCGAGTCGTTCATCACTTCTACAGAGTCTTTTGGGCACTCCAGTTGTGCCCAGTCTTGTCACGTGCAGAGATTGGCACTGGGAAAGGAGGTTGGCAGTGGAAGCAGAGGTGGGCAGGGACACAGAAAGAAGTGGCTGAGCGAATGTGATTTTGAGGCTGAAAGAGGAAAAAGCTGAGCCTGATGGCAGCTCCCTGTCACTTGCTCTGCGTTTGTGTGTGCAGAATCTCAAGGCAGAGCCACAAGCAGAGCTGCCTGAAGCTCAGAGTGACATCAAGGCAGTGAAGAGGAGGAACACAGAAGACATGATGGAGATTCATCCTCAAGAGGAGATGCATCTCCATCAGCAGAGGGGACATCAACAAGCTCAGGTGAGTGAGAGAGGTGAAGCTACTCCAATGAGGAAACATCCTCTCTCACTTTATTTTCAGAATGACAAGGAACAGCTGCAAGCAGGGCTGCAGGAAATGGAGGCTAGGGTCAAGGCAAAAGAGAAGAGGATGGAGCAAGAAATGAAAACAATGAGAGACATACTCAATGCCCTCCGTCAAAATCTTCAAAAGCAAGTGAGTGAAACAGCAATAACTGCCACAGTCACCAAGCTGGTGCTTTCTGCCCTTCTTGCCTTTCCACTGCAGAGCAGCAGGCAAATGGGGTGATGCCTCTGAGGGCCATCCTGCTGTAGTGTCTGTGGCAGCCATTCTAAAGGACATTTCCTGGTATCTTGAATCTCGACTGCTGCCCTGGACAGTGGAAGTAGTCCTTTGGCCTTTTGGCCAGCAGTCATCCAAACTGACTCCTGCTGGCCTCTTCTCGCTCTCCTCGTTTCTTGTGGTGTTTTAACAGTGGAACGTGGATCCCAAGATGGAGGATGGAAACAAGCTGTCTGTAGCCCTTGTAAATCTCTTCTTTCCCTTTGCTCACAGCTGATGACTCTTGGCTAACAGGGACAAGCTGTAGCCTCTGACTGCTTTGTTCTCTTTGACTCGAGGTGGAAGTGTTGACATCTGGCCAGGCAGCCTGCAAAGGCCTCCTGCAAATGGCTGAGAAGGAGGAGCCCCAGGATTGGTGTGAGCCACAGGAACTGCCTCCACCAGAAGTGCTGCCGGTTGAGAATGACCTGAACGTGGTGGAGGACAAGAGCACTCCGTGGGGGGAGGTAGAACATTTGAACCGGGAGCTGCAAGTGTGTCTGCAGCCCTTGGAGGGGGAAAAGAGGGAGGAAGTGCAATATGGTCCTTGGGAAGAAGTGGAATATGGTCCATGTGGCAGTCATCCTTCAGAAAATCCCTGGAAATGGAAGATGAATCTGGCCATGAACTCCAGTAAAACCAGCCTTTGGCTTTGGCCCATCCAGTCAAAGAGAAGTGGACGTGCAAAAAATCCATTTTAAGAGCCCTGCGTGTGGCAGGCTGACAGAATCTTCCTAAGGGCTTGCATTTGGAACGGCATCTCAGGGTCATCTCCGCCAGCCACGTTTCTGAACCAAACTCATTTCTTCTCCCAGATCTACACAGGCTCTTGCACTAAACCTGCTGCAGCAGGATCATTGTGTCAAAGAGCCTTTGCTCCCCAAGCCGAGAAGGTGAGCCCGGGCAGTCGGTTCATCTGCAGCGCTGACACAGCTGCTGCTCAGCAACAGCTGATCGAGGAGGACTCCCTGGAGCTACTGAGTACGTCTTGTGTATTTCTTGTCTGAGGGACGGTGTCTTGTGTGCATGTGGCAGCGTAGCTGGACCAAGTGGTCCTCCTCAGTCTGATATCACAGGGACAGTTAGGATTCTCCATAGGAACTTGTGTAGAAAATCAGTCTCTGCTGGCCATCTGTGCTTCAGAGCTGTCTGTCTGTCTGTCTGTCTGCTTGTTGTTGTTGCTGTTAGCCAGCGGACCACAAAGGGTTCAGAGCCCCACGCAACGGGGCTGCCTTTTTAGGTGTCTCCTGGAAGCTGGGATCTCTGCTTGAAAGTCAGCATCTTGAATTTTGTTTTACTCAGGGACAGTTGTCAGCACGGAAAATCCCATGACAAAATACATCAAAGTCGAAAATATCGGCAGCGGGTGAGTCCAACCACAAAACCATGGGCCAGGTGTTTTCCTGGTGGAGTATCTATCAGGTCTGAAGTCAGGCCAGCTGCAAACGTGTTCAGACACTGAGGCTAGACTGTCCCATCTCTCAGTACCAGTCAGAATTTGTGAGCCTGGCCAGAAGGCGTTATCAAAGACATCTCCACACTGCCAAGGTCTTGCCTGCAGTAGGCAACAGGACCTGGTAGATCTCCTGGTCTCTCAAGTGTGGGACAGCTCTGTGTTAATTTCCTTTGCATTTTTGTATATCTCTAATCAGCTGGCCACACTAACAGAGGGAGAAGAATCTTGCTTGCCTGAAAGAGGAAGCCTAGCCCCTATCATAGCTCTCTTTGCAAGAGTTTGCTGTAGGAAATATTCCATGGTCAGGATTAGAACTGCACAGTTTAGAAACTGAAACCCGAGAAGAAAGAAGAAACTCTCTTTCTGAGCTGAGGCAGTAATCCTCAATGCTTCAGGCCCAGTGGCCATGCACTTGAGAGCAAAATGCATCATCTGCCTTCTGACAGAGCCCTTCTGCATCCTGCAGGTTCTAGGCATTTCCAGCAGAGATCTCCAGTCTGGGCTGGCTTTCACTCCAAGGTCTAAATGGTTTCTCCTTTCTTTGCTGCTCTTTTGTTTCTAGGACTTTTGGAGAGGTTTGTAGAGCGCTCGACACTGCCACAGGAGGAGAGGTAAATGTCAACAGCCCCCACAGACTCTGCTGCTCTCGGGGGCTTTCCTCTCTGTGTCAGCTGTAGCTGCAGCTTTGGCTAGAGCTGTGTTGAAAAGACACAAGAAGCACAGACTTGTGACAGCCTGCCAGTTGCATTTGGGACAGTCTTTGTCCTTCTCAGCTGCCAGAAGGAAGGCAAGGAGGGGAGTGGCTCCTTTCACTGAAGGACTTGCTCACTTGCTGAATTGCTGAAACAAAGGTGGTGCCTCCTCGAGCATCTCCCTGCTCTTTGGGGCTACAGCTTGAGTCCTGAGTTCTCATTTCTGACTGTCAGCAAATACATCTGAATGTCACTGGTAGTTCCCTTAGCCACCTGCAGTGCTGCACTTAGGAAGTGCCCTTAGGGAGAGAGCTGCAAGGCATCCCTAAAAGCCCTAAGCCCTGCCCATAGCCCAAGAGGTAGCCACAGAGTAGTAAGGGGCGGATTACTTCTGAATCCCAGAAAGAGCAGCAAAGAGTGTGCTCAGAGGTCTGTGGGTGATAGCTGAGACACCCTTGTTACCAAGTGGACAAGACAAAATATCAGTGACCACGTGTCCTGTGACTGGCCCCCAAAGGAGCAGAGAAATGGGCTGTTGGAATGTCAGTTGCTAATTACTCCTTGGTCTAATCCCAAGGCACTTTGGCACAGCTTAGCTGTGCCATTCCAAAACCATGCGCTGCATGAGCGTTGTGGTCTCCTGCCACCAGCTTGGAAAGTGACTGATTTTCAATGTCATTTTAGGTGGCCATAAAGAAAATCAATCTCCAAGGACTGCGGAAGAAGGAATTAACCTTCTCTGAATTACTGGTCATGAAGATGAATGGGAATCCCAACCTGGTCAACATTTTAGACAGGTGAGTTGTTGTGCTTCTGTCCCATGAATGTTTGGTTACCTCTTGCAGAGACGCAAAGTAAAAACCCACTTTGGTCACTGGCAGAAAATAGAGCTGTTAATTATTGGTTGATTCTTATTGCTCTGTTCATCTGCCATGGATGGGAAGAGAGTGCATCTTGCCTGCATGAGTCGTGCCTGGCATGTGTAGTTTGAAAAGTGTTCAAAGACCTGGATCAATCGTATCTAAGTAAATCAACAGCCTGCAAGTTCAGTGCTGCCATGTTGTTTTGGGGCTTGATTTTTTTTCAAGTATCATCTTAGGTGTGGATAAACGAAACAAGGATTTGCCTTGGATTGTGTCTCCTCTTTTCCATGGCTTTGCATGGCAGGAAGACTGGGGGCTTTTTTCCCAGAAACATGCAGCTTGACTGGTCTTTTATTTGGCCTGTTCCTAAACTGCATTTTTCACTTGCTGGCATCTCCTTTTTCACAGCTCTGCCTTTCTCCTTGAGACAGACTGCAAACACTGCACAACCTAGAGGCAATGTCATTCCTTTTATTCTCTCCTTGTCACAGAGGGACCTGGAAACAAGAATCAAGCACGAGACCAAGGTAGCCATGCATGTTTATGTCTATGCCCTTGTTTCCTTCTTTCAGCTACCTTGTCAATGAGCAATTCTGGCTGGTTATGGAGTACGTGGATGGAGGCACGCTGAGTGAAATCATCAGCAAGGTCTGCCTTTCTGAAGACGAGATGGCAGCAATCAGTCGTGAGGTCAGGGATCCCATCTGTACTTCTCAGGCCTTGGGCAGGGTGGTCTGGGAAACTGGGCTCAGAACTGGAGTGATTCCATGTGCCAGCCTTTGTTTCAGTATTGCTGGTGTGCTATGGGCAGGCAAGAGCATCTCAAGACAACTGCCTGCCAGGGCCTCTGCACTCACTGGACTCTGATCCTGTACTCTTATCTCCTGCTGTTGTATTCTCGCTCTGTTTCTTGTATTTGTATCTGCCCTTCTCCGCCTTGCCTCTTTAAATGTTTACCTCAAGCCTGTCTGCACTGCATTCCTTGCCTGTAAAAGCCAAGGTGGTGGCAGCAGGATTTGAAACAAAGTGCAAACAAAAGAGAGAGATTCATTTCTCACAGTCCTAAGCTGAAAAGGACAGCAGTGCAGCCAAAATGCTCTCTGCTCATGGAAGGGAACTGCTGTGATACTTCCAAGTCTGTGCTGAGGCCAGCAATAAAACCTTTGTCATGCAGCCTCCCAGCCAAAAGTGATCCAACTTGACAGCAAAGGGAGGGACATTTTCTTTCTTGGCAACCCTCGTTTGACCTCTGCATGAAGAGAGCACATGCACTGCAGCAACAGTCATTCTGGCTGCTTTGCAGAAGGCAGTCTACAAAGGCAGTTGCTGCTGCTCTTCCAAAGGCTGGCATGCCTCTCCTTAGAAAGGTGTTGCTCTGCTAGTCTTGGAGCAGCAAGCTCTTCCTCTCGCTGGCACTGTGTTCTGCCATGCCGCCCCATTCCCCTGGAGAGGGAATTTTTAGGCTGTTTCCTTTCTTGTGTGATGAAATCACTTCCCTAAGTTTCGCCCTCCTGTTTCTGTTTTCTCTCTCAGTGCCTGCAAGGATTGTATTTTCTTCACTCGAAGCACGTGATCCACCGAGATGTGAAGAGCCACAACATCCTTCTGGGAAGCGACGGCTCTGTCAAGCTGGGTCAGTGTATTCTTAGTCAGGTGCGGCGTTCCAAGCACGCAGAGCGTGGGGCTGCTTTGAGTGACTGCCAGCTCCCCAAAAATGGTGCTGGTGGGAGTGCAGGGGCTCCTGTTGCAAGCTGAAGGCAAAATTGCAACATGCACAGAGGTGTGACAAGGAACCACAAGCAGTCAAGAGTGGCGTGGGTCTGTGTCCCTTCCAGAGGGAGAGAGCTACAATCTAAAGCTTCAGGAGAATAAAGGACACTGCTGTGAGCAGTGTTTAGAAAGCTGGCATTTTTTTGCAGGTGGCCAATACCACACTTCCTGGGCTTAAGCCCCGAGGAAAGGAAGTGTGGACAGTGCTCCAGGAGATTCAAGAGCACATTCTTAGACTGAGAGCGGGGAATTCTTTTCTTTGGGTTCCTAATTTGAGGTGGTTTTCATTGTGTGTTGTTTTCTCCACAGCTGATTTTGGCCTCTTTGCTCAGCTCCTCCCTGAGCAAAGTAGGCAGAGCTCAGTGGCCAGGACACCTGGGTGGATGGCTCCTGAAGTTATGAAAGACCAACCGTATGGCCCCAAAGCAGACATTTGGTCGCTTGGAATCGTGGGCATTCACATGGTGGAAGGAGAAGTTCCTTCCTGGAATGAAACTCCTGTCTCGGTAAGGTGCAAATGCTCACCGATCCCGCTGTCTTTCTCAGCTGTCCCATGTTGTGTGTGCCATTGGACAAAATCCCATTGCCATCTGCTGGCACCACTTGCAGCTCTTTTTAGAAGGTGGCCTCCTAAAAGTGTCCCCTGCAGCACATCAGCATCTGCTGTAGCTTTGGTTGCATCAGAAGGGAAGTGGAAGGTCAAGCAGTTCAGAAACCTGCCATTTTGCCCTCCAGCCATGCCTGACATTTGCTTTTTGAACCATGTTGGAGCTCTGTCTCTGAAGGAAAGGAATTTTACTGTGGAATGTTTAGATATGTTCTTAGTACCCTTGGAAAGGGAGGTTTAATCTTCGCAGTTTCAATTTTATAGACAAAGTAAGAAAAGAGGAAAAAGCCAAGGAAAACCCCAGAGAAAAAGAAAAAGGAAAAATAGCAAAAGCAAGTGAAAAAGGGAAAGAAAAAAAAAAGAAAAGCCAAAAGAATAGAGAAAAAGAAAAGCCAAAAGAAAGATCAAAAGAGAAAAGAAACAATCACCAAGTAAATCCCAAAGCAGTTGTGCTTCCTTTTTCCTTTTTTGACCACAGCACAACAATTTTTCTCCATGCTGTAGCATCTTTCCCAAATCCTGTGAGTCTTCCAGATTTTCAGCTTTTCAAGACATCTGTCTGGGTGGCCTCTCTAAGTTCAGGATGTGTTGCTCCCCAACTGCAGTTAGAATTGTATGCCGGACCCTGAGCTGTTTCTGGGTACTTTAAAAAGTTGATGGGCTTGCAGTCAGGTGCCCGTGGCTGGGATCCAAGGGGTGCGGTTGACGCCGCTGCTGTTCCTTTACCGTGGGAGCAGGGACAGCCCTGGGTTGCACAGTTGTAATGACAGGGAGCACTGCAGCTCCCCACCATGCCCAGTGGCTGAGCTCAGCTGCAGAGGGACACGATCAAAGCCCCTTTGATCTCACCTCTGGCGGTGTGAGAAAAGGAAAGCAAGCTGCCATAAGTATTTGCACTCAAGGGGAGTTTGTTTGCTGGTTTAGGTTTGGAAATTTTTCTCTGGATTGAAGAAGATAATAACAAAGTCTCTTTGGTCACCATCTATTTCAGTGCCAGCAGCACAGAGCTGTTGGTATTGTGATGGGCATTTTTACAGAGACCAGCTCAGAAGCCTCCTGGTGTCATGCGCAGAGCCTGCCGAAACTTGCCGTTCTCTGCCCGGCACTTTCTGCGCTGGGCACACCATGAGTGCATTGACTCGAGTATCCAAATGAGCATTGGCTTATCATAGGGATGGCACTTCTCCTTCCTCTGATTTGACCATGAGAAGGTTTCCTTTTGCCACATAAAGAAGCTGAAACTTGCAGACTGCGGACAGACAGAGCTGTAGGTGTCTCCTCTGTGCCCAAAGAGGCATTTTCATGGCAAAAGATTGGTGCAGGCATCTTTTTGTGTCTGTGTTGAATAGGAGATTCCAAATGTTTGTTTCCTTCCCCGAGGAACGCCTGGTGGATTTCCTTTCATTTCTTCCAATTCCCATTGTTTTCTGGAACAGGACAAAAGGCCTGATGAGTTTTGTTTTATGGCAGCTGTGCGGAAGGGACCAACAAGCAGTGCAGAGGTGCCTTTCCTGTAATAATCCTTGGAAATAGTAGGGTTAGTTAGACTAGCAAAGTGCCTCTTCTAAAAAGCCTGTCAGGCTGCTGTGAATCCTCAGAGAAGGAAACATGCTTTTGCTGATGGAGTTCCCACTAACTACGTCAGTCAATGAAATAGCTGCCAAAGCAAGATCTGCTGGATGTTGGAAATCTGTGGCTGCATGGGCATTGGGGTTTTTGTTGGTACAGGAAAGTCAGCTCTGCCTCTCGGCCAGGGCACAAACTGTCGCTGCAGAGTGGAGCTTAAACAATGGGATCTGGGAGGGCAGTTGCAGTTCCAGGGAAAGAAGCAGGTGGAGCCGGGTGTTTCCATTTTCTCCAGCCTCAACTGCTGATAGCCACTGGAGGGAGACCAAGGCTGTGGCAGCCCAACCTGTTCTTGCCGCGCACACGTCACTTCCTGAGCTGCTGCCTGCAGACAGACGAGGCACGGCGCTGGTCTGCCAAGGAGCTGCTGCAGGTAAAATGCCAAGGGGCCGCAGGGGAAACAGTGTCCCAGGGACGGGCTCCTCCTGCACTGAAGTGCAAGGCATCAGATGAGCTCCCCTCCTCCTCACTTCCACACTTGGTGCTTTCAAATGAGAACGCTGAGGAATCCTAGAGTGGCCTGGGCTGGCAGGGACCTGTAAAGTTCATCTGGTCCAAGTGGCCTGCAATGAGCAGGGACATCTTTGAAGAGATCGGGTTGCTCAGAGGCCTGTCCCATCTGACCTTGAATGGTTCCAGGGACAATGCACCTACCAGCTCTCAGGGCAACCTGTGCCAGTGCTGCACCATGCTTTGAGTAAACAGGTTTGTTGTTAGACCTGCTCTGACTCCATCCCCATTTTGTTTAAAAGTATTAGCCCACTTGCTATTGGAAGTGGACCTATGTAAAAAAGTCTTCTATTTTCCCTCAGAAGCCACTTTGAAGTTTTAGAAGGTGGCAATAATGTCTCCCTGGGGTCCATTCTTCTTTCTTCAGGCTGTATAAGTCCAGGTCTCTCAGCCTGTCTTCAGAGGACAGGTGCTCTGTCCTCTGACTGTTTCTGTTGCCCTGTTTTGTAATTTGGTGGGGTGCTCAGTTCTATCTAATGGCAAAAGAGTTGAAGCAGAGCAATGTGGAGAACAGAGGCATGAAATAGTGGTGGAGGAAGCATGGGAAACCAGTCCCAGCCAAGCAGTCAGGCATTTGGCCGTGGGCAGAAGGGGCTGTGGAGGGCTCACTGGGGGCCTCTGAGGGGTTCTGGTTTGTACCCCCCCTCCACTCTTGGATGTTTCTGCCACGCAGACAGGGACAGCTGAGGGTGACTGGTCCCAGCCCCATCTGCTGCCTGGCACAGTCAAGCCGATGGCAACTGCCCCAGGGTTTACTGCCAGCTTGTGTGGCAGAGAGGGAAGTGCAGGATCCAGTGCCGCTCGGCTGTCCCTGCTGGGAAGCAAGGTGCCAGCCAGCACAGGAGGGGCAGGGCATGGAAAGGTAGGCACTGTTCCGTGTCCCTGTGGAAATCAGCACAGTGCCTGTCTTTCAAAGAGAGGGACCTATGTGAGTCATAGAGGTATCCTGGAAAGAGGAAACCCCAGGGAAATTTCTAGAGCAGCGGCAGGGCAAAAGTCCCATCAAGATGAAGACACCAGAATAAACAGATGAGTGGGATTCTGGGCCAGGTTTGCCTATGATGCCAAGGTCCTCATACGAAGCTGTAGGTGCAGATTGTCCCACTGGTCGTGTTTCTGGCTCTTTCTAGAAACCAGAGGGACCCTGATTGAGCCTGTGAAGCACTAAGCTTGGAAAGTCATGGTTCATTGATTTTTGGTTTGTGTTTTTTATTTTCTTTCCTGTGGACAGCATCCGTTTGTAAGATCAGGAAATTCAGCATTCACCCTGACACCGCTGATCATGGCAGTGAAGAAGATAAAGAAGAAGGAGTAGACATGAATGTGACATTCATGTAGTGACTGGTTATCTCAATAACCACCTTAGAGAAGGCTTGTAGAGTAGGATTATAGGTTTGATATTCTATATTATCTATATAGAATAGGGTTATGAGGAAATAAAATTGCTGAAACGTAAGCTCATCTGGAAGATTCCGTTCTTTCTCACCCCGTCAATAAGTGCAGCTTTTCTGTCTGAGTGTTCCGTTGTCTGTTGAAGGTGCAGAGTGACATTGACAGCTTCTTAGGTGTGCCTTGAAAGTGGGGAAGGCTCCGCTTCAGTCATCCTCTCCAGACCACAGTGCCTTTGGAATATGGCCCACTGACCGTATTTTGCACACCTGTGGTACTTCAATTTGAGGCAGAAAGGACAGTGGCATTGGCAGGCAAAACCAAAGGAGGAGTGGGGCAGCCAAAAGATCCTGTGCACATGCAGGTCTTCAGCTGTGACTCAAGAGCGTTTGGGTTCGTGCCATTTGGATTTGTATCCCGAAGTGCAATCTCTTTGGCTGCAGGAGAGTCTTGCTCAAGTGAGAAATCAGCAAGATCAGTGAGAATGCTCTGAGAGGTTTCCTCTGGTGCAGAGCTGTCAGCGTCTGTGAGGTGAGAGCGGACGCAGTCTCGCCCAGGGCGGAGGCCCCTGGCAGAGCCCGGAGCAGCCTGAGCCTGGGCAGAGGCAGGCTGCAAGGAGGCCCTTGTAGCCTGGGAGCAGGCGAATGCTCCGCTCTCAGAGCCCGGCTGGCAGCCGGCCGCTCCCGAGGGGAAGCGTAGCCCAGCTGGGCACAGCACAGACGGGTGGCATCGGCCGTCTGCAGTCTGCACAGGAGCAGAGAAAGGCAAACGGCAGCCGAGGGCTGCAGGCCTGGCTGAGGATTCCCACTCTTGTGCCGGCTGCCCTGGAACTCCTGGCAAAGGGGAGCAGTGTGTGCAGCACTCCGGGCACAGGGGAGGGAGCCGGGCTGCTCTGCAGGCTCCAGCACAGAGTAGTGTCCTCCAGGCACGGCGCTTCTGCCGAGGGAACCGAGGTTGGCGGGCGGCAGGGACAGCTTGCCCCAAGGGCCAAACACACACACCCACTGCAATGGAATGCTGCTTTTTATTGCCTTTCCCAGCCCAGGGTGAACCATGTGCCCTTTCCCTTTGGCTGGGTACTGGGGAACTTTTATTCTCTCCTGACTGCCTACCTTTCTGTCCCCTCCCCTCTTCTACTACTTCCCTTTTGGTCTGGGCTTCAAGCTGGCCCCTCTCCCAGCTCCCAGCAAAAGCCAACAAATTAACTAGAACAAATCCAAGCCATAAATAACAGTACCTAGAACCAACAATTTTCATTCATTTTTGTAATCATCTTCCGGCTGCAGCAAAATATTACCCTGTATCTCACAGAGGGAATCGGGGATGAGCCTGTGGCTTGCGCTTGAGCAGGGAACTGATTTGGATGGGAGCAGAAGGCTTTCAGTAGGTGACTGGTGTTTTCTTGATTAATTTCTGAAGGAAAGACACAACGTGGCTTCAGTCAGCAAACACCTTTTCAAGGTGCAGTGACAAAATGCTTGGGAGCAATTCCCAGAGAAGGAAGGTGCTGAGAAAATCTTGAACTGAAAGAAATCATGAATTCCCTTAGCATTAACAGAGAGAGTTGAGCTGTCTATTTCCTCCAGTGCACTGATTAATGTGTGCAAGTGGCTACCTTAGCCTTGAGAATGGAGTGGTCCTCCTAAGAAGGTAGCGGGAATGCATTCAAGGGGAAGCAAGTGGTTCTAGGAGGCTCTTGAGCATCAGAGGAGAATTTGAGGAATGGGATGTTCCCCGAATGACCACCAGAGATCCTTAAGAGAGCCCTACTCTCTCGTTCTTCACTTCTGAGACGTGATTTAAATTTGTCCAATAATTTGAGGGAATATTTAGCCTGTGAGTTTCTGCAAAGTAATGAGTAGGTCTTATTTCCATGGTTACAAATCAGTAGGTGAGATTTCTGAGTGAGCACATGTTAGAGAAGTGATTCCCCACACAGGCAGCACTGAAATAAAGTCATGCCTCCTTTCTCACACTGAGCTGGCACCGGGGACCGGGCCCTGCTTGGGAACTTCCATTTTAGTCCCTTCTATTGAAAGGTGAGAATGAAACTTCTTCCAGCCGTTTCCCTCTGGTTTCCATTCTTGGGGGCCAAAGCTCTGTGCTGCAGGTGGCCCGGGTGTGTGCAGAGCAATGCAGCCTCCACAAAGCCCTTGGTTTCCCCACAAGCCATCATGATTTCTTGCCAGGTGTGCCCAGCTGTGGCAGGAGAAAGAGCCCGCAGCGCAGTGGGCGCCGTGCCCTGCCCAGCCGGGGCACTCTGGCACAGAGCAGCAGCAGTGCCAGCACCTTTCAAACCACTCCTGCCTTGGCTTCGCCTGGGACACAGAAGCCTCTGGAAAGCAGCACCACATGTCGCGTTCCCGGCTTGGAGCAGCTGCTGCTGGTGGGGGGCAGACCTGGCCCCTTGTATCGCTTCCAAGTGGGAATCCAGGTGGAGACAGAGACATACATACAGAGAAAGCCCGGGCTTGTCCAAGAAGTGGGCAAATGTATGGGAGAATGTGTTAGGAATCATTTCAACTGTTGTGCCAACACTGCCTGCTCTCCTTTTCTCTCTTCACATTTCCTCTTCTTTTCCATCTCACATTTCCCCCCCTTCCCACTCACAATTCTCACAGTTTTCCTGTCGTGTTTCCCTCCCAGTTTTCTCATTTCCCCCACCCTGTTCAGCTCACTTTCCTCCTGCTTTATCTCTCATCTTTTCCCACCTTCCCACTCTTGCCTGGTTTTTTCTTCCCTCATGCTTCTCACCGTTTTTCCCTCACTTACCCTGCCCTTTTCTCCCCTCACGTTTCTCTTCTTTTCTCCGTCATATTTCTCAGTATTTTCTCTTCTCGTTTCTCACTTTCACCCTCCGGTTTCTCGCCCTTTTCCTCTCACATTTCTCACACTTTTCCCCTCACGTTTAGCATTCTTTCCCCGTCACGTTCCTTTTACTTCTCCTCTTGCATTTTGTGCCCTTTATTCACTCCTGTTTTCTGCCACTTTTCCCATCAAACTTCCCACCTTTCTTTCCCCTCATGTTTTCTGCCTTTTTCTGCCCTCTGGTTTCTCACTCTTTTCCCCGCAGGATTCTCACCATGTTCCCCTCACGTTTTCTGCCCCTTTCTCTCTCTTTGCCAGTCAAGTTTCTCACTCTTTTCCCCCCACATTTCCTTCCATGTTTTCCCCCGAGAGTTCTCACGCTTTTCCCCTCATGTTTTTAGAATTTTCCCATTGTATTTCCTGCCTTTTCCTCCTCTCACCTTCCTCTCCTGTTTTCGCTCACATTTTTCACCATTTCCCACTCAGGTTTCCTTCCCTTTTCTTCCCTCACACTTCCCTCCTTTTTTCATTCACATTTCTCACACTTGTCACCTCACGTTTGCTGCCTTTTTTTCCCCTCACATTTCTTAAGCCACTGCTTCCTGTCAGTGACTGTTCCTCTTCAGAAGCTGAGGGGCTTCTCTTCTTTCCTCCTGTCATCCCCTACTCCAAATAATGGGCGCCAGAGCAGCGCTCCAAGAAGCCCCTGCCTGTGCGTCTGCTGAACAGAATGTCGCTGCTCAGCTTGAAGAATCCCATTAAGAACAACCTCAGCTGCACTGCACTTCCTGCTGCAGTTTTGATTAGTGTTTCAATTCTATAGGGTCTTCACAGTGTTCTAAATAAAGAGGTACCCCGAGGGATACACATGGCAGGTGAGCAGCCACTGCACCATCCGCCCCAAGCGGATCCTATCTCCGTTTTCATCACCTCACAGTCACTGTGACTCCTGCCTGGACGAAACCACTTGTGATGCTTCTTGATGCTAAACCAAGTCCATCTGCACAGGAAATGCTTTTGGCCCTCTCCTGGAAAAAAAAGAAAAGTTTTTATTTGAAAACATTCAAACCCCGGAGTTTCTTCCTCTGTTCACCTATTTGAATTGCCTCGACATCCAAATACTGCCAGCCGCCGTTCCAAACTGGCTGGTCTGTGTTGGTGTGCGCAGAGCAGAGGTGCCACGCCGTCTCCGTTTCCCGGGTGTCTGTTAATGTCCGTTTCAGCAGACGGCTGAGGGCTCGGCCTGCCCCAGCTGCCATCTTGTGCGTGGCTGCCTCTGCTCTCTGGCCTCCATCTTGGGCGTGGCTGCTCCAGCCCCGGCCGCCATGTTGTTCTTGGCTGCCTCAGCCCTGGCTGCCATCTTGTGCATCCACCTAGTCCAACTCTGAAACAAACGTGTCGCTGTTTTGCCAGCAGTCAGCACCAGAGACGCCAACACCAGCGTAAGGAGTAAGCGGCTTTTACTGGAGTGCAAAGCAGCAAAGGAGTACCAGAGGATAAGCTAAGCAATGCACCTGATTATTACAGCAGAAGACTGCCCGTAGGGATTAAGAAAGGTACATCGACAGTTACCCATATGCTTTGCCATCCTCCTGACACACTCGTCAGCTGGCGAGCCCCTGTCACACCAAAGGATTGGAAATGCACTCCCCGTAGCCAGGGATTCCTATGCAGCTGGCCCACCCACAGGCCAGGCCGCAGACTTTGCTGTTAGAGACCCCAGATTTTATTCTGTTGAATAAACAAGCTACCAAAACTTTTAGTGCAGGAACATCTGATTTCATCCTTCTCTTGGCCCGGGCTCAGAGAGGAACCAAGGCAGTTTGCTTTGACCATATATCTTCAAACAAGACCACACAGATCTGATTCTGTGGCCTTGTCTGGCTTCTAAGTGCGGAAAGGTAAATACCTGTTGCACTACCAACCGGATTCATCTATCATCCCGGTAACGGTCCTGCCTGTTTTGTTTATGAGCCCATATAAATACAATGTTTGGTTGGAAGGGTCGTCCGGAGGTTAGCTTTGGCTTAGGGCCTGTTGTTGAGTTTTTAGTACTTCACCAGAATTGTCTTTTTACAGGCAGTGGTGCTGTCCCCTCGGCTGCAATGGCATCTTCAGCTGGTCCCACAGGGATTGCCAACACTCTGGTTGTGCTGCACTCCTTGTGAGCGGAGTCGTCAGTCTCTTGGGTGAGCAGATTCTCTGTCACGGAGTCCAAAATTCTGCTCTGGGATTCACCAAGGTAACAAGAGGAAAGCGCTTCTGCAGTTCTGACATGGAAATTGTCCTGCTGCGTGGGCTTTGCTGTGAGTCTGAAACACAGCAGCTCTCTGGCCTTTCGGTGCTGCTGGCTGAGCTAGCTGCTGCCTACTCAAGGCTCAGGTAGGCACCTGAGCTGCCTCGCCGCACTGCAAAATCCATCTCAGTGCTCATGGCACGCCCAGATGCCTCATCTCAGTGGAAGTCCCACCGGCAGTGTCAGAGCAGCGGCTCCTCGGCATTGGTGCTGCCTGTGCTCTCTGCCCTGGCCCTGGCCCTGGCCGTGGCAGTGCTGGCCCTACTGCCATGCATGCACAGGGAATGGGAACTGCTGCCTGACGTTTTTCAGCTGCGCCACTGCTGCTGCTCAAGACACCTCAATGAATGGATTAGTGGGGTTGTGGGCCATATGAGCCTGTGATAGCAAGGTCCTGGACATGAAGGCAGAGGTGCAGAGTGTCCTGCCAGTCCTATTTCAGCGTATTTCTGGGAACCAGGGAATCCCTCTTGATCCTATGAGGCACTGAGTTTGCAAAGTAATGGTTCCATTGTTGCTGTTGTTGTTGCTGCTGCTGTTGTTGTTCTTGTTGTTTTCCCTTTGTGCTGCATCCCTATTTGATGCCAGCCGAGCCTCTCTCCAGATGGGCATCTCTGATCATTGCAGTGAAGCAATGCAGGCAGTTCAGGAGGTGGTGACGACCATTTCAGGATGACTCTCTCCAGTTCAAGACCTGAGTGGGAGTCAGAATAAAAACTCTATTAAACCTCAACTCCATTGGAAGATTCCCTTCCTTGTCACCCTGTGAATAAGGTCTACATGACCTTTCTGAATTGTCCATTGTCTTTTCAAGATGGAAAATCCTGTTGATGGTGATTTTGGTTCAGTTAGGAATTGCGGAATGGTCTCCTTCTAATGCCAACACGATTTCTGCTTTTCTATTTCCTTCATATATATTCCTACCTCTGCCGACTACTGTTGTATAGTTATATAGTTCCTAGGTAACTTCAGTACTTTTCCTCCTCTGATAGGCAGAAAGACAAAACACATTCCAAAGTCTCCTATCTGATCTTGCCTCCTCTAGGAGCAAAGGTTGAAACAGCAGTACTGATAGGCAGTACAGCTAGTAGCAAGAAAGAGGGGCTCCAGAGGAGGTGGGAACAAAGCAGGGATATTTCCTCATTTCTTGTGCTGCTAATTGAGAATTCTTGTCAATTATGCTAATGTTCCACACTTGTAAAACCACATTTGCCCTATGTGGGGCGGGTGTTTTTCCATACCTGCCCCTGGAGGCCTCCAGTTAAAGGCCAGATTTGATATTACCTGCTATAGTAATGTGGCAAAAGTGGGTTGTTTTATTTTTCAGTCATTAGGGCACCACTTCCTCCACACTGCGGTGCCTTTGGAATATGGCCCATCCGCCCTTGTTTGCACAGCTCTGGTCCTTCTACATGAGGCAGAAAACACATTTCCAGCCAAAAGCCCACAAGGAGTGGGGCAGCCAGAGCATTCTGTGCAGTTACAGGCCTGCAGCTGTGACTCGAGAGGGTTTTGGTTGCTGCCTGCTGTGGCAGGTGCGTCTCCTATGTGACTGCCTCTGCTCTGGCTGCCCATGGATAGCAGGTACAGGGTTCTGCAAGGAGAATGGAAACAGGTTGGTGATGTCTGCTGGCAAGAGAGTGCAGTGGAAAAGATTGGGGGAAATGTTTGACCTTAACAAACTGTGAATTCCTTAAGCTTTACCAGACAGTTCTTAGTCCTGTATTCCCTCTTAGCAGTGCAAGTGGTTATCTGAGGTGGGAGAATAAAGAGAGTGGGCCTGCTGAAAAGATAGCTTCAATGTATTTAAGGGGAAGAAATTTGTTTTCAGAGGCTCTTGACCATCAAAGGAGAATTTGAGGCGTGAGATCTTTCCCAAATGACCACCAGAGACTTTTAAAGCGACCTCTATTCTGATGCAATTAATTTTGTGGAAGTGATTTAAATATATGAAACTATGTGCAGGGGGTTGGGGTGATGCCTCTGAGGGCCATCCTGCTGTAGTGTCTGTGGCAGCCATTCTGAAGGACATTTCCTGGTATCTTGAATCTCAACTGCTGCCCTGGACAATGGAAGTAGTCCTTTGGCCTTTTGGCCAGCAGTCATCCAAACTGACTCCTGCTGGCCTCTTCTCGCTCTCCTCGTTTCTTGTGGTGTTCTAACAGTGGAACGTGGTGCCCAAGATGGAGGATGGAAACGAGCTGTCTGTAGCCCTTGTAAATCTCTTCTTTCCCTTTGCTCACAGCTGATGACTCTTGGCTAAGAGGGACAAGCTGTAGTCTCTGACTGCTTTGTTCTCTTTGACTCGAGGTGGAAGTGTTGACATCTGGCCAGGCAGCCTGCAAAAGCCTCCTGCAAATGACTGAGAAGGAGGAGCCCCAGGATCGGCGTGAGCCGCAGGAACTGCCTCCACCAGAAGTGCTGCCAGTTGAGAATGACCTGAACGTGTTGGAGGACAAGAGCACTCCGTGGGGGGAGGTAGAACATTTGAACAGGGAGCTGCAAGTGTGTCTGCAGCCCTTGGAGGGGGAAAGGAGCCCTTGGGATGAAGTGGAATGGTCCTTGTGGCAGTCGTCCTTCAGAAAATCTCTGAAAATGGAAGATGAATCTGGCCATGAACTCCAGTAAAACCAGTCTTTGGCTTTGACCCATCCAGTCAAATGGAAGTGGACGTGCAAAAAATCCATTTTAAGAGCCCTGCGTGTGGCAGGCTGACAGCGTCTTCCTAAGGGCTTGTATTTGGAACGGCATCTCAGGGCCATCTCTGCCAGCCACCTTTCTGAACCAAACTCATTTCTTCTCCCAGATCTACACAGGCTCTTGCACCAAACCTGCTGCAGCAGGAGCATTGTGTCAAGGAGCCTTTGCTCCCCAAGCCGAGAAGGTGAGCCCGGGCAGTCGGTTCATCTGCAGCGCTGACACAGCTGCTGCTCAGCAACAGCAGATCGAGGAGGACTCCCTGGAGCTACTGAGTACGTCTTGTGTATTTCTTGTCTGAGGGACGGTGTCTTGTGTGCACGTGGCAGCGTAGCTGGACCAAGTGTTCCTCCTCAGTCTGATATCACAGGGACATTTAGGATTCCCCATAGGAACCTGTGTAGAAAATCAGTCTCTGCTGGCCATTTTTGCTTCAGATCTGTCTGTCTGGTTCTTTGGTTGTTGTTACCCAGCTCACCACAAAGGGTTCAGAGCACCACGCAATGGGGCTGCCTTTTTAGGTGTCTCCTGGAAGCTGGGATCTCTGCTTGAAAGTCAGCATCTTGAATTTTGTTTTCCTCAGGGACAATTGTGAGCATGGAAAATCCTATGACAAAGTACATCAAAGTCAAAAATATCGGCAGCGGGTGAGTCCAACCACAAAGCCATGGGCCAAGTGTTTTCCTGGTAGAATATCTATCAAGTCTGAAGTCAGGCAAGCTGCAAAAATGTTCAGACACTGAGGACAGACTGTCCCATCTCTCAGTACCAGTCAGAGTTTGTAAGCGTGGCCAGAAGGCATTGTCAAATTGTCAAATTGTCACACTGCCAAGGCCTTGCCTGGAGCAAGGAATATGACCTGGTAGATCTCCTGGTCTCTCAAGCATGGGACAGCTCTGTGTTAATTTCCTTTGCATTTTTGTATATCTATAATCAGCTGGCCACACTAACAGACGGAGAAGAATCTTGCTTGCCTGAAAGAGAAACCTGTCATAGCTTTCTTTCCAAGAGTTTGCTGAAGGAAATCCTCCATGGTCAGGATTAGAACTGCATAAGTTAGAGACTGAAACCTGAGAAGAAAGAAGAAACCCTCTTTCTGAGCTGAGGCAGTAATCCTCAATGCTTCAGACCCAGTGGCCATGCACTTGAGAGCAAAATGCATCATCTGCCTTCTGACAGAGCCCACCTGCAGGTTTTAGGCATTTCCAGCAGAGATTTCCAGTCTGGGCTGGCTTTCACTCCAAGGTCTAAACGGTTTCTCCTTTCTTTGCTGCTCTTTTGTTTCTAGGACTTTTGGAGAGGTTTGTAGAGCACTCGACACTGCCACAGGAGGAGAGGTAAATGTCAACAGCCCCCACAGACTCTGCTGCTCTCGGGGGCTTTCCTCTCTGTGTCAGCTGTAGCTGCAGCTTTGGCTAGAGCTGTGTTGAAAAGACACAAGAAGCACAGACTTGTGGCAGCCTGCCAGTTGCATTTGGGACAGTCTTTGTCCTTCTCAGCTGCCAGAAGGAAGGCAAGGAGGGGAGTGGCTCCTTTCACTGAAGGACTTGCTCACTTGCTGAATTGCTGAAACAACGGTTGTGCCTCCTCGAGCATCTCCCTGCTCTTTGGGGCTTCAGCTTGAGTTCTGAATTTTCATTTCTGGCTGCCAGCAAATACATCTGAATGATACTTGTGGGAGCTCGGTACCTCTGAACAACAGAACCAATTAGATTTCTGCAGAAGCCATTTCATATTTACATTACACTATGTTTATAGATTGTAAGACCACTGTTCACACCTTCATGCCTTTCTTGATCGGTTCGTCTGCTTTGTTTGCTCAGCACACGTCCCTTAGGCAATTTGATTGGCTATAATTCCGAGCCTTCATGGCCTCTATCTCATTCTTCTTGTCCTGGTATTCAATTTCCCAGGCTCCTCTTCTTTTTAGAACAGTTTGTGTCTCTGTGGCCTTGATATATTCCCAAAGAGCTGATACTTGTAACTAATATCTCTAGGTGGTAGTTCGGCTGGAGCACTTTGTATTCCAAGTTGTGCGGATCCATTGCTGCAGATCCATTGCTACAGTTACTGGTAGCTCCTCAGCCACCTGCTGTGCTGATGGCTCTCCCTTCTGCTGGAGAAGAGGCCAAAGAGGAGCAAAATGAGCAAAGTTACCACAACCCTACAGCTGTGGTGACAGCAGAGTCAGATTTTCCTGAGATAGTAAATGCCAGTTCTGGAGGGTGCTGTCTTTAGTGCAAGGCAGAGGTGCAAGTTTCTGCCCAGCCAGCACTTGCTGCTGCTGGCTAAGGATGCTGAGTGCTGCAGTCCTGCCAGGACCTAGCATTTGCCCCAGCCAGTGACAGCTGGGCAATGGGCTTTGATCTGCCATGTTGAGGCACCAAAGGGCTGGTGCTCCATGTGAGCATCTGGCTCAGTGAAGCTCTGTGTCATGTCTTCTGCAGCGCAACAGCCCAAGGGTGCAGGGGCTCCTTCTGGAGGTCACAAGGTTTTGTTTGCTTGTTTTCCCATTTGGGACCTGTGTTTGACTTGTGGAAGTGTTCTGCAGTTTTCTCGAGTCGTTCTTCACTTCTACAGAGTCTTCTGGCTTTTGATAAGCTGCAAGGAGGTGATTGTGTTGTCCATGAAGCTGTGGGGCCACTTTTGTCCCGTGTGACAAAAGAAAGCAACCATATGGCTCTGAATCCTTCTCGTAAGGCAAAAGGCAGAAGCAGCAAGTTTCTGTTGCTCCATTTTGTGGTGAAGTCTTACAGCATTGAAAAGTGCATTGGAGCCTGGAGCGGGGATGAAGCTGCAGGTCCTTGCCTGTTGTCTTGTGTTGCTAAGAACAGGAAGGACACGTTGAAATCCTGTAGGCTGTATTTTATAGCAAACGTGCACCTGTGTGCCAGGAGAGGTGGGTGGGACAAAAGGAGGCAGGGGTGCGGGTCAAGAGCAGCAGAATGTGAGCCCAGCGTGCCAGGAAGGCCAAGGGCATCCTGGCCTGTGTCAGCAATAGGGGAAGAGCAGGAGCAGGGCAGTGACCGTCCCCCTGTGCTGGGCAGCGCTGCGGGCACAGCTGGAGTGCTGTGCCAGTTCTGGGCCCCTACTCTGTTCCAGGTAGCCACTCCAAAGCATCAGTACCTTAACTGGAAACACAGAACTGTCACAGAATCATTACGTATCAGGAAAAGTTCCATTTTGGCAGCACGGTCTCTGAGATGATATTCCTGTCTGGAATTGGGATGAAATTTTGTCTTACATGACAGAATGAAGTATTTCATTAGTTCATCACCCACTATTTTGCAAATACTATTAATAGCTTATGTCTAACATGGTTAAGTGGAATTATTTGTCGAGAGGCTACTCCCCTTTTAATTGTTAATTGCATTTCTTGACGAGTTGGGAACAATGTGTGGGCAATTCTGAGATGAATTAGACAGGAGTGAATTGAAACAATGGTGAATTCAGAAGACAGATATTGACTTTGCTGACATCAGTCTGAAATATGCAATTACCCCATGACCTTGCTAAATAAATAAGTTAGAGCTCTTATCCGGTGGCATCAATAGAAAAACTCAGTACTTTCAGTGTACTGAGTCAGAACTGGGGTTTTTTCTGCTTTTCAACTAGAGAATCCTAGCTGACTTTTTTCTGCAATGGATTACTTAATTATTTTTCTGCCACTTGTGTATGCTAATGCTTAGCTGACCACTTTAGACTTCCATGGACTACTGACTTTTTAATCCACCTCAGAAAGTTAAATTTCCTATGAGGAAGAGGAGCAACACTGGGAATATTTTGCTTAGATGATTAGAAACTATATAGGGAAATCACAGAGGTCGTTCAGCACAGAAAAGAAAATCAAAGATTTGCCAATATTGCTTTGCAAAAACAACGTCCACGGAACAATTAAGAATTTTGTGATGAGTATTTCTCTAGCCGGTGCATCACCAAGGAGGCCACTGGAAAATTCTGTCTTTCGTATTATTTAGCACATTCTGAAAGTGGACAGGTTTGTGGACGAAAAGAGGTGCTAGAAGACTTCAGGAGTAGTAATAAATATTAATTATTATTAATTATTACTTCAGGAGTAGTATTAATGGGCCTGTTTAGCTTCAGCAGAGCAATACATCTTGGCCTTGACATTGCTTCTTCACAGGTTCTCACAGTTTTGGCATCTAGGCAGAAGCATTTCTCTGAAGCAGTGCTTGTGCCCATTGTCCTCTTACAGAATGAAATTGTTTCGGCCTTCAGTTTCAGCTGTGAGCCCGACATTGTGTCAGAGGTCATCACAGGTCTTTGGGGGAAGAAAGCAGGTCTTACCTGCTGGTCTTGTGATTGCATCATTTTTAGTGATGCACCAGGTAGCTGGACTCTGAGGGCTGACGGAGAGTTTTGAAGCAAACTGGAAGTAAGATAGATATGGTCTTTCAGTTATTAAAGAGAGTTTCTAAAAAAGGTGAAAAGCAACTTTTTACATGGGAAAATAGTGATAGAATAAGGAGGGAATGGTTTTGAAATAATAGAGGGGAGTTTTAGGAAGAAATTTGTTTCTGTGAGGAGGGTGGGACATTGGCACAGGGAATTTATACATCTGGAAATGTTTAAATTCAGGTTGGAAGGGGCTTAGAGCATCCTGGTCTAGTGGAAGGTGACCCTGCCCATGACAGAGGGGTTGGATAGAGGTGATGATTATAGTTCCTTTCAGTCCACACTATTCTGTGTTTCAGTGATTGCATGATGATTCCATAATTCTATGAGGTGTGACAATGAAGATGGCTCACAAACCTTCCTGTCCCCAAAAACGAACCTCAAATAAATGATTGTTGGGGGTTGGGTTTGTTCCTTCTTTCTCTGGGGAATTTTTTCCCCACGGGTTGCCAAGGGGACCGGGTGTTGGATACTTGAGAGTGCTTGGCTGAAACAAAGAGGTAGACAAAAGGTAGAGGGGGGAGATAACGCAGGTAGAGGACAGGGCTTGAGGCAGCGGCGTGCTCTTCTTCTTCCGGCGTTCGGGAGACGCGTGTCGGCCGCTCCTCGAAGATCTCAGCCGCCGCAAAGCACGCGGAGCAGAAGCTGGGCCGCTTTTCTGCCTCGCCTTCGAGCTTCTTCGGCGCTGCTCGTCTTGCTGCAGCGTGACCCTGCACTCCCTGCGCTGCCGGGACATCCTGCCCCTGCCTGCCGGGACACCCTGCCATCCCAGCTACCAGCCCGGGACTTTTCCACTGTTCCAGCTTGGTGCTCTGAGGATCCTGCAGGGACACCGAAACCAAACTGCCCTGGGTTTTGTGAAACAAAGCCCTCAAGGTTCTTGGTACTGTTGTCGTTTGTCATTAATGCTGTAGTTGTTTGGTGGGGGGGGGGAGTTTTTTTTGTGTTTGTTTGCTTTGTATTACATACTAGTAAAGAACTGCTATTCCTATTTCCCAAATCTTTGCCAAAGAGCCTCTGATTGTAATTTTACCTAGCAGATACCTGTCTTCCTAAACCAAGACAATGATCTAAACCAAAACAGGGGCATTTGGTCTCCCTGGCCAATCATTTTGCTATCCTTCACATTTCCAGAAGGAAGGTATTTTTTACAACGATTGAAAACAAATAAATAAATGGAGTGACACTACTACCTGATTTGTTGGGAAATATGCACATATACTCCTGAAAGCATATTTCTCAGTCTTGGTTTCTATGATAAAAATAATAAAAAAAAAAAAAAAAAACCCAAAACAAAAGAAAAAAATAAAATTAAAAAAAGGGAAGAGAATCAGTTAAATGTCGAGCTTGGGGAAGGAAAACCTCAAGACAATTATCCTTTTGCTGTTAAGGTTTCTCTTAAATGAACACAAGTTGTCATTTCTTTCTTTCTGCTCTTCCACATGTAACTCATATAGGGTTTTTCAACTTCCCTTCACACTTTGTAACTTTGCAAACCAGCTGGAGCTGCATATCTTTTAGCTGTTACAGATAGAACTGTTTCCTTGGTAGGTAGAAAAGTTGAAAGTATTCTTATCCATTTTCTCACAAAGTGAGAAAAATCCATGTATGCATATACCTACTGAAGTGTCATCCTAAACACAGAATAAGAGTCCTTTGTGAAGGCAGCTCAGTTGGATCCTACAAGGAGATTTGAAATGTAAGAAAATAATTTTGGGTACCTAAACACCTTTTGTTTCTACTCAGATCTGTAAAGCTCAATAATATATACATTTTAAACCCTAAAATTTAATTCTGTTCTCTTGCCCAACTCTTTTCTGTTTGTTGAGTGAGCCATAGTGCATTGCTTTGCCTAAATGTTAGTGCATACACTCAGAGCTCATCCATTCCTCCCAACAAAATACCAAATTTCCAAGTAAGCGTGTGGAATGGGCTTAACTGTATTTAAGTGAGGCTCCAGTTAGCCTACTGAGAGAGTCAGAGGAAATACCAATGATCTGAGAACTCATCTCCTTTAAGGATGGGAAAAATAGAAACAGTAACAGAAAGTGGTGTCTGACCACTTTTTTCGAAAGCCATCTTCCTGGTTACTCGTTGTAATAGAGCCCCCTAGCCCCTTCCTTTTCTATCCTAGTAGAACGGCAGAAAAGGAAGATCCTTAGGATTAGTAAGAAAGAGGACAGGAGGATAGGCAACTTTTGGGTGACACGTAGCAGAGATTTGGCCCTAGGCCAGTGAACTGGCTTGCATAGATCTCACAAAAATGAGGGGCAGGATCTCAGGCCATTGCTAGTCCAAAAACGTACCCACCACAACTGGTCCGTAAAGCCATCAAACAGTCTATCCTCCACTCACATATTCAGTTTTAGAAATTTAGTATCATGATTTGGAAGAGGAGGAATTTCGCCCAGCTTACCTAGGAATGAGAAATCTCTCCTTGAATGTAGGCTGTCGTCCTTCCTAAAAGTGGACCTGCGCTATCTCAGTGAAGGACCCATCAGCTACTCAAGTGGAGTACCACAAAGTCCTGTTAAACAGTATTCTCTTTAGTCCTGTATTCTAATGAATAACAAAAAGTAAGAGCCTGTTTCTTACAGATCAAGCTCCTCTGAGCACATTGCTGTATTGTAAGCTTAGACAGGTTTGGAAAAGTAAGTAGACTGCTGAGACAGCTACTAGACACCTACAGATAGGCTTAATTTTGGTCTCTAGTTATATTAACAGTTATATTTACTCCAGACTAAATGTTGCTCTCCATCTCTTCTTCACCAGCAGGAGGCAGTCTCTTCTGTGTTTTGGGAATATCATGTGACTTCACAAGAACTGTTGTAGCTGCCTCCTCTTGCCAGATTTCCTCAACTTTTAACTACTTTTCACAAACGTCAACAGCTGACACAGTTGGTGGTTTTAGACAAACATTCGCTGAAAACAACTCTTCTCTGTCACCTAAAGTAATACCTTTTTAAAATGATTATTTACAAGGCCATAAATCGATGTCTTCACTGAAATTTCTGGTTGAACTTCCAATACTGTTCTTTTCCTTTAGTTTACCACATAGAATTTGATTAGAGGGAGAATTGAGTTTGATAGGGAATGGCATAGAAAGAGCACAGAGTGTTAGAGGAAACAGCAACAAGTGGAGATTTGATGAAAAACCTTGAGATGATAGTGGTGAAAGTGAGGAAAATAGAAGTGGTGAAAAAAATTTGAACTTCCTTCTCAGGAGCTGTCCTTTCCATCTCTACTCTTGTTCAAATATTCTACAGACAACTATTTTGGGTTTGAAGGACTCTTAAGAGGTGCTTCTCAGCATGCATTCTTCTCTGAGCTTCTCCACCACCATCATGCTCCTTCCCTTGTTTTCTCCTCTATGCACGACAGCCAAATCCCTGAAGCAGCAAGTGATAGAACAAGAGGAAATGGCCTCAAGTTGGGCCACAATAGGTTTAGATAGGAAATCAAGTAAAATTTCTTTACTGGAAAGGTTGTCAAGCCCTGGCACAGACTGCTCAGGGCAATGTTGAAGTCACCATCCCCAGAGTGATCTAAATGTGTAGATGTGTTGTTTGGGGACACAGTTTAGTGATGGGCTTGTGAGCTCTGCGTAAATGCACAGACTCTATGATGTTAGAGGTCTTGTCCGACATAAATGAGTCAGTAATTCTACAATTCTGAGATGCTTGCTGGTTTTCTCTATTTTGGATGCAGGTGTGTATGAACAGCACAGTGGGTGTTTGAAACCTCCCATGGTAAAATTTGACATCCTCTGTTGGGCACAATCCACTTTAACTTGTGCCTAAGATAATTTCAGGTGCCAGCACTGAAACTAGCAAGGCAAATGTAGACATTATTTCCTATGTTCCTGTGTATAAATTTCCAGAAGAAAATCAGAGATTTTATTATCATTCATAATTACAATACAAGCAAACTCTAAATGTCAGTCAGAGCAACTGAAAAGCAGGACTTATGTGCTGAATCACTTCTGTGCTGTGAAGCTGGGAAGACATAATGCTCAGAGCTGAGAAACATAGTAAATTAAAAGAAGAAAGAAGAGATTTCAATAAAACACGATGTACTCATAATTTGAGGGACAATAGGACATCTTAGAATGACATTTACAGCTGTTTCCATAAAGTGGGAAAGCGGGGACCGAGGGGGGGGGGGACGGCTGGTGTGCATGGAGAGGAAGCAGCTTAGGACTCTCAGTGATTGCAAGAGCCCACACTGTAAAAAGACCCTATTTTGGTTAACATGTTGTCCATCTTTAATGGTAATAGCTTTAATGTAACAGCTGGTTTTGATATAATTTCTTTTCCCAGACTTCCCCCCAGACTGCTCCCTGGGTACAGGCAGGGAGGCCAGAGATCTAAAGCCAGGAGCTAAAGGATTTTTCATCATTTAACAGGCCACTTGTTGCTATGTACTCTGCAAGCTGGACAGTGCAGCCTAGCAGGACAGTGGGATCTGTTTTAATATTACATGCTTCCAAAAGTGCAACTGGGTCTGCAGAAGCAACCTGGGCATCATCATTTTGTACCTGGGGGTTGTGGGATGCAGCAAAATATCCTCAAGTAGCATGGTGATAATGGTTGCCTATGCGTGCACTCGATGTTCTGACATAAACCTTCAAAACACAGTGAGGGATGGAAATGACCTAAGCAGGTAAGAAAGCAAACCTGCTGCTCTGGGTCATAATAGCTGTGCCTCAAATTACACTCTTAATTACATGAGTGTAATTGGAAGAGAATTGTTCACAATTCCTGCAAATTCCAGTCCTTTTCCACTGCTCCTGTTACACAGTCACACAAGGGTTTCTTTCCAGAATCTATGAAAAAATTAGTATAAATTGTCTGCAATCAGGACACAATGAGATACTGTCTGTAAGAACCACATGAACACGGGAAGGCTGATTTACTAGGAGTCTGAGAAAACATTGCAGACTGAGAAAATATGGGGGCTGGGTGACTTTTCCCCCTCAAAAATGGAAAAATGTCTCCTGCAACTGAAGCCAAAAATGTCAAGCTCTAGAAGTGTGATTATTTATTAAGGGAATTCTTGCCAAGAAGATCTCTTCTTTGAGGAGGATTGTATTCAGCAAATAAAACCCAGAAATATTCATATTGGTCAATTCTTTGTGCCAATAATGTTTTTACGTATCAGAACAGCTATTTGGCGTTGGTTCTAGTCCTATTAACTTTGATTCTTGACATGCACAAGGCAAAAGAGGTTAATGTTTTGCCTTTATATTATGCTCAATGATCATGTATGTCAAGCCAAACAGAAAAGGAGCACTCAGGTAACTTGAAAGATAGCTAGTAAATCAATCAAAATTTGCTGTTTTCCTTGCTCCTTTGTTGTCAGTATTGTGGACACTGTAAGATGGTGAGACACAAAGGTAAGCGCTTTCTAGAATCTCATTTTTGTCTAAGGACCTTAATAAATCAAAAAACTACTGAAACTATCGGGAAGGGCAATTTGAGTATTCTCTCTGCCTTGAGAAAATGATGAAACCGCTTTTTTGAAACTGAAACCTCTGATTGTTTAGCCTTGTCCCAAATTCAGTTGTGCAATCGCACATTCTGGATTGGAACTCCTTCCCTAGGTCCTGCTGTGTGTGCCAGAAACTCAGGGGATGTGGAGTAGATACTCCTTGATGAAGGGTTGCTGTATTTTCATGTACTGTATTTTCTTTTTCTGAAAGAGAGGGAAGAGCTAATGGAGGTAAAACTGAACCGGTTGAGTTCACTAGGTGGTGTTCTGTCACTGTATCCCATGCATAGGATGTTTCTCCTTTTTTTTTTAAGGATGAAAAATGTAGAGAAGTCCTTTACACTCCTTTGGAGAGGACATCCATGGTACTTCACATCTGCTCAGCCTAGCTCTTACAGAGGCTCACAGGTAAGATTGGATCACAGCCAAGGAGGTTTCAGGAGTCTCTGGGATGTGTCTTCAAAGCACTGACCTCATCTGCATGAGTGGCACCTGCCTGTGACATGCTTCCCCAGCTTGAAACCCAGTAATGTTATAAGTTGTACTATATTCTATCTGTTTGTAGGGAACTAGTGCCATAAACATAAATTCTGTGCTCTACTAACCATGTATTCTCTTAATAAAATGAAGTTTTAATTGTAACTACAATTTACTGCTGCCATTGCCAAGGATTCCTTAGAGTGTCCATTTGTCCCCTTTCTGTTGGATAGCACTTGTGACCTCAGGAATCTTCTCTGTGTATTTTTTAGGGAGAGGGTAAGCCTAGTGGGAGTTCACCATTAGAAATGAGGCTGTCTCTAAATATTCTGCCAATTCTCTATGCTTTGCATATATAAAGGTAGTAAAGAAAGGAAAATAAAATTAGTCAAAACAGACAACCCAGAATATGAAACCTGTTTCCACATTCTTTACATAAGAAAATGTGCCTTTATTGCTTTCCATATGAAGATATAGATGTACTTCCATTTGGAAGACAGCTTTTGAAAGCTTTGCAGAACTCAGCTGCAAAATATAGACTTTGAAATGAAAGTTGGTATAAAGCAACTGATTCTTTTATATATTGCATACTTCATGTATATAATGCTGTACATATTATAAGCATGCTAGTGGGGCATTCTATTTTCAGCACACTCAACTCTGACTTTGTTGCTCAAACAGCTAGTGGTTAATAATACAGATTTTTGAGGGTTTGTATGTCACCAGATTGTTTCTGAAATTTGAAATGATCTAATGAAAAGATCTTCATTAACATATACTTTTGCCTATCATTTTGAAAACAGATCCATGCCCAAATCTAATATCTACAAGGCTTCCCTTTTATCTCCCTCCTCAAAAGTTCCATCATTCATTTAAAATAAAGTCATACCCTCCAATAGGAATTTTTTATTGTAGTTGATATTACACTCTGTATGAACTAATATACTATGGGATTAAAAAACACAAGGACTAATATGCAGGAAATTTTTTTTTCTTCTACTTCTATGCAAGAAATAAATTTAGTTGAATTTTTGTTCTTCTGAAGTTCTTTTCTTTCAAGAGGAAAATAAGGAACATACATTCCACTATTTACACTCTCTTACATGTACTTTCCACATACAACTACCTTCTGAAAAAGTACATGTGAAGAGCTGCCCTTTTACTGAGTGAACTAAGGTCATCCGCTCTGCCTTTGTCTGCTATTGAATAAATCACATCTTTCTTTTATGCAATGATGTGGAAGCTGCATCCCTTGATTTTGAAGGTATTTGCCACTGAGCCTTTCTAATTTATCCTGGAAGATTGCTGAGCAGTAGTTTTCTAAACTCTAGTTTTCACTGCTGAAAAGGGACAAGACAAGCTTTCCTAGAAGTTGGGGAGAATTCTGGCAAAATTCTCCTGGCAGTCCAAGCTTCCTTCCAGCACATCTTTGTTGAAATGAATGAACAGGTTTGGAGGACATGGAAGAGGAAAGAGGGGAGGAAAAGGGACATTTCACAGTTTTTTGTCTGTCACAATGATCAGTTCTGCCTACTGAGATGAATATCCAAAAACAGTGGACCATAAAATAAATATAATAGCTCAAAACCATTTACAATCACCAACCAATTGTCTATTACGCATCTCTTTCAGTTCATGAGATCTACCTCAGAGTGGGGGGCTATTTCTAAATTCTAGGTCATATTTAACCATCAATTTCAGTCCACCAATTTCAAAGGGATGGAAGTAATACAAGGTAAAAGTTAGGAAACTGAAAGGAACAGCAAGCTAAAAGTTAAGAAAAGTCCCTGCACCATGTATTAAAAAGATGCTGTGAAGACAAGGTGGGGAAACTCCCTAAAAATGTGTGATTGTATTTCTCAGCGCTATAATCCCAGTTTTGGGAAACTGTTTCATGCTGCATTACAAATTCCAAACATGTATTTTGATATTTGGAAATTTGTTTATTGTGCTGTTTTTTTAAAAAGAGATTATTTTATTTTATTTTATTTTATTTTATTTTATTTTATTTTATTTTATTTTATTTTATTTTATTTTATTTTATTTTATTCTGTTTTTAAAGTGAAAGAATAATCTACCACCTCTGTTGAAAACTAATCAGAAAGGTGCTGGCTATAGACAACAAGCTTGATTCAAAAGAAAATATTCAAATGAATACTTTGAATATTTACAGACTGCTTTGAGTTTTATTACTCCAGTTGAAATGTAATCAAAGTATTTAGAATTAGTGGCTTCAAACATAAGTGTAAAATTGAGGAATTTTAAAGTTAAAACTAGAAAGTTACATATTCTGCAGTGCCTAGCACAGTCTGGGTGTGTCCTTATATGATTCAGAAAGATGTCATGTTCATGACTTGTACTAAATTGTTCTGCTCGTGTGGTTTTAAACATGTTGAAGGGAGGGGTTACTATTTTTTGCTTACCAGCCTATCATTCCTCATGTGGTTTGTAAAGAAGTGCAGTCACTCTTGGAGCTAGTAATCCTGACTTTTGTTTGTGTTCCTCTCCCAGTCAAGACAACTGGCAGAGGGACTATTAAGGACAGCAGCCAGGCTGGGACATGTAAATTAGCTTCCTCCTGTTATCTCTGACACCCATTGGGTACAGGCTACACATCTGCCTACCATCAGCTTTAATTCAAGTTCATCATGCCCAGAGACAGCATCCTCCAGAATGAAGAAAAAACTGGCCTGCTGCCAGCACCCTTTGTTCCTTCCATCTGGGTAGAACAGGACTACCTAGGATTAGCCAACACTTAGGTTCTCTGAACTGATCAGTTCAGTCAAATTACTGTGCAAAGTAAATTGATCCTCCCAAACAAAAGGGTCTGCCAGTGGGGAGGTACCTGAGAAAGCAGCATGCCTGTGTAAACAGTTCTGTCCTTTGCCACAGTGTGGAGTGTGTCAGCACCATACGCTGCCACTATGTATTTATTAAGTGACAGATTAACTCATCTCAGCATTTGGGACCCTGTTTCCAGCTGTGAGGATGATTGATGGGCTGACTACTGCTTCAGTCTTGGAAGTTATTTCCTTCATTGAACAGAGCCAAGAAGACAGGAAATTGCCCCCTTTGGAAATGCTAATCTCACCACTCCTTCAAAGACCAACCATAGCAGTTTCTTCCAGGCAAAGTCTTAAAAGTGGTACATTACACATCAAATGCATACGAATTAGAAATTTCTTTTCAAGGCTCTATCATTTATTAAGGGTCTTCCTTTCCATATATTCATCATGCCCCACTTCACCCCTTAATTACAGTACAGTACTTTCTACTAATTGTGAGAAAGTCCATGGTAGGCAGGATCTGCATTAACTTCTGCACCCTCTGAGATGTAGTTCAGGGTCAGGTAGAAAGGAGGCAGATGGGCCCCAATTCTTAGGGACATGGCCTTCAAGGAACAAAGACATGTTCCTTTTGTTCCCACCGGCAATGTTTCTTAAGGGAATGCCCCATGAAAAGTACATTTCATTAGTGTATTGCTTTGGCAAATCTCATGTCCACAAGACCTTGCACCCACACTGGTAAGGGAGTCACGGTTTCCCTACTGCTGTTGAATAGGGTCTCACTACCAGCCATTTATCTCCTGGAAACTTCTAGTGGGAAGATATCAATAAATCTTAAAACGGACTCTCGGCCATGGATCAGAGAATTTGGCCTGTCCAAACTGCTCTATCTTGACTCAGACCACGATCATTTTTTTTTTACCTTGTCTGATTCTTTACTTGTTGGGAAGTGAAATTCAGGTTTACCAAATTTCTGTAAAATGGTTTGTTCTACCTACCTTGATTTTTTTTTGCAACAGCTTCTAAAGCTCCTAACAAGTGACTACATTTTTATGAAACGAGGAACATTTTGGAATGCAGATAAAACCAATTTAAAGCTTCAGATACTTCCTTAATCACCCTTTTAATGCTTAAAAGATGAACGTGCCTATTTTGTTTTAACTTGAAGTAATAATTTCAGTGTATAGGAAATGATTTTGGTTTTTTTTTGGAGGGAAAAAGAACCTCTGGTTCTCTTTGTCTGTCCTGTGCAAAGAAAGTAGACCTTGTTTAAGTTAGGATAAAATATTCATTCAAAGATTTAATATTTTCCTTGGTTTTGTTGGAACTTAATTTCAATCAAGATTTTTCTGCCAGTACTAAGTGAAAAAGAATGAAACATCCTTATCTTTTAAAAGGAACATTAAAGGAAGCACCATCTCATTTCCCTTCATATTTCACTTTTTAAAATAATTACACCAGACATTAAAACCAAAGTTAAAACAGATGCTAGCGCATATGTGTGTTGTCTGCAAGCAAGTTCCAGGTTTGGATTTGCTAAAAATAAAACCTTAATGAGCAGATATACTTGCCAAATTTGTGGTCACTCTAAGAGATTACAATCATTTGTACTTTAGAAATTCTCTGGTGTAAGACCAAGAACCCATTTCAGGACATCCTAGGAAAAACTTTCCACCTGGCATAACCTTCACTTTAAGATGCACCAGCAACACCATCAGATGAGACTCGCATGAACTCCAGAGACCACTCCAGTGATTTGGGCTGGCAGCCAATTTATTCTAACTTGTGCACCTGTCTACTAGAAAAAAAAGAATCCACACATCTTTCGTTTACACGCCCCTTCTAAAATGCCACATTGACAGGAATATTATCTACATTTTTATAGGTAAGATTAAATATTTGCATGTGACCTGTGGACATGGTGAGACCACAGCTAAACAGAGACCTGCCTCATCCCAGCAGCAGTCTTGGTCCAAGCCTTTGCTCTCGGTGTTTGTAGCAAAAACTATACCTGTCTTGTAACAGCTCACCTTGATTGTGTCTGGGCAGTGGATGTTTTTACAGGACATCTACCTGCTGAAACATCCCTTGCTGGGATTTCTAGAATAAAAGAGTTTGATTTCTTCTAATTTATTGCACAGTCATGGAAATAATTGGGAAAGGTAATGGAATTATTTCCCATTCCTCTGAACACTCTGCAGGGATTTTTTATCCAAACCAGATAATTGACTAAGTCAACATAGCATTAAACTTCTATTTTTAGCCCTCAAGTCCTTGTAAACATGATGTGGTGACAGGAGCAGTTTTTCCAGCTGTGTTAATAATAAAAAATAAGAGCAAAAAACCCTCCCAACAAATCAACACAATCTAAGAACCCCCAAATTAAAAAAAGGCATTTTGCTTGGCCTAGAGACTGAACAAAAATAGTCCCACACTTGAGAAGCAGGTACATAAAGATAGCTTACAAATGAGGTGGAGAAATGAGGAGTTCCTTTAATGTATTTATATATATATCTGCTGTCTTGGTTTGGGGAGACAGGTATCTGCCAGGTAATAAAAAGAAAACAATTGGAGTTTCCTTTGGAATGGAGAGTGTAAACTACACCCTCCACCCCTTTTTTCTTCTTTTTCAATTATAAATTTACAATCAGAGGCTCTTAGGCAAAGATTTGGGAAATAGGAATAGCAGTTCTTTACTAGAATGTATTACAAAGCAAACAAACACAAAAAACCCCTACCAAACAACTACAGCATTAGTAACAAACAAAAACAGTACTAAGAACCTTGAGGGCTTTGTTTCACAAAACCCAGGGCAGTTTGGTTTCGGTGTTCCTGCAGGATCCTCAGAGCACCAAGCTGAAAGAGTGGAAAAGTCCCGGGCTGGTAGCTGGGATGGCAGGGTGTCCCGGCAGGCAGGGGCAGGATGTCCCGGCAGCGCAGGGGGTGCAGGGTCACACTGCAGAAAGACGAGCAGCGCCGAAGGAGCCGAAGGCGAGGCAGAGCCGGCCCAGCTCCCGCGGGTGGCAGAGAAAACTCCGGATTCAGGCCGAACGGGTGATAGTAGATTTCCAGGACTGGATCCCTTTGGCCACAGTGAAACTCTTCCAGCCAGCAACAGCCTTTCTCTCTCTCCCCGAACGCCGAACGCCGGAAAAAGAACAGCCCGCAGCTGCCTCAAGCTCTGTCTTTTACCTGCCTTATCTCCCTCTCCAACTTTGTCCACCTCTTTGTTTCAGTTAAGGACTCTCCAACTCTCCAACACTTGGTCTCCTTGGTAACTTCTGGAGAAAAAATTCTTTAGAGAAAGAAGGAACAAACCTAACTCCCAACATCTGCACATGTATGTACAAATACATGTTTACACATGTGTATCTCTAAATTTGAGTATGTGTGCATTTATTCCATTTATATCCACAAATATATCTATATAGAAATAATGTCATGACTTAACATCTTGCCTGTGAGAGTGGAGTAAATAGCAGAGCACTTTTTTTGAGCACTGATGCTTGACAATGCTGCATTACTTTGAATTGGGAACTGACAGACCCACACATCCCTGCAAGTGTCAATGTTATAATGAAGAAACGTGATTATGTTATCTGTGTCAGGTAGAGGTTTGGCCAATCACTCAACGCTCATCTTCTTTCATCACATATTAGCTTTGTTGTGTTTTAGGTGCTTTATTTTCAGCGGCAACACCATGTTGATCAAACTACAACTCTCATTCCATTTAGTGAGGAATAGAACATCCTTCTGTTCTCAATTTAGGCATCTTAAAAGCATTCTTGAAATACAAAATCCTCTGTCAGCTGGGCTGAACAGCATGATAATAATGTTATTTTTCTTTCTAACACAAGATCAAAGCTTCAGACAAGGTGGCATATATCTTGGATATTCAGCCTCTAAAATTCAGGTCCGTTGAACCCAGAGATCGCTTGTTGCTGATTTTAGAGTGTAAAATTGCTTGTGAAGGAAGCATCCAGTTCCATGGCAGTATTTAACCACTGTCCTAAGTTCATGTACCACTGAGTACTTTGCTAAAATGTGAGGGATTTTCCTCTGATGTACTGTCATTTGTTTTAGTACAGAAAATGAGCATGAAGCCAAGGCTCTGCAAGATCTGCAGAGAAAGCAGAAATACCGAAGAATTGTCAATCCAGCTCTCTTCAGCCTAGCTTTTAAATTTACAGGGAGGAATTAATATTTGCCTTCTTTCCACTCCTTACATTGTAACTGTTCTGCATAAATCTAGGAGAGGCTCTAACCTCATGTTATTAGCAGTCACTGGGCAATTTACTCCTGCTTTCCTTCTCCCCTTCCCCAGCTCCATAAAAACATCGTATTTCCCTCTTACAGTGCCAAAGTGCCTAACCAATGCATAAGAAGGCTCTAAGCGTGGATTTGGCCTCCAAAATACTGTGTTGGTCTGGCCTGGGAGGACATGAAATGCCTCAACATTCACTGCAAGAACTTCTGCTCATGACCAATTGTCCGATAAGATATTAATGTCTCCTCACAAACTGCAAGAACTGCGGTCATTGAGTTGCTGTCTTCCAGAAGGGCTGCAGGCAGACCTGAATCTGGATTCCTTCTCTCATCTAAGAATTTCTCATCACCAGAGATGACAGAAGAATCACCTGAACCCTCTGTCTGAAGACTCGATGAGTACAGGAGAAAATCTTTGAGCAGCCATTGAAAGTGAGAGCTGTTTTAAATCCCCAAATCAGTCAATCAGAAATAAAAGGAATCATGACAGAAGAGCTGGCCATGTTTCCCATGGCAAAATTCTGAACTGATGGAATGTAAAACTTTTCACTTGAATTAGTGCAAGAGCACTTAAGGGCAATAGTCTGGAGAAAGAAAGCATTTTTCATTGGAGTAACAGAAGGGAGAAGGGGCACTTCTAACCATGCTAACTGGGAAAGCAAACTCACTGATTTTCCTCACTGAACTGGTCAAGAGCTTTCTTTCCTGCTTTAGTTAATTTAAACATGGATCTTCTGTGGCTCCACTGCATTGCACACAGATGGAATGCTTTTGTAAAGTGAAAAGAGAATTGCTTACTTGTCAGCCTGAATAACCTCAGCTATCATGAAGAGACTGCTTACATTATGCTTAATGGAAGTTTCATTCCTTTTGTCCCTTCATCTTTTCCCTTTATCTGAGTTTTGTTAGTCTTAATACTCCTGTCATTTACAGGAATGTCCTGGGCACAGAAAAGCTGCCTCAGAAAAATAGCACATCACCTTTTCTTCCCTGCTGTGCAGCCCCCTATGAAAGCTCCTGGGACTCTTCAGGGGGTGCCTGAAAAATAGGAGAAAAAAGCAGGACGTGGACAGGAGGGAATGACAGAAGCCTGCATTCACGTTAAGTGCTATTTATGAAAGTGAATCCCCAGTGAACACAGCCCCTATATACATGAAAGCACAGAGGATTAATGACAATCGCCTCAGCAATGACAGAAGCAACAAGTGGCCTTCCTCCACTGGCCTTGATATTACCTGTCAGACTCAGTGCAGCACACATACACACATACACTCACCGTATACGAAGCAGCCTTGCCCTGGACCTTGTGGCTGAGGTGTGTGGGTGCAAATTATGTTGAACCTTGGATTTCATTATCCACAGGGCAAAGTGATAAGTCACAGAATCGCAAAATCCCTAGGTCAGAAGAGATTTTCGAGATCATTGAGTCCAACCCAGCCTTAACACCTCAACTAAAGCAAGGCACCAAGTGCCTCACCCAGTCTTTCTTTAAACACATCCAGGGATGGTGACTCCACCATCCTGAGCAGACCATACCAATACTTTATCACCCTTTGTGTAAAAAGCTTTTTTATACTATCCAGCCTATATTTCCCTTGGCACAGCTTGAGACTGTGTCCTTTTGTGCTGCCTGTCAGTTGCTGCCTGTGTGTCAAGCCCCTGCATGTGCTTTTATACTCTCAAGATGAGAGAAACTGAATTAGTGTAGGAAAAGGAGGCTGAGCTCTAGAAACGCTGCCCTGTGAGCTTGCCCATCTTTCTGCTGGTCATCACTTCAATGGATGGGCTGATGCACTCATCAAGAGCATTTCATGTGACCTGGCTGCAGGAGCAGGCTAAAAGTTGCTTTTACCACACTGTTGAAATAGACAATTTTGCACGTGGAGATTAACAGTCCTTGGATGTTTTGGCCATGTTTATCCAAATGCCTGCTCATTAATTAATTCAGTGGGAAGATCTACAGTGAGCTATTGCCAGGTCTGCCATGGCCTCAGAAAAACGCTTCATGAAAAGCACCTCAATAAAGGGCACACTCTCTTTCTGTTGGAAGGTGTGCAGTTGTCTAGGAAATTGCTGTGATATACTGGGATTCATGCCCCCAAAAACGTGAGAGTCCTATTTTCATGCCTGTTCCTCTGTTGCATTTTTCCCTTTTCCCACTGAGTTTGTTCCAGCACTGTCTTGGGCACCAGCAGGTGCAAGAGCAGTTCACACCCTGAACATGAAACCTCCTGTCTCCTGCTACCCTTCCTTTGACAGCTGAGCAGGAAAGAGTGGTTACCCACAGATGGGAAATGAAGGTGTGTTGCCATCTCCCCCATCCTCTGAGATGGCAAGACATGGAAAGATGACCCATCCTAGGCTTTTGTGAGAACTTTGAGTTCCCCTTATGAGACACATGTTTCAGAACTAATGTAGAAACAATTTAAGCTAAAAGACCTTTCAGGATTGTCCCATAGACAACTTCTGGATGTTGTGCTTTCTTTTGTGCCTTCTTTTGTTTTCAGCCCAAAGTTAAAGACATTACGAACAATTTCCCCTTGCAGAAAAGCTGAACATTTCCAGTTTCCTGTGACCCATCCCTTCTCTCATCACTATACCAATAAATGCCCCCACCGTTTGATTAGGTGTTTCCAGCCCTATGCTACCAGAAGTAGTGAGATTGAGAATAACTGGAGACTTTGAATTAAAAGATTAGTGGAAACAAATTGTAATGAAAGACATCAACAGAATTTTGAACCTTGATTTCATTTTACACATAGGAACTGGAATTGCTTTAGTGGAGGAAAGTATAATTTTTTTGGAGAGTTAAGACTTAGCAGTCCCCAGAGCAGGACAATAGGGGGCCACTGTGCCAAAGTGTCAGTCCAGCTCTTTAGGTCTGAAGACAGGAAAAAAAGTTTTAAAAATTCACAGTGACAACACAGACAAGCTTTTTTCATCTGTCTGTATAGAAGAAAGAATTACTACTTCAATTTCTATCTGAAACTTCAGGAACAGGCTTAATGGGACTCTGCACCAGAACTTGTCTCTCTGAAGAGGAATTTGCTGCCTCCAGGGTCAGGAATGCGGGAGAGGGTGGAGGAGTGTTCTGTAGTTGTCCTTGTGGACTTTCAAGGGTGAATCCAGGCTAGGAAGAGTATTAATTTGAAAGAAAAGTAGTAGAAAAGTAGATACAAAAATGAAGATAGATTTGCCTCTGAATCCTAATGTCTTTATCCTTGGGGATTTTGATTCCGTTACAAACATTAGCAAAGATCAAGGGCATATTATTTCAGGGCCAAGTCTGTTTGGAAAGAAGTCAATTCAACAAATGTGGAAATCAGCTAAAGAATTGAAAACTGATGTGAGATATTCAATGGAATTCTCAGATCTTTTAGGAGTCTTCCCACACTTGACTTGGACCTTCAAGGAACTTCTTGTATCTTTTAAACCCAAACCTACTCTCTCCACTTATCCTCGTAGATCCACCTAGCCCTTCCTTTGCACATTTTGCCTTTGATACTCTTTCAGAATATCTTCTCCCCTTCCTACCATGCTTTTTTGGAGGCACAAAATGCTGCCTATTATCTACCTAGACCACCAAGAAAAGATGGAGAGCATTCTCCCCATTGCTTATTTTAGCGTCCCCTTCTGCCTTTCACGTTGTCTATTTTTACTGCCTCTGCCAGTAGGGAAGACTCAGACAGATGGCAAGTACTGGATTTTTAATGAGGAATGGATGTGTATGGCAAACCAAACCTCACCTCAGAGTCAGAGTGGCATCCAAGGAGATGTTCTTAAGAAAATCCTCCTCAATGAAAATTAAAGGAGGATGGTTTACCCATTTTCTAAAATTAAGGTGGTTTTTTACATCTATTCTTCATTGGCTGTTGAACTGATGCATCTCAAGTGAGAAAAGAAACAAAAAAGACAATTTGGCCATGCAGATGGAGTCGACAGTGGGAAAGAGAGACATGAGATGAGACTAGTTTCAAATTTCTTTCTTACCTACTTGTCCAAAGAGACAAAGCTCATGTTTTCACAGGTTAAGAGGCATGCTTGCACCTGTGCATCTGTGTATCTTCCTTCCTAATATTCTTTCAGTGACATTGCAGACTGCATTGTCTGAAGCTATTGTATTTCTAGAAGGTTTATGAAAAAGCCTTCTGAAGTTCTACTAAGCCAAGTACAAAGTCAGGCACTTGAGCCAAGGCAATCCCAAGCACAAATTACAGGCTGTGAGGAGACTAGATTAAGAGCAGCCCAAGAAGAAGGACTTAGGAGTGTTGGTGGATGAGAAGCCCAACATGTGAGCTCCCAGATTAGAAAGCCTCTGTCCTTGGCGGCAGCCAAAGAAATGGGACCAAAGCAGGTTGAGGGAAGGCATTCTGTCCTTCTACTATCCTCTCATGAAACCCCACTGGGTCCGTTTCTGGGCCCTTCAGAATAAGAAGGACATCACCTTGCTGAATCACGTCCAGAGCAGGTCATAGGGCCTGGTGCAGCTCTCCTGTGAGAAACGGTTGACAGGCGTTGTTCCGAATGGAGAAGAGAAGGCTCTGGAGAGATCTCAGAGTACCTTCCAGCAACTAAGAGTGCTATAAGAGAACTGGAGAGGGCCTTTTGATGAGGGCATGGAGTGATAGGATAAGGAAGAATGTTTTCAAACTGAAAGAGGCCAGGGCATTATTAGATGTTTGAAAGAAATTCCTCTCTGTGAAGGTGGTGAAGCACCGGCACAGGTTGCTCAGAAAAGCTGTGGATGCCCCATCCTGGAAGTGCTCAAGGCCAACTTGCATGAGGTTTTAGGGAATCCGGTCTAGTGGAAAGGGTCCCTGCCCATGGCATGTGGGTCACACGGGGAGATCTTTAGGGTGTCTTCCAACTCAGACTGTCCAATGATCCCGTGAAGCAAAATCTTACTATCTGCTTGCCTTGCTTTGACTCCGTTCCTAACTGGCCTCTGCTGAACCCCACTGGCCCCTTTGTCTAACTATGCACAGCAGCTTTTGCTGTCATGGTAAACAGATGGTTTGATGAGCAAGGTCCTGCAATCATATCTAGCAGAGCAGACTGCACACACTCTTCCTCCCCTTCCTCTGTAGTTAAAATCAAGAATATAAAGGCCATTTGTTGTTGCTCTGAATAAAAAGCTCCATAATACTGAAACCATTTAGAGGTTATTTTGGGTACACAAAGATTTTACCATTATGTTTAGAGTTCCTCTAATTGTGTTAGAAACAATATGAAGTTCCAATTGAAATATGAAATGATATCTGCTGTATAAAAACTGAAAGGAGTTACATCACAAGTCATGAGTTAGAAATCGAGCTGGTTGCAGAAATTTACAAACTCTAAAGGTACAACATGTGAAGGATAGAGGGCCCAAACCACCTTTCTGTCTACTGCCTGGAATTGGTTAATCAAAAAAGTTAATGTGAAACAAAGACATTTTCAAGAAAAGCTTGTAAGCTACAAGCAAAAAACAATTGCAAATCATATATTTAATTTAATCTTGACATTTGCAGTTAAGAGTGAATGACTTATTATGTGGTGATGGTTATGTGGTAATGCTCCTCACTCACTGAAAGCTGTATCTCCATCTCCTCCTTGCTGTTTTTGTAATGTCTTTTGAAACCTCTCTGGAAATCCTCCACCATCTTCCACATGAAGGTGAGGAGGGCATCGTTGTAGGAGTTCTTGGCAAACTGCAGGTTCCAGAACACCAGGCTGCTCAAGTTGTTGGTGTATAGCTTCATCAGGACCCCTGGGGTGAGGGAGTTCCGCAGATTCAAGCCGTTCTCCAGGAAGAGCCAGACAAATTTGGGCCTGTCTTTCACCAGGGCTGTGAACGTCACATCCTGAAGGTCAGCAGCCTAGGAAGAACTGGAAAAGCAAATGTGAGGGATCACATGTGAGACATGTAAATTTCATCTATGGCCTGATACACAATCACTGTCACACTTTCATCAGAATCAGGCCGGGGGCTTTTTCTGTGCACAATTGCCTTGGCTAGATGGCCCAGAGCATTTCTGGCATGGGCAGATCACCTTTCTAACCAGTGATGATAGAATGGATGGATCATCAGCGAATGATGGAGCTGGCTCTATGGATTATCCTGACTGAATGAGTTGGAAAGGACCCACAAGGATCATGGAGTCCAGCCCCCGGCCCTGCACAGACACCCCAACAATGCCACCCTATGCATCCCTGAGAGTGTTGCTCAAATGCTCCTTGGGCTGTGGCAGCCTTGGGGCCGTGCCCATTCCCTGGGGAGCCTGGGCAGTGCCCTGTACCCTCTGGGAGAAGAACCTTTCCCTGGTCTCCAGCCTGAGCCTCCCCTGGCACAGCTCCAGCCATTCCCTGGGGTCCTGTCCCTGTAACAGTAGAGATGGGAGCTGCCCCTTGTGAGGAAGCAGCAGCTGCCAAGGAGGTCTGACCTCCTCTTCTCCAGGCTGAACGGAATGTGACGATCAGTGCGGGAGCAATAGACACTCTCTTGACACAGAGGCCCAGGTGCTGAGACAGTGGCTCCTGCTGGGATGTGTCCCTCCCCACAGCTCCCAGCACTCCCTCAGAAGGGGGCTGCACCTGCCAGTTTCGGTCATTGGTGAAGATCTTGTCGCTGGCCAGGTCCAGCTCGTTCCATTCCAGCAGCAGCTTCAGCTGCCCGTTCCAGTTCTCCCTGTCGTGCTCCTTGGTGCTGAAAGCTGCAGGCGAGGAACAATCTCTGAGTAACAACCAGGCACATTTATCATTGCTGCTTCTCACACTGCCAGGACAAGACTTCTTCCAAGTGGCTTTTTCCCCAGACTCATGCACATCTTCCTGACTGGGGGCTGGAGGCTGCTGGAGGCTCAGGGATGTGTTTATGGTCCAGGACCACTTCCTAACCAAGATCAGCACAAGGCTTTCTTCAGGCTGCTCAGAGTCCTGCACCCTCTACACCAGGGAGATTCTGCAGGATTCCCAAGTGGGGCCCGACCAGCATCCCCAAGACTCTCCAAAATGCCTTCCCAGTTACCTGGTTTGGATCTTTCCCACGCTCAGAGATCCCATACTGCTGTTGTAGCCTGCCCACACCCCTTCAGCAGAAGAAGACAGGCTCCACATTGTGACAGGAGCTTAGCTCTAGGGAGATGGCACTGCTCTAAGGAAACCTCCTCTAGGGAATAAATAGCCATCCCATTTCCATTTATTATTAAATTCCCAAACAAACCCAGAAAAACAATTATTTGCCTTTGTACAGAGCAAAGGAAATGGCATTGCTCAAAATTTCATTGCCACCTTCTTCTATTTTGATCATTGTCAGTAAATGAGGGCTTTCAAGGATGTCTTTGATCTACAAAAAAAGAGAAAAATTCCCTTTCAAAGCTATCAAGGCAGTTTAGTAGCAGATCTCTCAGATCCTTTAACAAAGAAATTTACCACCACATCGTAGCAAAGCTGCTTCTCATCAGTCCTGGGTTTTAACAAATTTAAACAAGCCTAAATGGAAGTAGATAATGAGTTAGATTTTAAAGTCACCAAAGGACAACATTAATTATCCTCTGAACATACAGCAAAGAACTATGATTCCCCTATGCAGAAGATCTTGAACACCAAGATATCGTCTCAGTAATTAGAAGCAGCAACACATTTGCCTTACGGTCATCCACTGAATGTCACTTTGCAAAGCAGAAGACCACACAGAGACAAAATAAAGGCCTTACTTTGGATTCAAACATTTTCCTAGGAAGGCATGAGAAGAACCTAATTCTCTTAAGGAATCAAAGCTCTCCATGAATGAAAGTCCACTCAGTGCTACAAAAGTAGCCCAAACAAATGAGTAGATTGCAAAAGGGCTAATCCACCCCCTGCTCCAGACATGGAAGCGGCCAAGAAAGTAGAGCTCTCCCCTCTTCTTCTCTGCAGGAGAAGCAGGATGACTAAAAGAAAAAGTCCCAGCTATTCCTTCAGTCCTCCATCACCAAAGCTGTGCCATAGCACAGGTGCTGCCTTCAAAGTGACCCCAGTTCCAGCCTAGACCTCTCACCTTCCAGACAACTCCTTCCCCAACACGCCCAGCAACAGCAACCCCAGCTCAACACCCTGCCAAGACCCGCAGCTGTCCCCATGCCTGCGCAGAGCTTTCCCACCCCCTGGTTCCCTGCACGTGCCGTGGCATGGCACTCAGGAGGATGTGCTCCAAGGCCTTCCCTGCTAGCAAGCTCAGGCTGCCAGGCCTACGGTTCCTGGATCATCCTTCCCACCCACCCTTCCCGTGCACGGCTGGTCCATTTGCGCTCAGCTCCGACTTGGCCGCTTCAGCAGGACTGCTGCTAAAGGATGGAGAGCAGCCCGGCAAACTCCTTCTCCAGCTCCCTCTTTACTCTCGGGGCAGGTAGAACATGCCACAGGAAAGCAAGCAGTGCCAAAAGACTTGGGCCAGCATCAGGCACATTGAGGAATGAAACAAGGCCTTTGTTCGATGGAAGGAAGCACAAGCAATTGACAGAAGTGAAGAGGACTTAGCACAGATATCCAGAAGTCCTTAGCACCAGTTAACATCAGAAAAACCTGGAAGCCTAACTTGACATGAGAGTGACTTGACAAAAAGCTTGAGACACAGCCTTCGGGAAGACCTAAGGGCAGCTACAGAATCAGCCCTGTGCAGGGAAGGCATGAGGAAGATGGGCTGCTTTGGTGCGCTGAGACTCCTCCTGGCCAGCAGGTGGACATTAGCTTCAGGCCTAGGATTCTGACGCAAAGTGTTTCCTTCTAAGCCGCTGCCTATGGAATCACCTCAGCAGTCTAAAGACGGAAGGGATTTTTGATAGAATTCCTACAGAAACCCACTGAAATTTGGACGTGGCGAAGAAGCCTTGTGCTGGGGTGCAGAGCCCTAACCTCCTGCCAATAAAAGAGCTCTTGGTGGACAATGCATTTGTCTGCTGATTTCATTGAATTCTAGAGACCTCTCAGGACTGCTCTATCCTGAGGGAAGGCCCTTGGCCTTGAGCTGTAGGCACCCGCGCAAGCTTCAGATCAGCTCCCTCAGCTTCCAGGACCTCTCTTGGCCGGCATCCTGACGGGGAGGCAGGACCGCTGCCAGGCACTGCTGGGACCCAGCAGGACAGGACCGGCTGTCTCGTGTCCACGTAGCACCCCCTGACACAGCCAGGGTCATCCCGAAAGCAGACAAGGCTCACGTGTCAGCGGAGAGGGGCAAGGAGCGCTGGGCTCCTCTCAGGGTGTCTCAGCTGGGCCTGCTCCACAAGACGCCCCCATTTGAAGGCCTGCTAATGCCCAGCTGCCAGAAATGCCTGCCTTGTTCTCTCCAAGATGCAGAGGAAGAGGCAGGGAGCAGGGCCCATTGGGAGGCAAAGCTTCCAAGCCTTTCCTGAGGCCACGCACACACCAAGAGCAGCCAAGACTCTCCCTGCTGCCTGGCCCACACAGCCCAGCTCGGTGCTGGCCCTCTGGGCCGCAGCAGCCTCCAGCAAGCAAGAGGCAAATGCATATTGCCAAGAGTTGAAGCACAGCAGACAGGTAAGATGTGAGACGTGTGTGCTGGAAGGCCTTTGAATTCACAGCTCTCCAAGACAGCTTTGGGGCTGGCAGCTGGACAGAGATGCTCCTGCTCACACCTGTGTCCAAAGGGGGGGAACACACCCTGCTGCAGGTGCTTGCCTTGGTCTCTGCAGGTCCAGCTGGATTCCAAACCTGCTCTTCACAGCCTTCTCCCTTCCCTTGTCCGTCTGCCAAGGGCAACAGGCCTCAAGGACTGAAAGGACCACAGAGAGCCAAACGGGGACACTTGTTCCTACGTCACTGGGAGCTCCTAGGAAAGCGCTTTCCTTCAGCAGCAAGCCCCTTTCCCCCAGAGGCCTTTCCCCAGATTGGAAGCTTTCCTGGGGAATGCCAAGACACTCTTAAGAAACCCTGGCAAGGCTGAATTTCTTTCTGGTCCTTTCTGGACAGGCGCTCCAGCTCTAGCTGGCATTTCCCCCAGTGTGATTCCAGCTGGAGGTTGACACATGCAGCCCCAGGCCCTCTACAAACACAAGCTGCCCGCTGCCTCCACTCCTGCCTGCGCTCACAGCAGCAAAAGCAGGCTCTTCCCGGCCAGAGACCAGAGCCCTGATCCCGCAGGACGCTCTCGCCAGCACCTTCCAGGACTCTCCGCTGTGCACGCAGCACTTTTCCTGCCCGCTCTCCACAGCCTTTGGAAGACAGAGCACAACCTGGCTGGCGCTGCCATCAGCACACTGCAAACACGGGCAGAGGAAGGAGAAGCAGGGGCTGCTTTGCGGCCATGCCCAGGAGAGACTGGAAGGCTGCCCTCCCTCTGCTCTCACTCGCTTGGCTTTCTGGCAGCCTCTGAGGCAGGGGCTGCGATTCCTCAGCTCTGGGCACCAGAACCGCAGCCGGGATCCCGGCACTGCCTGACGGCGCTGGGGCCATGGGCTGGGTCACGCGTCCGAGTCTCGGCCACCGTGCTGCTGCTGCTGCTGCTTCACTTGCCCTTAGGCACACCCCAAGCTCCCTGTTAAGGCCTGATGGTCTCTGTTTCTGCCATCTCCCCGACCCTGTGCAGGGATGGAGCACTGCTGTGCTTTCAGCAAGCTATTCTTGAAAGCTTCCAGCATTCCAAACTCCTTTGCCCTCTGTAGATGCTTGCCATGGAATCCCTCACAGCTGGCTTCAGAGCGTCCTCAGGTTGGCTCTCCCAAAATCCGGGAGCTTCAGGCTGCTCAGTAGGACCTTAAACTGCACAGTGTTGTGGAACTGGACCTTCAGCACAGGCACCTTTCCAGCCTGACGCGGCCTCGCTCCTCTGTGTCTCTGCACAAAAGACGGCGCGCAAGAGGACGGCAGCAGGGGCCTGTGTGTGCCAGGGCTCAGATTTTACACCGTTTCAGCTGCACAGAGACGCAGGTGAAGTGAAGAAGCCAAAGTGTTTATTAATTCAAGGCCAAGCAAAGGGATGAGCTGGGAAGGAATAAGGGGGGATGGGCAGGGTCTGAGGGCTGGAGGGAGGGAGCTAAGTACAAAGAGCGAGAGGTGTGAAGCCAGGAGAATTGTGCTCAGCCTCAGCTGTGCGTGGAGCTCCAGCAGCACTGAGAGATGGTGTCCTCTTCAGTGTCTCCTGGTGTGTTCTTGGGACACCGGTTTGCTGGATTCAGAAGACGTCCCCAGTTGTTTCGCTTTCTGGGGAAAGCGGGCTTCATTTTGCAGGTTCAGAGCATGACAAGCTGTTGTCTTGCCTCTGGGTTTGAAGGGCTGCAAGAGAGAAGAATAGAGACATGGTCAGAGGCTGGATCTGTGGGAATCCTAGGAGATCTTCCTGCCAGGGCCATCCCATCCAGCCCTCGTCCACACAGGGAGCAGAGGCCTCCAGAGCCGGGGATTGCAGCTGTCTGCCCGGGCAGTGCAGCTTCCCCCGCCAGAGCCGCTGACGGCCCGCTGCCCTCACTCACCCTGACTGAGAAGGTGAAGCTGTCCTGGCTGCCCCCTCAGAGAGCGTGTCACGGCCCCAGCGGCACGGCTCCCTGCCAGCGCCGCTGCCAGCCCTGTGGCCACACGGCCTCCTGCCCCGGCAGGGCTCAGCCCGGGCCCTTGCCGCCTGCTGCCGCCCCAGGGCACGGCTGCCAGAGGGCGGCAGCAGCCCCGAGGGCAGGCGGGGCTCCACGGCGCCGGGCCCGGATGCCGCTGCTGCAGCCGGGGCAGCAGCAGCCGGGGCCGGGGCCGAGCTGCGGCGGGCCGGGGAGGGAGCCCGGGCTCGTGGCTCACCCATGAACCGCATGGCTGCCTCTGGCAGGGACTCCTGTGGGTTCTCCAGGTAGGGCAGGGCCCGGCGCAGGTGCTCGGCTGCTCGGATCCTGTCGTCTGCCAGCTGGAGAGAGCGGCAGGAGGGAAGGGTTGGCGCGGGCTCAGCCCCTGGGCCGGGCTCTGGCCGCGCCCAGCCCCGGCCTCCCCTGCCCGCACGGCCCTGAGGCCCGGCCAGCAGCCGCTGGCGCCGGGCTCTGGAGGGGGCAGAGGGCCGGCTGCTGCCCGGGGAGCCGCGGTGCCGCCCCGTGCCCGCAGCCCCGCTGGGCCGGGACTCCACGGGCACCCGGCTCGGGGCCGCAGGAGCCTGGAGAAGAGCCCGCGGGGCCCAGGGAAGGCAGCGGCGTGTGGGGCGCAGGCTGGAGCCCCCGGGTGCAGCACTGGGCAGGGGCCACGGCTGCCAGCCCCGCGGCCATGGATCTTCTCCAGGCTGAGGCTGCCACTTCTCCAAGCCATCCTTACCTTGCAGTCATTGATAGTCAAGGGATGTTCCTTTGTCAGTAGCTCCTCAAGATCCCTCCTCTTCAGGAACTTGGCCGCACAATGCAGGGTTTCCCGAGAGGCCTGAAGAGCAGCAGAAATGCAGAGATGGCACCACAGCCCAGGGCACAAGGACCCGCATCCCTGTGCCAAGGCCTGGAGGAGGACGCAGCCTCCTCCTCCTCCTGCAGCAGGGCAGGAGGCAGCTGAGCCCCCGTCCCAAGGATGCACAAAACCTCACATTTGCCACACGCCGGTTCTCATCATGGCAGTAGAATAAAAGTAGGTACAGGCTCTTGTTGACAGTTGCCTTCAGGGGCTTTTTTCCCTCCTTCACTACCAACTCCATCACCTTACAGAAGAGGTCAATGGAGAGCAGTTGCATGTAGCTATTTTCCTAGAGGAAAGGAAAAAACCTAAGCATCAATTACTCCAGGCCCACCTAGGCAAAGGCCTGAAAATGCAGACAGCACAAGGTTTCTGGGCAGCACCCAATGCCTGTGGCTCGGGTTGCAGAACCTTACATTGTTAAAGAGCGCCAGCAGTGCCTCAGCCAGCTTTGGGGCGGTGGTGCTGGATACCAGGATGTCTTCGCTCTCCAGCATATTAGTAAAGACACGGAGGGTCAGGGCAACCACCACTCCATCTTCATCAGCCAGCAGATCCACAAAGCTTTCAGACAGGCAGCACATTCTTCTGGCCTGTGTGGAACACAAGGCTGCGCTGTGAAGCCGTGAACAGCTGCACCAGCGACAGCGCCCTGGCACTGCAAGCCCAGCCTGCTGCCGCAGGGCCCAGACACCAAAGGCCTGTCCCAAAGCACTCGGGCAGCTGAGGCAGGAGAGCTGGGAGCAGCTGCCTCAGCTCCTGAAGCCCAGCCAGGCCATTGGGCTGCTCTCCCCAGTGCAGCTTCAGCTGCTGGCCCCTTCTCACCATCAGGGGATCCTTGCTGAGCACCAGCAGGCCTTTGAGCGCCAGGCGACACCTCTTCCTGCACTCGATCCGCAGGTACCTGGACACGACCCTCAGGACCCAGCCACCACATTTAGTCCAGTCCAGGCACTCCAGAACCTGAAAGGCACAGGGCAGTGGTACAGGGTCCGGCTGGCAGGAGCCCAGAACTGCACAGGGCCAGCCCCAGGCAGCAGCAGCACAGGGCGCTGGTGCCATCCCAGGAGGCTAGGGATGCGGCTGCGAGAGGGCAGAGAGCTGGGAGGCAGCTCAGCCAGGCAGCGCTGCTCTTCAGGCTCACCTCCACAAGGAATGCCAGGAAAGGCAGATCGCAGCCTGGCTTCTCAATGCTGAGCAGTCGGAGCATGCGGGTTGCGATGCAGGAAGAGAAAGGGATCAAGACATGGCGCATCTCCCTGTCAGGGGCAAAAAGGAAGAAAGAGCCTGAGTAGGGGGGGGCACACTTTTCTCAGGACTGACTCCCAGAGGTGCAGTCTTTCCCCAGCATCCCTGGAGGGGACGTGGGTGCTTTGGGAGGTGGCCACTCCTGTGCACCCTCGTCTCCCAGCCTTTTCCAGTCTGCTCGGCCGTCCCTAAAGAGACGAGGCCCTCTGGCCACTGACCACAGGGACTGTGTGGGGCAGCCCGGGCACAGGGCACCAATTCCAGGGACAGCAGGGAGCAGGGGGTCTCACCTGGCCAGCAGAGCCACAGCATAGTACTGGGTATGAGCACAGAGCATGGTGTCCCAGCCATGCTTGGACTCCACAGCCATCACCTCATTCTCACACTGCAGCCGGCAGAGCAGGGTCTTCATGACCTGCACTGCAAACCTGTGTGCAGAGCAAAGCCCGGGTCACATTGGGAGCACTGGCACTGGCCACAAAGACATGGGAAGGACGGGAGGACGGAGACCTGTTGGGGTCGCTGGGAAGGTGGTGTTCCTCTCGGCACGCTCTCCAGAAGTGATCGACTTCCTGTGGTGGCATCTGCTGTGTGGTGACGACAACATGGAAAAGCAGAGCCACAAAGAGGCGGGAGGAAAAAAGGATCATTGCCTCGTGGCACTCAGGCACCTGGACAATCACCCACACCACCAGAGTTGCCTGCAAAAGAAGTTGCCAAGGAGAGCGCTCAGTGCGAGGTGTCCATGTGGCAGGGCCCCAGGGGAGACGCAGGGGGAGTAGCGGGCCTGGTGCCCCCTGAGCCTGCCCTTAGGCCAGGTTTCAGCCCAGGGCCTGAGGCAGGGAGAGGATGGAGAGCTGCTGGAGAGGCGACCTGGGGGTGAGCAAATGCCCAGAAACTCACAGCCAGAGCAAAGACGCCATCGTTGTCCCCATCCGAGGTGAATGTGCTGTGCAGAGGCCAATCCTCCATCACACAGAGCAGTGTTGGCAGAACCTTCTCCACTGTGGGACTCGATGAGCCTATGCTTCTCCAGATCATTGCAGCAGCTCTGTGGGATCAGAGCTCTGTGTCAGGGACATCTCAGCAACACTACCATGCCCTGTGCGGCTCTGGGGGCCGGGTGACAGAGCCCCGGTGCCCTGAAGGGCAGGGAGGGAGCACGGCAGCAGGCTCGGGAAACAGAGGGGCCCGAGGGTCCCGGACCTGTCTGCCGCTCTGGCAGAGCCCATTGCACAGGCCGTGCAGGGCCATGGTCCTAAAGGCCAGGGAGGCCTGAGCTCTCCAGGCAGGTGGGCCCATACCTGTCACATGTTGGGGCACAGCGCAGGAGGGTCAGCACCACGTCAGCTGGGTGTTCTTCAGCCAGCCTCACGATGTTCATGGGCAGCCTGGTATCCACATTTCCATGCGATGCAAGATTCTGGTGCATCTTCTTTACAATGGCTGGCACCTGGAAAGGGCATGGGGAAGACTTGGGCCGCTGTCTAGGAGAGCAACTTCACCAGCTTCCCCCAAGAATCGCTTCCCTTCCTGCCACGCTGTGCCGGCCTCAAAGGCTGAGGGGGCCCAGTGGCCGCGTGGCTGGAGATGACACACAATCCTGGGAAGCCTCTAGCCCCGGCCCCAGGCTGTTTACCTGCTGCTCAGAAGAAATACCACTCTTCTGGATAAAATCCACAGCGGGAGCAGGAATGGCAGTGGGAGTGGCCGTGGCGCCAGTATCTCTGATGCCCTGAGTCTCTCCAGTGTCAGCCGTTTGGAGGGCCACATCCTCAGCCACTGCCTTGTCAGCCTTTGCCCTTTGATTATTCAATGCAGTGTCAAAATTTTCTAATGGCTCAGCCAAATCCGTGTTGACATCAGGCTCTGCCCTGGCCTCCGTCGTCCCACAGTCAGGCTCAGCTGAGCCCTCAGCTGCCGTGCTGCTGGTGTTTCTACGCCGTATGCGCAGGAATTCTCGGATCATCTGCAGGAGAACAAAGGACAGGGAAGAGAGACGTGTTCCATGGAGTGCTCCAAGCGCGGTGCTCGGCTGAGCAGTGACAGCAGGCCCAGCCCAGGCGGGGATGGCTGCAGGTACCTTCAGTGTCCTGCGGAAGCTTCCACCGGCAGGCCTCTGCTCTTGTGTGCCGTCCGTGGCTGCATCTGGCAAAGAGCGAGAGCAGCCAGAGCTGAGGGGCTGCGGGAGAGGCCGGAGAACACAGCCCAGCCCTGCCCTCCCCAGGCTGCGATAGGGACGGGATGGGATGGGGCCACGTTGGCTGCAGCCATCAGCCCTGTGGCCCAGCTCTGCCACTCACCATCCTGTAGTGTCTGGAACCGCTCGCGCTCTTCAGGCTCTTGTGCTGGGGTAGCTCCAGGGCCTTTGCTTTTTTTCCCCCTGAACACTTTGGACAGGCCGAGAAATCTGCCCGCCATGCCACAGCACCTTTCAAGAGAGATGCCTCAGGAAAGCACTGAGGCAACAAGTTGTGCACTTGCGCCTTGAAAGCACCTGTGGCAGAAGAAGCCTCAGGAAGGCTGCAGGACAGCAAGTCCTGCACTCTGGTCCCAAGGGCTCCTGCCACAATGACAGGAGGTTCCTCGTAGACGATTCAAGTCACCAAATCCCACAGTCCGGCCTGGAGGCCACAGGCCACAGGGATAAGAGATGACTTGGAAAACCTCCGAGTCACCAAGTCGTGCAGTCTGGCCGTGAGGTCAGCTGCACGAGTCACTCCTTGTAGAAGCTCTGGGTCAGGCACAAACGAGTGCGCTGTGCGGGGGCTCCTCACAGCACCGCTCTGGCGCGTCCTGTCCCGTCGCCTGCTCCAAGGAATGTGGCCTGGCTGCGTCACCGCCAGCACCTATGTCACCACGTGTCACAAAGGGTCCTTGGACACCCTGTGCCATTCCAAGCCACGGTGACCGCGCTGCTGCACCGCGTCACAAAGGGCCAATGCACACACTGCCACCTGCCCTGGGGCCGCTCCCAGCCCAGCCAAAGTGGCCCAGGTTGGAAGGAACCCCTCACCCCAAGTGTCTAAGACAGCCCTGAGACAGCATCTTTTGCAGCGGCTCAATCCTTGGGCAAACGCTGCCCTGCTCTGCGGGTCCAGGGCAGCAGAAGGAGCCCCCAGGGCCGCCGACGCAGCCGCAGCGGGAAGGGCACGGGGCCTCGCACAGAAGTTGGCACGGCCTCCCTGGGACACGTCCCAGCCGGTGGCCGTCCTAAACCCGCGGGTGTGACACAGATGAGGAACCTGTGGGCCGGGGCACGGACGCTGCTCTGACCCCTGGGGCCAGGGCAGCGCTGAAATCGGCAGGCGTGACGGAGCCCCCGCCCAAGCAGAGCTGCCGCCCCCCGAGCCCTGGCAACGCTGGTGCCATCTCCTGCCCCAGAGACCTGTGCCCCGGGGCGCTTCTCTGCCACAGGGCAGCCAAAGCCAACGGGCCCTGGCGGCTGGGCTCCTTCCTACAGGGGATGTTGGCAGGAGCACCTGGAGCAAGTGCTGGCAACACTTGGTCTCTGTCAGAAGCTCTTACTCCATGCTGAAATTGTTTTCTACTTGGAGTGATTTCCTGAAGCACAAAATCACCCTGGCAGCAGAGGCATAGAAGGAGTTGGCATTTAAGAATCCTCAATTCAGGAAAGCTTTTCTTCCCGTTACTCAACTCAAGTAGTTGCAAAAAGTTGCCAACTTCCTAAATTTATAGCAATGGCCTGAGAACCTGATAGATTTGCAAGCTTCCTTCCCATCTCAAAGCAGTGTTAGAAATGATCAGAGCCAATTTCCAAACTCAAAGATTTAGTTAACAAATTTGAAAAGCAATTTCGGGAAATGCTACGATAAATCAGGACAACATGGATCGAATGTTGGGTGGCCAATCCGGGAGCAGAAAAGGGTGCCTCTCCGTAGTACTGCCCACAAATTCGGGGTCTCGGGGGAGGTGTTTTCGACCATTGTTCTACCCTGAGGCGAAAACAAGATGGTAACAAAGAACCCGAAGAACATGACACCGTGTACATAAGAGAATCATTGAAATGTCTGGTGTCCGCAAGGGATATCTGAAAGAGTTTCCTGAGAAATTGAAAAGACGTCTGCATGAAAAGTCTCCGAATCTTCTGTCAGAAGGTTTCTGCCGCCCTCCGCCCAGATTGGTATGGGATCTCCTGATGAACTGTGAAGATGTGGTCAGCCCATGCTTCATGGGCCCTTTCCCGCTTATCTCTCTGGCAGATGTCCAGGTAACACCTTAGGACAGTGAAAAGACTGTGGTATGCAAAGAGAGGCCCTGGAAGTGTTTCCAGCAATTCAGGGGATTTTACCTTCCACTGCAAAGTTTTAAGACACACAATTTTAATCCAGCAATTTAATACTTTGTATCTATTACAGCAGCAACACATCTGCCTTAAGGTCATCCACTGAATGTCGCTTTGCAAAGCAGAAGACCACACAGAGGAAAAATAAAGACCTTACTTTGGATTCAAACATTTTTCTAGGAAGGCATGGAAAGAGCCTAATTCTCTTAAGGAATCAAAGCTCTCCAGGAATGAAAGTCCACTCAGTGTTACAAAAGTAGCCCAAACAAATGAGTAGATTGCAAAAGGGCTAATCCTCCCCCTGCTCCAGATATGGAAGTGGCCAAAAAAGTAGAGCTCTCCCCTCTTCTTCTCTGCAGGAGAAGCAGGATGACTAAGAGAAAAAGTCCCAGCTATTCCTTCAGTCCTCCATCACCAAAGCTGTGCCATAGCACAGGTGCTGCCTTCAAAGTGACCCCAGTTCCAGCCTAGACCTCTCACCTTCCAGACAACTCCTTCCCCAACACGCCCAGCAACAGCAACCCCAGCTCAACACCCTGCCAAGACCCGCAGCTGGCCCCATGCCTGCGCAGAGCTTTGCCACCCCCTGGTTCCCTGCACGTGCCGTGGCATGGCACTCAGGAGGATGTGCTCCAAGGCCTTCCCCGCTAGCAAGCTCAGGCTGCCAGGCCTACGGTTCCTGGATCATCCTTCCCACCCACCCTTCCCGTGCACCGCTGGTCCATTTGCGCTCAGCTCCGACTTGGCCGCTTCAGCAGGACTGCTGCTAAAGGATGGAGAGCAGCCCGGCAAGCTCCTTCTCCAGCTCCCTCTTTACTCTCGGGGCAGGTAGAACATGCCACAGGAAAGCAAGCAGTGCCAAAAGACATGGGCCAGCATCAGGCACATTGAGGAATGAAACAAGGCCTTTGTTCGATGGAAGGAAGCACAAGCAATTGACAGAAGTGAAGAGGACTTAGCACAGATATCCAGAAGTCCTTAGCACCAGTGAACATCAGAAAAACCTGGAAGCCTAACTTGACATGAGAGTGACTTGACAAAAAGCTTGAGACATAGCCTTTGGGAAGACCTAAGGGCAGCTACAGAATCAGCCCTGTGCAGGGAAGGCATGAGGAAGATGAGCTGCTTTGGTGCGCTGAGACTCCTCCTGGCCAGCAGGTGGACATTAACTTCAGGTCTAGGATTCTGACGCAATGTGTTTCCTTCTAAGCCCCTGCCTATGGAATCACCTCAGCAGTCTAAAGACGGAAGGGATTTTTGATAGAATTCCTACAGAAACCCACTGAAATTTGGACGTGGCGAAGAAGCCTTGTGCTGGGGTGCAGAGCCCTAACCTCCTGCCAATAAAAGAGCTCTTGGTGGACAATGCATTTGTCTGCTGATTTCATTGAATTCTAGAGACCTCTCAGGACTGCTCTATCCTGAGGGAAGGCCCTTGGCCTTGAGCTGTAGGCACCCGCGCAAGCTTCAAATCAGCTCCCTCAGCTTCCAGGACCTCTCTTGGCCGGCATCCTGACGGGGAGGCAGGACCGCTGCCAGGCACTGCTGGGACCCAGCAGGACAGGACCGGCTGTCTCGTGTCCACGTAGCACCCCCTGACACAGCCAGGGTCATCCCGAAAGCAGACAAGGCTCACGTGTCAGTGGAGAGGGGCAAGGAGCGCTGGGCTCCTCTCAGGGTGTCTCAGCTGGGCCTGCTCCACAAGACGCCCCCATTTGAAGGCCTGCTAATGCCCAGCTGCCAGAAATGCCTGCCTTGTTCTCTCCAAGATGCAGAGGAAGAGGCAGGGAGCAGGGCGCCTTGGGAGGCAAAACTTCCAAGCCTTTTCTGAGGCCACGCACACACCAAGAGCAGCCAAGACTCTCCCTGCTGCCTGGCCCACACAGCCCAGCTCGGTGCTGGCCCTCTGGGCCGCAGCAGCCTCCAGCAAGCAAGAGGCAAATGCATATTGCCAAGAGTTGAAGCACAGCAGACAGGTAAGACGTGAGACGTGTGTGCTGGAAGGCCTTTGAATTCACAGCTCTCCAAGACAGCTTTGGGGCTGGCAGCTGGACAGAGATGCTCCTGCTCACACCTTGTCACAATCCGCTTACACAAGCCGGGTTCGTTTTAGGGGTCTCAGAGCGCAAAAGACACTGTGGGGGACAAACTCAGTTTACTCAATCACAAATGCACCTTTATTTAGTGCCAACAAATGCGATAGTGGGGAGAGAAAATAGTAAGAAAGACAGAAAGGAGGGGAAGGGGATTATAGCTTCCAACATGGAGGTTCGAGTCCTCAAGGCTTTTGAAGATGCCTATAGACGTGTTCTTCTCCAGTGGGGATATCTCAAAAGTGAGCGAGGGTCTCCAGGGTTTTTATAGTCCTCTCCGAAGCAACAGGCAGTTGGCCAAACAGGTGGGGGAAATCATTGCAGTGTGTTCACTTAGAGAACTCAGAACAAGTCGGTCATCAGCAGGTACAGTGTCAACCAGTACAAGTCAGCAGGCGCAGTCACTTCACCGTGACTTGCCCATTGTTTCTGCTCAGGTTCTGATGTTCTGATATGGATGCTGGGTTTTTCCATCGAACACACCTGCAGGCAGCACTTGGCCGACATCCCACCTCAGCCAGGCCAGAACTTCAATGTTGAGATTTTAAAGTCCCTTTTAGGGGTTTCAGTCTCTGTCCGTGACGATGGTTGTGAGGCAGATGAGGGAACTTCAGGCCATCTTGTACACCACCCCGTGACTCACAATTGTCGTCAAGAGAGCTCCTTCAGCAGGGTTCCGTAGTCTTGCAAAGTCTTCAGGACTCATCCATGTTAGTAGCATATCCTGGAAAAAACAGAGACAGTAGAGAGCGTGTATGAAAGAGAGAGAGAGTGAGAGAGAGAGAGAGAGAGAGAGTAAGAGAGAGAGAGAGAGAGGAGAAATAGGAAAAGGAAATAGAAACAAAACAAATCAATCAATATTGATTAAAACAATTTCATCAAAATAATCAAAACAAATCATCAAATTCCTTAAAGTTATAACAATTTTCAAACAAAAGCTTAATTTTGATTACAATATAACATAATTAAAACAAACAACAATAATCAAAACAAGCAACCAACTAGTTCAAATTAAGCTGCTGTTGGAGGTCTAATTTTCACTCTTAGGGTAGTACGTCTTGTGTCAATAACTTTGGGAGTGTCTCTTGCAAAAGGGGTATTGATTAAACTGTGCGCTTCCATTATAGATGCCAAGTGGGTTAACTTCTTCATCATTTTCCAATTTAGGATGTATAAAATGATTGCTAAGACAAAACCAATCAAAACCAAAACCGAAAGAACAACAGGGGGGTGACACACTCTGTTCAGGATACCTGTGGCAGCAGGTGACCACCCAAAAAGGATATCCCACCACCTGTATTCAGCATCTTTTTTGACCCTTTCTAAAACACAATGTATTTCTTTCACATCATGATGGACTGTCACCAAAGTGTTCTGTCCATTTTTCTTGACCTTTTCCAAAATTCCTACTAAGTCTTCGTGAAGCAACAATTGCTTAATTAAAGTCAGATTCATTCCAATGGGGGCAGATGTTATCCGGTGAAACAGGGTAAAATGTGATTGTAAAATGTGATAGCATGTAACTGGGGCTGAGCAAGAAAAGTCACATCCTGTAATTGGGGTAAAATTGCAGACACAAAAATTTGAGTGATTTTTAAGATTCACTCCTATTTCTTCTACAAACACTACATCACAAGCAGTCCTTACACAAGCACGTCCATTGCCTATATACACAAGCACTCTTTCAGGACTTTCGTTAGGGTGTACTTCAAAATGACAAATAGTTTGCTCTGTGTCCAAACAAATGTCTTGAGCTATGATTGCATTACTCTCACAGATGAACCCTTGTTTTTCACAGACAATACATGACTCTAAATTAACAGTTTGCCATTTCTCACCATTTTGATAGGCCTATTCCCTATGCTCGGAAAGATAGAGGACAGCTCTATCATGATTCAGTCCTAATGCAATGATGGGGAATATCGAGTGCAAAAAGGCATTACATATGGTTAACACAAAAGCTGTGACTGTTGGTATTGGGGTTACAAGTAAAGTTCACCAACTTCCACCAGGATTGGAATTCCTTTTCAAAATCATTTGCATTGTCCCAAATTATTTTCTGAATTTCAGTAGGAAAAGTGCCTTCTTTTCCTTCCCTTATGATTGAGGCAACAACTGTCTGCATCCAAAGGTGTGTCTGGGTGCAGCTAAGAGCCAAAGAAACATTGTTTTGTGTAGCACCAAGTGCATCGATTAACATTTTGTGATCATTCACATTCACCTTTTCCCAATTTGATAATGTGTTTGATAGCAACCACTGATGTGTCCCCAAAACCAATAAGGACAACTGCAATGGTTGTTGTAATTCGGTCAAATCCCTAGTTGTAGAAGCCAATTTGTTCATTAATACCTCTAAATCAATACTGTTCAAAATTCCCAATTTAAGATATTTATCATGGTTTATATGGCCTTCATGTCCCTCGGAGTTCTCCTGTAAAAAGTAAGCACAAGAGAATCTGCCACCAGAAGGCAGAAAGTTAGAATAATGGAAATTCTCCAATGTGCATTTATTCAATACTCTTTCCCTAGAGCATCAAAGGTTACCCATGTGTATTTATTCAGAGGGGTTTTTAGCACTAGTGGTACCTCTCCCTCCGTGGGGAGGTCCACCAAAACAGGTTGTCCAGGGTAACGTGCTGGATTCTTGGAATCACTTGGTCCCCGTAGTGAGGGAACTATGCTTGGAGCTGTTGGGCCAAAAGGAAAAGCATCAGTAAACCAAGGATTTGCTGACTGTTCGGGGGAAAAGGGAGGGGCTATAACTGAGGCAGGTTTGTCTTGGATGCTATCCAAGTTTTCTGCTTCTTGTACTGCCAGTTTTTCCACAGCTCCTTCAGTTATTGAGAAGATGTTACAATAATGTTCAATCTGAGCATACCACTTTCTTACTGAGGCTGTCTGGGCCACCCCATCAGGTGGGGGAGTCCCAGTAGTGACTGACTTAAAAACTTGGAAAGGTCTTCTCCAAACAATTGGTTGTTGTGGTACAATCTTCTCTACTTCTGTCAGAGCTAGGCTAACCACAAGCAAGCCTTTTTCCCAGGTAGTATACCTCTTTTCAGCATCTCTGAAACCACGGGAATAAAAACCAACAGGCCATGTCGGACCCTCAGGACCCCACTGCCATATGTGTACTGACAACCCTGAGGAAGCAAATCCCCATTCTACCTGAAAAGGATCTGTTGGGTGGATAGGGCCTAGGGCCTGATGAGCTGTGGCTCCAAAAATCAACAACTGTGATGCCTTTTCCTGAGAAGGGCTCCAGTCCCATTTTACTCCCTTTCTCAACAAATCATAAAGAGGTCTGGCAATTATGGAAAAATCTGGAATGTGTTTTCCCCAAAACACTAATAATCCCAAGGCATGCTGTAGATCTTTCCTGGACTCAGGCACTTTAATTTGATCTGAGGAGGTTAGGGTGTCAGGTGGGATACATGTCAGACCTCCTTTCCACCGGATACCCTGAAATTTTACTTCTTGAAAAGGCTTTTGTAGTCTCTCTAAGGGGACCTGCAAACCAAGGCTTTCTAAGTGGGAAGTTATTTTCTGTTGAACACCCCCACTTGCTGTGTTTTATTGTTAAAACTTGTGCTAGGGAGTGCTGTGGCTTGTTGCCCAAGGCTTGTGGAAGAGGAGGTGCGCTGGGTTGTCGGTTGGATGATTCCGACACAATAGGTTTGGGACAGGGCCAATTAGAAATTATTTTCGCCAATTTATCATACGGCTATTTATCCATTACTCTCGTGGAACTCCCCTTTTCAGTCCTAGCAACCACAGCTGCTGCCGGTTGCAAATTTGTTTTCCCTTTTCTGGGTTTTCATTCGGAGAAGCAATGTGCCTGACTCCTCTGGGTTTTTCTTGTTTGTCCTCTGAGTACTTCACTGGTCCATATTTTCTACTGTAACTTATTAACTCTTCTGCTACCTCACTCCATGTCCCAACTTTATGACTGCTGTTACATTGTGATCTAGGAGTTGTGAAAGGTGAGAAGTCAGTGGAACCAGTTTGATCTCTTGTATGTCCAAGAAATCTTTCAAGTCTATCTACCGGAGAGATAGATGCTATTGTTTTCTGAAGAATTGCTGTTGGTTTAAGAGACTCTGGCAAACCTCCAATTAGGGGGGGTCATAATCTCAGGTTTTACAGGCTGTTGCAATGGTGACTCATAGCCAGGGATTAATTTCCATTCATGTATCATTTGCAAGCACGCCGCTTGGTGTATGTTTTCTAGGAGTTGGTCTGAGGTGCCAACTATTGCCAGAGGGTCGCCCCTCTCAAGGGGGTTTAACCCCCCTGCCCAGTAAGCTGCGCGCTGTGTCAGGGACCATGGAGCAGGCGTATTTCCTGTTGTTAAGAAAACTCCATGTCCCCAATAGCCACTTGCTTCTTGTTCACTTAATTTAATTTGGTCACCCACAGTGAGTGAGACTCTAAAAACATACTCCGTCTCTGATTCACTAGGGAGGCGGGAGTATTCTTTCTTTAATTGAGCTAATTCAGTGGCTGTGTATGGTATTTCTTTGGTGGTTAATTGAGCTAATTCAGTGGCTGTGTATGGTATTTCTTTGGTGGTTATGTGGGGATCATGATCCTCTTCATTTATATAATTATATTCTGTTTTAATGAGAGGTCTCAAGTTGGAGCAACAGTGTTCCCCACAATTTTGCATGTGTACTAATTCTTTCTGAGGATATATTCGTTTAAGGCTGTATGTCTCCTTTCCTTCTATTTCTGTGGGTGAATCTGCAGATTTTAAGTTTTTACTTCGCCCTTCTGCAAGGGAAATCTGCAGCAAATAATTCTGATTTCTTTCCTGTTCTAATTGCTCTTTCAAAGCTTCTACCATATTTAGCAGGGATTCTATTACTGTTTTTTCTTCACTTACCTGTTCAAAACGGGTTTCTATGGCTGCCGAAAGGCAGGCCCCCAAAACTGAGCAAAGAATGCTTTTATTTCTGCCCAGTTTGTATCTAGCATCATGTTGCAAAGAATATATTCTATCTACAATGTTTTCAAAGTTAAACCAATTATTCTGTGCCCACCTTTCTCCGTCTAGAGAAAGTCTAGCACCATGTTTTGCTAACAAGGCATAAAATGCATACTTATCTTTTTCATTCATTTTGTGAAGGGACCAAAACCACTCTCAGGGAGGTACTCTTCAAGTTACACCAAAGGCACAGCTAAAACGGTGTTTCCCTTCACTTCCCTGGAATGGGCGAGGAGACCAAAACTGCCTGGGAGGTTCACCTTAGTTACAAATAGTTGTCTCCTCAACTACACCAAGCAGCCCAAAACACAAAAACTAACTGCAGTCCCATCTTTTGCACAATGAGATCTTTCTGAGAAATCCTGATGACAGGGAGTGCTATTCGCCTGGGTGTATACAGTTTGCGGGAATTTTCCCTCGCCCCCCTTGCTTTCTAACAGCGCTCACCGAAGTGGCGTGCTAGGTGCTGCTGAGACGAGGGTCCTTCCCCTTTTACAAACGATATAAAACCCGCAACCCCTCTGTCCATCAAGACCCTGTCCGTGACACCAATTTAATGTCACGATCCGCTCACAGAAGCGGCGTTTGTGATGGTCCGTTTTAGGGATCTCAGAGCGCAAAAGACACAGCGGGGGACAAACTCAGTTTACTCAACCACAAATGCACCTTTATTTAGTGCCAACAAAGGCAATAATGGGGAGAGAAAAGAGAACAGTAAGAAAGACAGAAAAAGAGGGGAAAGGGATTATAGCTAGGATTAACGTGGAGGGTCAAGTCTTCGAGGCTTTTGAAGATGCCTATAGACGCGAGTGTCTCCAGTGGGGTGATCACAAAGTCTGTGGTTAACTCAGGGCTCCTTAGAGTCCTCTCCGAAGCGACAGGCAGTTGGCCAAACAGGTGGGGGAAATCATTGCAGTGTGTTCATTAAGAGAACTCAGAACAAGTCGGCCGTCAGCAGGTACAGTGACAACCAGTACAAGTCAGCAGGCGCAGTCACTTCACCTTGACTTGCCCAGTGTTTCTGCTCAGGTTCTGATGTTCCCATATGGATGCTGGGTTTTTCCATCGAACACACCTGCAGGCAGCACTTGGCCAACATCCCACCTCAGCCAGGCCAGAACTCCTGTGTTGAGATTTTAAAGTCCCTTTTAGGGGTTTCAATCTCTGTCCTTGAGGATAGTCGTTAGGCAGATGAGGGATCTTCAGACCGTCTCTAACACAGAGATGTCGCAGCACAGCTGGTCTGTAGCTGGACAAAATAAATCTGGTCATAAATCCAATTGGGCTAACCTGGCTTGTTCTAGAAACAAATCCCTAGGTCAACAATTGAACTCAAGCAGAGACCTCAGACAACCCCATCCGAGCCCTGGATGCAAACATATCACTGGCCAGAGAGCTGGGCAGTGCAGAGATCCCAACTAATCAGCTATCCAAGCCTGGGAAATTCAAAGCCCCTCTAAAAAGAAGCTGTGAACAATAAAAGGAGCTGTTTGCTGACAACCTTTGGTGCGTGCTGTGTCATGTGCCTGTCTCCAACCCACGACCCTCACGTAACAGGAGAATTCTGTAAAACGCTAATTGCAGTGGGTTTAGGATGAGGTCAGGCTCAGTGGGAATGCCCAGGTTTGGGAATACAGCTAGAGAGCCAAGCTGGGAGCACTGCTTGGAATTGGCTGGTGTGAGCAGCAGGAATGTTGCTGGCTGGAACATTTTGAAGAGCTGGAGAAAAGAAGCGTTTTGTGGAAGGCCACCAGCTGCCCTTTGCCAGCAGCAGAAGGTGTGAAGGTCCTCTTTGAGGGCCGTCTCTGCACAAGGACAGCCTGGCCTTCTCCAGTACCCAACCATCTTTCAGGCTTTTGGGCTGGCCTTGTCCCTCACTCTGGAGAAGCAGCTTGCTCTTGGAACTCACACATGCACAGTTTCTGGCTGGATTACTTTGTCTTACCACAGACAGCCCTGGAGACAACACTGCATTGAGGCTCAATCCGCAATAAAAGGGGATTTTGTTCCAGCTTTTGTTCCTCGCACCAGTGAGCAGCAAGCACACCTGGGCCTCCTTCAGGTCTCTGTGTGGGCTGGTAGTCAGCTTCTGTTGGCAATTTAAAGCTTTTCCTCTACTTTTGGCAGCAAAGAATGAAGCATACCCAGGTGCACCCAACCCCAAGTTTCACTCTAAAAAATGACAAATTTCATTCTCCTCTATTCAAGCCGTCAAGAAAACAAACTTTCTTGAGTGAGCTGGGCACAGTGTCCTCCAAGACCATTCACGAGTAGGACATGTTCCAGGGGAAGACTGGCAAACCCAGAGTTTACCCATGCTTAGGAAACCTTTGCAAAACCTTCCCACCTCTAGTGGTGTTGCAGCCTCCTGAGCTCCTGGAGGCCCCAGTCCCCTCAGGCACAGTTTGGACAGGAGGGGGACGGTTCAGTTTCTGAGACGTGGAGACAGGAGAAGGAACAGGCTGCAAACACTGGTACAAGGGCAGGGCTGCTTCCATTTATGGTGCCATGTGGCAGCACAGAACCTTTGATTGAATGTGTGGGAGGTGCTGAAGGGCAAAAATTCTCAGTGATAAGGACATCTTCACTTATCATAGCAAGGGAAGTGAAAGAGAAAGTGCAATCTATCTTTCATGGAAGCTGTTCAGTTTTTAACAGATTATTTTTGCTGAAGACATGCCTAGGCAATGGTGATTTTAGAGCATTTTGTGACTCTCATAGTTATCCTCACACCGGTTTTGCCACATTTTCTCTCTTTTCTTTCCTGGTGAAGGATTTCTCCTGCCCAGCTGGCTTCTGGTTGGAGTTCTACACTCTGGAGTCCCCGAGTTTTCTCAGCAGCCTTTGCAGCGAGTTCTCAGCCAACGTGTGGCTCTGCTGCCATCCCAAATCTGTGCCTGCCTTGCCCAGCCAGGGCGCAAGTGGGGCATGTGCTGGGCATGGCTGGAGAATTGCAGGGACAAAGTCCTCCAGTGTTGTCATGTTCCGCCTGGTTGGCTCAAACCTTGTCACTCCACATTGAACCCTGCCCCTATTGCTTTGGTATTGGCTCCTGCCCCCAAAACTCCTCCCTTGGCCCTTCCCCTTCCAAGCTACTGCAAAGGCACTGTGAGGGGTTCTGCTTCCTGCTCGGGGTTAGAGTTGGAGTTTGCCTCAGGAAACGATCCTCAGAGGGGCACAGCTCCCGGGCCCTGCGGGCAGAGCTGCCTTGCCCAAGGACAGCCGCTGTGGCGGCCGGGGCAGCTGCACGGCCCAGGGCCAAAGCCCCGCGGCACCCTCAGTCCAGCCCGCCTGACCGGCCCTGCGGCCTCACCTGGGCTCGGGGCTAGCAGCAGCAGCTCCCTGCTCACTGCTGGAGCTGGTGGCCTTCAGCTTCTCCCCGCTGCCTCCTGTCAGTCCCTGCCTGTCCTCAAGGTCGGCAGGGCAGCCGTGGCCAAAGTGGAGCCTCTGGAATTGGTTCCACGGCCTGGCAGAGCTGCCCCCTCAGCCCCCTGTGTCTCCCCGTCCTTCAGCAGCTCCTCAGGGGACAGCGCCGGGGGCCACCGGCAGCTCCCAACGCTCCAGGGACACCCGGGGCTGGAACTGCTGCTCCGCCCGGCCCGGCCGCCAGCTGGGGCTGGGCACAGCAACAGGGGGCACAGGGGGCACAGGGGGAAAAACAAGAGCTGAAACAGGCAGCCGAGGAGGGAAAGAGGTGAAAATGCAGCCTAGGCCTACACAGACATCAGTCTCTCCGTCGGTATCAATTCACAGACCATCACAGAGCGTTTGCTTTGTGATGTCAGGGCACGGTTGCCACGTGGTCGTGGTGACATCTGAGGTTGTCTTGGTGCACGGAAGGCCTCAGGGGTGTCAGAGCAGCTCTTGAGCTTGCTCAGCACAGGAGCTTTTGTCCTGCGCTTGAGTCTTTTGTCAGTGGGCAGCTGAACACGGAGAGTAGCCTTGCTGTTCTTTAGTGTTAGAGTTTGCAAACTTGCACAGCAGCTGCCACAATGATTGGGCAGCTTGCAGCTGTAGTTTTCTCTGTTTATGGAGTCGGATATTCCTGCTATTTCCTGACACAGCTGGCAGGTAAGTAGAGGTTTCCCCTGGGTGTCACCTAACCTGGCTTTTGTATGTCTTCCTGCTCTTTCTTAGTGACTGAGTTTATTTGGAAACAGAAAGGCCATTTGGATGCCGCTTGGGTGAAGCGCTGTCAACACGTTCAGCTCAAAAGGGGGTGTCTGTAGCCAGGGCTGTGCGGGCAGCATTTGCAAGGGAGCCTGCAGGGGTTGTGTTCCCTCCATGAGAGAGTGTGTGGCAGCAGAGTCTGTCATTTCCTCCCTTTGCTGGGTCAAGCGGGACAACTTTGAAAATGTGGACTGGGAGGCCTTCTTGGAAGGTGCTGTAAAAATGCTCTGGTTGTCTCCAGCGTTGTCAAAAAATCTGGTTTATTTTCCCTTGCCCACTGCAGGTCACCTGAGCCGAGTGTTCAGAGGTTCTGATCCTGAGGTGAGTAAGAAAGGAACATTTGATGTTCCTGGCGTTTAAGAATTGTGCAGCAAGCTGTCAGCTTGGCCTGTGGCAGTAGAGTGCAGAGGACCAGATGAGCAGGCTGCAAGAAAATCCATTTCCATGTCTGCAGCAGCAAGAGCAAAGGCGTCACTGGCTATTTCCTAATTTTCCATTTCCTCATTTTCCATTGCAGAGCTTTAAAAGAGCTAAAAGCCCAGTTTTGCAGGGAGAAAGTTGCCCCCACATAGTAGCCAAGGGGGGAAAATCTAATTCAGAGCAATTGGCAGCACAGTTGAATCAGCCTATTTGAATTTAGTCTGAGTGACTTAGAATCCCATTGCTCTTAAGGTCGATGATTTGTGCTTAGTACAGGCGGTTTGAGGGCTGAAGAGAAGGAAGCTTATAAATGAGCCTGTATCTCACCGTCCTCTCTGTCCACAGATCACAGAAGCAAGAGCAGACTCTCCTCTGGCTCCCTCTGCTCCTGCAGAAGAGGCCAACGAGGAGCCAAATGACCACAGGCCTCCAGCAGCGGTCACACCACAGCTGGAACTTTCCCAGACAGTAAGTGCCACTTCTGGAGGGTGCTGTCTTTAGTGCAAGGCAGAGGTGCAAGTTTCTGCCCAGCCAGCTCTCGCTGCTGCTGGCTGAGGATGCTGAGTGCTGCAGTGCTGCCAGGACCTAGGGTCTCCCCCCAGCCAGTGACAGCTGGGCAATGGGCTTTGATCTGCCACGTTGAGTCACCAAAGGGCTGGTGCTCCGCGTGAGCATCTGGCTCAGCGAAGCTCTATGCCTTGGCTTCTGCAGAGCTATAGCCCAAGGGCGCACGGGCTCCTTCTGGAAGTCAAGAGATTTTGTTTGTTTGTTTTCCTACTTGGGACACCTGTGTTTGGCTTCTGGAAAGTTTCTGTAGTTTTCTCGAGTCGTTCATCACTTCTACAGAGTCTTTTGGGCACTCCAGTTGTGCCCAGCCTTGTCACGTGCAGAGATCGGCACTGGGAAAGGAGGTTGGCAGTGGAAGCAGAGGTGGGCAGGGACACAGAAAGAAGTGGCTGAGCGAATGTGATTTTGAGGCTGAAAGAGGAAAAAGCTGAGCCTGATGGCAGCTCCCTGTCACTTGCTCTGCGTTTGTGTGTGCAGAATCTCAAGGCAGAGCCACAAGCAGAGCTGCCTGAAGCTCAGAGTGACATCAAGGCAGTGAAGAGGAGGAACACAGAAGACATGATGGAGATTCATCCTCAAGAGGAGATGCATCTCCATCAGCAGAGGGGACATCAACAAGCTCAGGTGAGTGAGAGAGGTGAAGCTACTCCAATGAGGAAACATCCTCTCTCACTTTATTTTCAGAATGACAAGGAACAGCTGCAAGCAGGGCTGCAGGAAATGGAGGCTAGGGTCAAGGCAAAAGAGAAGAGGATGGAGCAAGAAATGAAAACAATGAGAGACATACTCAATGCCCTCCGTCAAAATCTTCAAAAGCAAGTGAGTGAAACAGCAATAACTGCCACAGTCACCAAGCTGGTGCTTTCTGCCCTTCTTGCCTTTCCACTGCAGAGCAGCAGGCAAATGGGGTGATGCCTCTGAGGGCCATCCTGCTGTAGTGTCTGTGGCAGCCATTCTAAAGGACATTTCCTGGTATCTTGAATCTCGACTGCTGCCCTGGACAATGGAAGTAGTCCTTTGGCCTTTTGGCCAGCAGTCATCCAAACTGACTCCTGCTGGCCTCTTCTCGCTCTCCTCGTTTCTTGTGGTGTTTTAACAGTGGAACGTGGATCCCAAGATGGAGGATGGAAACAAGCTGTCTGTAGCCCTTGTAAATCTCTTCTTTCCCTTTGCTCACAGCTGATGACTCTTGGCTAACAGGGACAAGCTGTAGCCTCTGACTGCTTTGTTCTCTTTGACTCGAGGTGGAAGTGTTGACATCTGGCCAGGCAGCCTGCAAAGGCCTCCTGCAAATGGCTGAGAAGGAGGAGCCCCAGGATTGGTGTGAGCCACAGGAACTGCCTCCACCAGAAGTGCTGCCGGTTGAGAATGACCTGAACGTGGTGGAGGACAAGAGCACTCCGTGGGGGGAGGTAGAACATTTGAACCGGGAGCTGCAAGTGTGTCTGCAGCCCTTGGAGGGGGAAAAGAGGGAGGAAGTGCAATATGGTCCTTGGGAAGAAGTGGAATATGGTCCATGTGGCAGTCGTCCTTCAGAAAATCCCTGGAAATGGAAGATGAATCTGGCCATGAACTCCAGTAAAACCAGCCTTTGGCTTTGGCCCATCCAGTCAAAGAGAAGTGGACGTGCAAAAAATCCATTTTAAGAGCCCTGCGTGTGGCAGGCTGACAGCATCTTCCTAAGGGCTTGCATTTGGGACGGCATCTCAGGGTCATCTCCGCCAGCCACGTTTCTGAACCAAACTCATTTCTTCTCCCAGATCTACACAGGCTCTTGCACTAAACCTGCTGCAGCAGGAGCATTGTGTCAAAGAGCCTTTGCTCCCCAAGCCGAGAAGGTGAGCCCGGGCAGTCGGTTCATCTGCAGCGCTGACACAGCTGCTGCTCAGCAACAGCAGATCGAGGAGGACTCCCTGGAGCTACTGAGTACGTCTTGTGTATTTCTTGTCTGAGGGACGGTGTCTTGTGTGCATGTGGCAGCGTAGCTGGACCAAGTGGTCCTCCTCAGTCTGATATCACAGGGACAGTTAGGATTCTCCATAGGAACTTGTGTAGAAAATCAGTCTCTGCTGGCCATCTGTGCTTCAGAGCTGTCTGTCTGTCTGTCTGTCTGTCTACTTGTTGTTGTTGCTGTTAGCCAGCGGACCACAAAGGGTTCAGAGCCCCACGCAACGGGGCTGCCTTTTTAGGTGTCTCCTGGAAGCTGGGATCTCTGCTTGAAAGTCAGCATCTTGAATTTTGTTTTCCTCAGGGACAGTTGTCAGCACGGAAAATCCCATGACAAAATACATCAAAGTCGAAAATATCGGCAGCGGGTGAGTCCAACCACAAAACCATGGGCCAGGTGTTTTCCTGGTGGAGTATCTATCAGGTCTGAAGTCAGGCCAGCTGCAAACGTGTTCAGACACTGAGGCTAGACTGTCCCATCTCTCAGTACCAGTCAGAATTTGTGAACCTGGCCAGAAGGCGTTATCAAAGACATCTCCACACTGCCAAGGTCTTGCCTGCAGTAGGCAACAGGACCTGGTAGATCTCCTGGTCTCTCAAGTGTGGGACAGCTGTGTGCTAATTTCCTTTGCATTTTTGTATATCTCTAATCAGCTGGCCACACTAACAGAGGGAGAAGAATCTTGCTTGCCTGAAAGAGGAAGCCTAGCCCCTATCATAGCTCTCTTTGCAAGAGTTTGCTGTAGGAAATATTCCATGGTCAGGATTAGAACTGCACAGTTTAGAAACTGAAACCCGAGAAGAAAGAAGAAACTCTCTTTCTGAGCTGAGACAGTAAACCCCAATGCTTCAGGCCCAGTGGCCATGCACTTGAGAGCAAAATGCATCATCTGCCTTCTGACAGAGCCCTTCTGCATCCTGCAGGTTCTAGGCATTTCCAGCAGAGATCTCCAGTCTGGGCTGGCTTTCACTCCAAGGTCTAAATGGTTTCTCCTTTCTTTGCTGCTCTTTTGTTTCTAGGACTTTTGGAGAGGTTTGTAGAGCACTCGACACTGCCACAGGAGGAGAGGTAAATGTCAACAGCCCCCACAGACTCTGCTGCTCTCGGGGGCTTTTCTCTCTGGTGTCAGCTGTGGCTGCAGCTTTGGCTAGAGCTGTGTTGAAAAGACACAAGAAGCACAGACTTGTGACAGCCTGCCAGTTGCATTTGGGACAGTCTTTGTCCTTCTCAGCTGCCAGAAGGAAGGCAAGGGGGGTAGTGGCTCCTTTCACTGAAGGACTCGCTCACTTGCTGAATTGCTGAAACAAAGGTGGTGCCTCCTCGAGCATCTCCCTGCTCTTTGGGGCTACAGCTTGAGTCCTGAGTTCTCATTTCTGACTGTCAGCAAATACATCTGAATGTCACTGGTAGTTCCCTTAGCCACCTGCAGTGCTGCACTTAGGAAGTGCCCTTAGGGAGAGAGCTGCAAGGCATCCCTAAAAGCCCTAAGCCCTGCCCATAGCCCAAGAGGTAGCCACAGAGTAGTAAGGGGCGGATTACTTCTGAATCCCAGAAAGAGCAGCAAAGAGTGTGCTCAGAGGTCTGTGGGTGATAGCTGAGACACCCTTGTTACCAAGTGGACAAGACAAAATATCAGTGACCACGTGTCCTGTGACTGGCCCCCAAAGGAGCAGAGAAATGGGCTGTTGGAATGTCAGTTGCTAATTACTCCTTGGTCTAATCCCAAGGCACTTTGGCACAGCTTAGCTGTGCCATTCCAAAACCATGCACTGCATGAGCGTTGTGGTCTCCTGCCACCAGCTTGGAAAGTGACTGATTTTCAATGTCATTTTAGGTGGCCATAAAGAAAATCAATCTCCAAGGACTGCGGAAGAAGGAATTAACCTTCTCTGAATTACTGGTCATGAAGATGAATGGGAATCCCAACCTGGTCAACATTTTAGACAGGTGGGTTGTTGTGCTTCTGTCCCATGAATGTTTGGTTACCTCTTGCAGAGACGCAAAGTAAAAACCCGCTTTGGTCACTGGCAGAAAATAGAGCTGTTAATTATTGGTTGATTCTTATTGCTCTGTTCATCTGCCATGGATGGGAAGAGAGTGCATCTTGCCTGCATGAGTCGTGCCTGGCATGTGTAGTTTGAAAAGTGTTCAAAGACCTGGATCAATCGTATCTAAGTAAATCAACAGCCTGCAAGTTCAGTGCTGCCATGTTGTTTTGGGGCTTGATTTTTTTTCAAGTATCTTCTTAGGTGCGGATAAACGAAACAAGGATTTGCCTTGGATTGTGTCTCCTCTTTTCCATGGCTTTGCATGGCAGGAAGACTAGGGGCTTTTTTCCCAGAAACATGCAGCTTGACTGGTCTTTTATTTGGCCTGTTCCTAAACTGCATTTTTCACTTGCTGGCATCTCCTTTTTCACAGCTCTGCCTTTCTCCTTGAGACAGACTGCAAACACTGCACAACCTAGAGGCAATGTCATTCCTTTTATTCTCTCCTTGTCACAGAGGGACCTGGAAACAAGAATCAAGCACGAGACCAAGGTAGCCATGCATGTTTATGTCTATGCCCTTGTTTCCTTCTTTCAGCTACCTTGTCAATGAGCAATTCTGGCTGGTTATGGAGTACGTGGATGGAGGCACGCTGAGTGAAATCATCAGCAAGGTCTGCCTTTCTGAAGACGAGATGGCAGCAATCAGTCGTGAGGTCAGGGATCCCATCTGTACTTCTCAGGCCTTGGGCAGGGTGGTCTGGGAAACTGGGCTCAGAACTGGAGTGATTCCATGTGCCAGCCTTTGTTTCAGTATTGCTGGTGTGCTATGGGCAGGCAAGAGCATCTCAAGACAACTGCCTGCCAGGGCCTCTGCACTCACTGGACTCTGATCCTGTACTCTTATCTCCTGCTGTTGTATTCTCGCTCTGTTTCTTGTATTTGTATCTGCCCTTCTCCGCCTTGCCTCTTTAAATGTTTACCTCAAGCCTGTCTGCACTGCATTCCTTGCCTGTAAAAGCCAAGGTGGTGGCAGCAGGATTTGAAACAAAGTGCAAACAAAAGAGAGAGATTCATTTCTCACAGTCCTAAGCTGAAAAGGACAGCAGTGCAGCCAAAATGCTCTCTGCTCATGGAAGGGAACTGCTGTGATACTTCCAAGTCTGTGCTGAGGCCAGCAATAAAACCTTTGTCATGCAGCCTCCCAGCCAAAAGTGATCCAACTTGACAGCAAAGGGAGGGACATTTTCTTTCTTGGCAACCCTCGTTTGACCTCTGCATGAAGAGAGCACATGCACTGCAGCAGCAGTCATTCTGGCTGCTTTGCAGAAGGCAGTCTACAAAGGCAGTTGCTGCTGCTCTTCCAAAGGCTGGCATGCCTCTCCTTAGAAAGGTGCTGCTCTGCTAGTCTTGGAGCAGCAAGCTCTTCCTCTCGCTGGCACTGTGTTCTGCCATGCCGCCCCATTCCCCTGGAGAGGGAATTTTTAGGCTGTTTCCTTTCTTGTGTGATGAAATCACTTCCCTAAGTTTCGCCCTCCTGTTTCTGTTTTCTCTCTCAGTGCCTGCAAGGATTGTATTTTCTTCACTCGAAGCACGTGATCCACCGAGATGTGAAGAGCCACAACATCCTTCTGGGAAGCGACGGCTCTGTCAAGCTGGGTCAGTGTATTCTTAGTCAGGTGCGGCGTTCCAAGCACGCAGAGCGTGGGGCTGCTTTGAGTGACTGCCAGCTCCCCAAAAATGGTGCTGGTGGGAGTGCAGGGGCTCCTGTTGCAAGCTGAAGGCAAAATTGCAACATGCACAGAGGTGTGACAAGGAACCACAAGCAGTCAAGAGTGGCGTGGGTCTGTGTCCCTTCCAGAGGGAGAGAGCTACAATCTAAAGCTTCAGGGGAATAAAGGACACTGCTGTGAGCAGTGTTTAGAAAGCTGGCATTTTTTTGCAGGTGGCCAATACCACACTTCCTGGGCTTAAGCCCCGAGGAAAGGAAGTGTGGACAGTGCTCCAGGAGATTCAAGAGCACATTCTTAGACTGAGAGCGGGGAATTCTTTTCTTTGGGTTCCTAATTTGAGGTGGTTTTCATTGTGTGTTGTTTTCTCCACAGCTGATTTTGGCCTCTTTGCTCAGCTCCTCCCTGAGCAAAGTAGGCAGAGCTCAGTGGCCAGGACACCTGGGTGGATGGCTCCTGAAGTTATGAAAGACCAACCGTATGGCCCCAAAGCAGACATTTGGTCGCTTGGAATCGTGGGCATTCACATGGTGGAAGGAGAAGTTCCTTCCTGGAATGAAACTCCTGTCTCGGTAAGGTGCAAATGCTCACCGATCCCGCTGTCTTTCTCAGCTGTCCCATGTTGTGTGTGCCATTGGACAAAATCCCATTGCCATCTGCTGGTACCACTTGCAGCTCTTTTTAGAAGGTGGCCTCCTAAAAGTGTCCCCTGCAGCACATCAGCATCTGCTGTAGCTTTGGTTGCATCAGAAGGGAAGTGGAAGGTCAAGCAGTTCAGAAACCTGCCATTTTGCCCTCCAGCCATGCCTGACATTTGCTTTTTGAACCATGTTGGAGCTCTGTCTCTGAAGGAAAGGAATTTTACTGTGGAATGGTTAGATATGTTCTTAGTACCCTTGGAAAGGGAGGTTTAATCTTCGCAGTTTCAATTTTATAGACAAAGTAAGAAAAGAGGAAAAAGCCAAGGAAAACCCCAGAGAAAAAGAAAAAGGAAAAATAGCAAAAGCAAGTGAAAAAGGGAAAGAAAAAAAAAAAGAAAAGCCAAAAGAATAGAGAAAAAGAAAAGCCAAAAGAAAGATCAAAAGAGAAAAGAAACAATCACCAAGTAAATCCCAAAGCAGTCGTGCTTCCTTTTTCCTTTTTTGACCACAGCACAACAATTTTTCTCCATGCTGTAGCATCTTTCCCAAATCCTGTGAGTTATCCAGATTTTCAGCTTTTCAAGACATCTGTCTGGGTGGCCTCTCTAAATTCAGGATGTGTTGCTCCCCAACTGCAGTTAGAATTGTATGCCGGACCCTGAGCTGTTTCTGGGTACTTTAAAAAGTTGATGGGCTTGCAGTCAGGTGCCCGTGGCTGGGATCCAAGGGGTGCGGTTGACGCCGCTGCTGTTCCTTTACCGTGGGAGCAGGGACAGCCCTGGGTTGCACAGTTGTAATGACAGGGAGCACTGCAGCTCCCCACCATGCCCAGTGGCTGAGCTCAGCTGCAGAGGGACACGATCAAAGCCCCTTTGATCTCACCTCTGGCGGTGTGAGAAAAGGAAAGCAAGCTGCCATAAGTATTTGCACTCAAGGGGAGTTTGTTTGCTGGTTTAGGTTTGGAAATTTTTCTCTGGATTGAAGAAGATAATAACAAAGTCTCTTTGGTCACCATCTATTTCAGTGCCAGCAGCACAGAGCTGTTGGTATTGTGATGGGCATTTTTACAGAGACCAGCTCAGAAGCCTCCTGGTGTCATGCGCAGAGCCTGCCGAAACTTGCCGTTCTCTGCCCGGCACTTTCTGCGCTGGGCACACCATGAGTGCATTGACTCGAGTATCCAAATGAGCATTGGCTTATCATAGGGATGGCACTTCTCCTTCCTCTGATTTGACCATGAGAAGGTTTCCTTTTGCCACATAAAGAAGCTGAAACTTGCAGACTGCGGACAGACAGAGCTGTAGGTGTCTCCTCTGTGCCCAAAGAGGCATTTTCATGGCAAAAGATTGGTGCAGGCATCTTTTTGTGTCTGTGTTGAATAGGAGATTCCAAATGTTTGTTTCCTTCCCCGAGGAACGCCTGGTGGATTTCCTTTCATTTCTTCCAATTCCCATTGTTTTCTGGAACAGGACAAAAGGCCTGATGAGTTTTGTTTTATGGCAGCTGTGCGGAAGGGACCAACAAGCAGTGCAGAGGTGCCTTTCATGTAATAATCCTTGGAAATAGTAGGGTTAGTTAGACTAGCAAAGTGCCTCTTCTAAAAAGCCTGTCAGGCTGCTGTGAATCCTCAGAGAAGGAAACATGCTTTTGCTGATGGAGTTCCCACTAACTACGTCAGTCAATGAAATAGCTGCCAAAGCAAGATCTGCTGGATGTTGGAAATCTGTGGCTGCATGGGCATTGGGGTTTTTGTTGGTACAGGAAAGTCAGCTCTGCCTCTCGGCCAGGGCACAAACTGTCGCTGCAGAGTGGAGCTTAAACAATGGGATCTGGGAGGGCAGTTGCAGTTCCAGGGAAAGAAGCAGGTGGAGCCGGGTGTTTCCATTTTCTCCAGCCTCAACTGCTGATAGCCACTGGAGGGAGACCAAGGCTGTGGCAGCCCAACCTGTTCTTGCCGCGCACACGTCACTTCCTGAGCTGCTGCCTGCAGACAGACGAGGCACGGCGCTGGTCTGCCAAGGAGCTGCTGCAGGTAAAATGCCAAGGGGCCGCAGGGGAAACAGTGTCCCAGGGACGGGCTCCTCCTGCACTGAAGTGCAAGGCATCAGATGAGCTCCCCTCCTCCTCACTTCCACACTTGGTGCTTTCAAATGAGAACGCTGAGGAATCCTAGAGTGGCCTGGGCTGGCAGGGACCTGTAAAGTTCATCTGGTCCAAGTGGCCTGCAATGAGCAGGGACATCTTTGAAGAGATCGGGTAGCTCAGAGGCCTGTCCCATCTGACCTTGAATGGTTCCAGGGACAATGCACCTACCAGCTCTCAGGGCAACCTGTGCCAGTGCTGCACCATGCTTTGAGTAAACAGGTTTGTTGTTAGACCTGCTCTGACTCCATCCCCATTTTGTTTAAAAGTATTAGCCCACTTGCTATTGGAAGTGGACCTATGTAAAAAAGTCTTCTATTTTCCCTCAGAAGCCACTTTGAAGTTTTAGAAGGTGGCAATAATGTCTCCCTGGGGTCCATTCTTCTTTCTTCAGGCTGTATAAGTCCAGGTCTCTCAGCCTGTCTTCAGAGGACAGGTGCTCTGTCCTCTGACTGTTTCTGTTGCCCTGTTTTGTAATTTGGTGGGGTGCTCAGTTCTATCTAATGGCAAAAGAGTTGAAGCAGAGCAATGTGGAGAACAGAGGCATGAAATAGTGGTGGAGGAAGCATGGGAAACCAGTCCCAGCCAAGCAGTCAGGCATTTGGCCGTGGGCAGAAGGGGCTGTGGAGGGCTCACTGGGGGCCTCTGAGGGGTTCTGGTTTGTACCCCCCCTCCACTCTTGGATGTTTCTGCCACGCAGACAGGGACAGCTGAGGGTGACTGGTCCCAGCCCCATCTGCTGCCTGGCACAGTCAAGCCGATGGCAACTGCCCCAGGGTTTACTGCCAGCTTGTGTGGCAGAGAGGGAAGTGCAGGATCCAGTGCCGCTCGGCTGTCCCTGCTGGGAAGCAAGGTGCCAGCCAGCACAGGAGGGGCAGGGCATGGAAAGGTAGGCACTGTTCCGTGTCCCTGTGGAAATCAGCACAGTGCCTGTCTTTCAAAGAGAGGGACCTATGTGAGTCATAGAGGTATCCTGGAAAGAGGAAACCCCAGGGAAATTTCTAGAGCAGCGGCAGGGCAAAAGTCCCATCAAGATGAAGACACCAGAATAAACAGATGAGTGGGATTCTGGGCCAGGTTTGCCTATGATGCCAAGGTCCTCATACGAAGCTGTAGGTGCAGATTGTCCCACTGGTCGTGTTTCTGGCTCTTTCTAGAAACCAGAGGGACCCTGATTGAGCCTGTGAAGCACTAAGCTTGGAAAGTCATGGTTCATTGATTTTTGGTTTGTGTTTTTTATTTTCTTTCCTGTGGACAGCATCCGTTTGTAAGATCAGGAAATTCAGCATTCACCCTGACACCGCTGATCATGGCAGTGAAGAAGATAAAGAAGAAGGAGTAGACATGAATGTGACATTCATGTAGTGACTGGTTATCTCAATAACCACCTTAGAGAAGGCTTGTAGAGTAGGATTATAGGTTTGATATTCTATATTATCTATATAGAATAGGGTTATGAGGAAATAAAATTGCTGAAACGTAAGCTCATCTGGAAGATTCCGTTCTTTCTCACCCCGTCAATAAGTGCAGCTTTTCTGTCTGAGTGTTCCGTTGTCTGTTGAAGGTGCAGAGTGACATTGACAGCTTCTTAGGTGTGCCTTGAAAGTGGGGAAGGCTCCGCTTCAGTCATCCTCTCCAGACCACAGTGCCTTTGGAATACGGCCCACTGACCGTATTTTGCACACCTGTGGTACTTCAATTTGAGGCAGAAAGGACAGTGGCATTGGCAGGCAAAACCAAAGGAGGAGTGGGGCAGCCAAAAGATCCTGTGCACATGCAGGTCTTCAGCTGTGACTCAAGAGCGTTTGGGTTCGTGCCATTTGGATTTGTATCCCGAAGTGCAATCTCTTTGGCTGCAGGAGAGTCTTGCTCAAGTGAGAAATCAGCAAGATCAGTGAGAATGCTCTGAGAGGTTTCCTCTGGTGCAGAGCTGTCAGCGTCTGTGAGGTGAGAGCGGACGCAGTCTCGCCCAGGGCGGAGGCCCCTGGCAGAGCCCGGAGCAGCCTGAGCCTGGGCAGAGGCAGGCTGCAAGGAGGCCCTTGTAGCCTGGGAGCAGGCGAATGCTCCGCTCTCAGAGCCCGGCTGGCAGCCGGCCGCTCCCGAGGGGAAGCGTAGCCCAGCTGGGCACAGCACAGACGGGTGGCATCGGCCGTCTGCAGTCTGCACAGGAGCAGAGAAAGGCAAACGGCAGCCGAGGGCTGCAGGCCTGGCTGAGGATTCCCACTCTTGTGCCGGCTGCCCTGGAACTCCTGGCAAAGGGGAGCAGTGTGTGCAGCACTCCGGGCACAGGGGAGGGAGCCGGGCTGCTCTGCAGGCTCCAGCACAGAGTAGTGTCCTCCAGGCACGGCGCTTCTGCCGAGGGAACCGAGGTTGGCGGGCGGCAGGGACAGCTTGCCCCAAGGGCCAAACACACACACCCACTGCAATGGAATGCTGCTTTTTATTGCCTTTCCCAGCCCAGGGTGAACCATGTGCCCTTTCCCTTTGGCTGGGTACTGGGGAACTTTTATTCTCTCCTGACTGCCTACCTTTCTGTCCCCTCCCCTCTTCTACTACTTCCCTTTTGGTCTGGGCTTCAAGCTGGCCCCTCTCCCAGCTCCCAGCAAAAGCCAACAAATTAACTAGAACAAATCCAAGCCATAAATAACAGTACCTAGAACCAACAATTTTCATTCATTTTTGTAATCATCTTCCGGCTGCAGCAAAATATTACCCTGTATCTCACAGAGGGAATCGGGGATGAGCCTGTGGCTTGCGCTTGAGCAGGGAACTGATTTGGATGGGAGCAGAAGGCTTTCAGTAGGTGACTGGTGTTTTCTTGATTAATTTCTGAAGGAAAGACACAACGTGGCTTCAGTCAGCAAACACCTTTTCAAGGTGCAGTGACAAAATGCTTGGGAGCAATTCCCAGAGAAGGAAGGTGCTGAGAAAATCTTGAACTGAAAGAAATCATGAATTCCCTTAGCATTAACAGAGAGAGTTGAGCTGTCTATTTCCTCCAGTGCACTGATTAATGTGTGCAAGTGGCTACCTTAGCCTTGAGAATGGAGTGGTCCTCCTAAGAAGGTAGCGGGAATGCATTCAAGGGGAAGCAAGTGGTTCTAGGAGGCTCTTGAGCATCAGAGGAGAATTTGAGGAATGGGATGTTCCCCGAATGACCACCAGAGATCCTTAAGAGAGCCCTACTCTCTCGTTCTTCACTTCTGAGACGTGATTTAAATTTGTCCAATAATTTGAGGGAATATTTAGCCTGTGAGTTTCTGCAAAGTAATGAGTAGGTCTTATTTCCATGGTTACAAATCAGTAGGTGAGATTTCTGAGTGAGCACATGTTAGAGAAGTGATTCCCCACACAGGCAGCACTGAAATAAAGTCATGCCTCCTTTCTCACACTGAGCTGGCACCGGGGACCGGGCCCTGCTTGGGAACTTCCATTTTAGTCCCTTCTATTGAAAGGTGAGAATGAAACTTCTTCCAGCCGTTTCCCTCTGGTTTCCATTCTTGGGGGCCAAAGCTCTGTGCTGCAGGTGGCCCGGGTGTGTGCAGAGCAATGCAGCCTCCACAAAGCCCTTGGTTTCCCCACAAGCCATCATGATTTCTTGCCAGGTGTGCCCAGCTGTGGCAGGAGAAAGAGCCCGCAGCGCAGTGGGCACCGTGCCCTGCCCAGCCGGGGCACTCTGGCACAGAGCAGCAGCAGTGCCGGCACCTTTCAAACCACTCCTGCCTTGGCTTCGCCTGGGACACAGAAGCCTCTGGAAAGCAGCACCACATGTCGCGTTCCCGGCTTGGAGCAGCTGCTGCTGGTGGGGGGCAGACCTGGCCCCTTGTATCGCTTCCAAGTGGGAATCCAGGTGGAGACAGAGACATACATACAGAGAAAGCCCGGGCTTGTCCAAGAAGTGGGCAAATGTATGGGAGAATGTGTTAGGAATCATTTCAACTGTTGTGCCAACACTGCCTGCTCTCCTTTTCTCTCTTCACATTTCCTCTTCTTTTCCATCTCACATTTCCCCCCCTTCCCACTCACAATTCTCACAGTTTTCCTGTCGTGTTTCCCTCCCAGTTTTCTCATTTCCCCCACCCTGTTCAGCTCACTTTCCTCCTGCTTTATCTCTCATCTTTTCCCACCTTCCCACTCTTGCCTGGTTTTTTCTTCCCTCATGCTTCTCACCGTTTTTCCCTCACTTACCCTGCCCTTTTCTCCCCTCACGTTTCTCTTCTTTTCTCCGTCATATTTCTCAGTATTTTCTCTTCTCGTTTCTCACTTTCACCCTCCGGTTTCTCGCCCTTTTCCTCTCACATTTCTCACACTTTTCCCCTCACGTTTAGCATTCTTTCCCCGTCACGTTCCTTTTACTTCTCCTCTTGCATTTTGTGCCCTTTATTCACTCCTGTTTTCTGCCACTTTTCCCATCAAACTTCCCACCTTTCTTTCCCCTCATGTTTTCTGCCTTTTTCTGCCCTCTGGTTTCTCACTCTTTTCCCCGCAGGATTCTCACCATGTTCCCCTCACGTTTTCTGCCCCTTTCTCTCTCTTTGCCAGTCAAGTTTCTCCCTCTTTTCCCCCCACATTTCCTTCCATGTTTTCCCCCGAGAGTTCTCACGCTTTTCCCCTCATGTTTTTAGAATTTTCCCATTGTATTTCCTGCCTTTTCCTCCTCTCACCTTCCTCTCCTGTTTTCGCTCACATTTTTCACCATTTCCCACTCAGGTTTCCTTCCCTTTTCTTCCCTCACACTTCCCTCCTTTTTTCATTCACATTTCTCACACTTGTCACCTCACGTTTGCTGCCTTTTTTTCCCCTCACATTTCTTAAGCCACTGCTTCCTGTCAGTGACTGTTCCTCTTCAGAAGCTGAGGGGCTTCTCTTCTTTCCTCCTGTCATCCCCTACTCCAAATAATGGGCGCCAGAGCAGCGCTCCAAGAAGCCCCTGCCTGTGCGTCTGCTGAACAGAATGTCGCTGCTCAGCTTGAAGAATCCCATTAAGAACAACCTCAGCTGCACTGCACTTCCTGCTGCAGTTTTGATTAGTGTTTCAATTCTATAGGGTCTTCACAGTGTTCTAAATAAAGAGGTACCCCGAGGGATACACATGGCAGGTGAGCAGCCACTGCACCATCCGCCCCAAGCGGATCCCATCTCCGTTTTCATCACCTCACAGTCACTGTGACTCCTGCCTGGACGAAACCACTTGTGATGCTTCTTGATGCTAAACCAAGTCCATCTGCACAGGAAATGCTTTTGGCCCTCTCCTGGAAAAAAAAGAAAAGTTTTTATTTGAAAACATTCAAACCCCGGAGTTTCTTCCTCTGTTCACCTATTTGAATTGCCTCGACATCCAAATACTGCCAGCCGCCGTTCCAAACTGGCTGGTCTGTGTTGGTGTGCGCAGAGCAGAGGTGCCACGCCGTCTCCGTTTCCCGGGTGTCTGTTAATGTCCGTTTCAGCAGACGGCTGAGGGCTCGGCCTGCCCCAGCCGCCATCTTGTGCGTGGCTGCCTCTGCTCTCTGGCCTCCATCTTGGGCGTGGCTGCTCCAGCCCCGGCCGCCATGTTGTTCTTGGCTGCCTCAGCCCTGGCTGCCATCTTGTGCATCCACCTAGTCCAACTCTGAAACAAACGTGTCGCTGTTTTGCCAGCAGTCAGCACCAGAGACGCCAACACCAGCGTAAGGAGTAAGCGGCTTTTACTGGAGTGCAAAGCAGCAAAGGAGTACCAGAGGATAAGCTAAGCAATGCACCTGATTATTACAGCAGAAGACTGCCCGTAGGGATTAAGAAAGGTACATCGACAGTTACCCATATGCTTTGCCATCCTCCTGACACACTCGTCAGCTGGCGAGCCCCTGTCACACCAAAGGATTGGAAATGCACTCCCCGTAGCCAGGGATTCCTATGCAGCTGGCCCACCCACAGGCCAGGCCGCAGACTTTGCTGTTAGAGACCCCAGATTTTATTCTGTTGAATAAACAAGCTACCAAAACTTTTAGTGCAGGAACATCTGATTTCATCCTTCTCTTGGCCCGGGCTCAGAGAGGAACCAAGGCAGTTTGCTTTGACCATATATCTTCAAACAAGACCACACAGATCTGATTCTGTGGCCTTGTCTGGCTTCTAAGTGCGGAAAGGTAAATACCTGTTGCACTACCAACCGGATTCATCTATCATCCCGGTAACGGTCCTGCCTGTTTTGTTTATGAGCCAATATAAATACAATGTTTGGTTGGAAGGGTCGTCCGGAGGTTAGCTTTGGCTTAGGGCCTGTTGTTGAGTTTTTAGTACTTCACCAGAATTGTCTTTTTACAGGCAGTGGTGCTGTCCCCTCGGCTGCAATGGCATCTTCAGCTGGTCCCACAGGGATTGCCAACACTCTGGTTGTGCTGCACTCCTTGTGAGCGGAGTCGTCAGTCTCTTGGGTGAGCAGATTCTCTGTCACGGAGTCCAAAATTCTGCTCTGGGATTTACCAAGGTAAAAAGAGGAAAGCGCTTCTGCAGTTCTGACATGGAAATTGTCCTGCTGCGTGGGCTTTGCTGTGAGTCTGAAACACAGCAGCTCTCTGGCCTTTCGGTGCTGTTGGCTGAGCTAGCTGCTGCCTACTCAAGGCTCAGGTAGGCACCTGAGCTGCCTCGCCGCACTGCAAAATCCATCTCAGTGCTCATGGCACGCCCAGATGCCTCATCTCAGTGGAAGTCCCACCGGCAGTGTCAGAGCAGCGGCTCCTCGGCATTGGTGCTGCCTGTGCTCTCTGCCCTGGCCCTGGCCCTGGCCGTGGCAGTGCTGGCCCTACTGCCATGCATGCACAGGGAATGGGAACTGCTGCCTGACGTTTTTCAGCTGCGCCACTGCTGCTGCTCAAGACACCTCAATGAATGGATTAGTGGGGTTGTGGGCCATATGAGCCTGTGATAGCAAGGTCCTGGACATGAAGGCAGAGGTGCAGAGTGTCCTGCCAGTCCTATTTCAGCGTATTTCTGGGAACCAGGGAATCCCTCTTGATCCTATGAGGCACTGAGTTTGCAAAGTAATGGTTCCATTGTTGCTGTTGTTGTTGCTGCTGCTGTTGTTGTTCTTATTGTTTTCCCTTTGTGCTGCATCCCTATTTGATGCCAGCCGAGCCTCTCTCCAGATGGGCATCTCTGATCATTGCAGTGAAGCAATGCAGGCAGTTCAGGAGGTGGTGACGACCATTTCAGGATGACTCTCTCCAGTTCAAGCCCTGAGTGGGAGTCAGAATAAAAACTCTATCAAACCTCAACTCCATTGGAAGATTCCCTTCCTTGTCACCCTGTGAATAAGGTCTACATGACCTTTCTGAATTGTCCATTGTCTTTTCAAGATGGAAAATCCTGTTGATGGTGATTTTGGTTCAGTTAGGAATTGCGGAATGGTCTCCTTCTAATGCCAACACGATTTCTGCTTTTCTATTTCCTTCATATATATTCCTACCTCTGTCGACTACTGTTGTATAGTTATATAGTTCCTAGGTAACTTCAGTACTTTTCCTCCTCTGATAGGCAGAAAGACAAAACACATTCCAAAGTCTCCTATCTGATCTTGCCTCCTCTAGGAGCAAAGGTTGAAACAGCAGTACTGATAGGCAGTACAGCTAGGAGCAAGAAAGAGGGGCTCCAGAGGAGGTGGGAACAAAGCAGGGATATTTCCTCATTTCTTGTGCTGCTAATTGAGAATTCTTGTCAATTATGCTAATGTTCCACACTTGTAAAACCACATTTGCCCTATGTGGGGCGGGTGTTTTTCCATACCTGCCCCTGGAGGCCTCCAGTTAAAGGCCAGATTTGATATTACCTGCTATAGTAATGTGGCAAAAGTGGGTTGTTTTATTTTTCAGTCATTAGGGCACCACTTCCTCCACACTGCGGTGCCTTTGGAATATGGCCCATCCGCCCTTGTTTGCACAGCTCTGGTCCTTCTACATGAGGCAGAAAACACATTTCCAGCCAAAAGCCCACAAGGAGTGGGGCAGCCAGAGCATTCTGTGCAGTTACAGGCCTGCAGCTGTGACTCGAGAGGGTTTTGGTTGCTGCCTGCTGTGGCAGGTGCGTCTCCTATGTGACTGCCTCTGCTCCTGGCTGCCCATGGATAGCAGGTACAGGGTTCTGCAAGGAGAATGGAACAGGTTGGTGATGTCTGCTGGCAAGAGAGTGCAGTGGAAAAGATTGGGGAAATGTTTGACTGTAACAAACTGTGAATTCCTTAAGCTTTACCAGACAGTTCTTAGTCCTGTATTCCCTCTTAGCAGTGCAAGTGGTTATCTGAGGTGGGAGAATAAAGAGAGTGGGCCTGCTGAAAAGATAGCTTCAATGTATTTAAGGGGAAGAAATTTGTTTTCAGAGGCTCTTGACCATCAAAGGAGAATTTGAGGCGTGAGATCTTTCCCAAATGACCACCAGAGACTTTTAAAGCGACCTCTATTCTGATGCAATTAATTTTGTGGAAGTGATTTAAATATATGAAACTATGTGCAGGGGGTTGGGGTGATGCCTCTGAGGGCCATCCTGCTGTAGTGTCTGTGGCAGCCATTCTGAAGGACATTTCCTGGTATCTTGAATCTCAACTGCTGCCTTGGACAATGGAAGTAGTCCTTTGGCCTTTTGGCCAGCAGTCATCCAAACTGACTCCTGCTGGCCTCTTCTTGCTCTCCTCGTTTCTTGTGGTGTTCTAACAGTGGAACGTGGTGCCCAAGATGGAGGATGGAAACAAGCTGTCTGTAGCCCTTGTAAATCTCTTCTTTCCCTTTGCTCACAGCTGATGACTCTTGGCTAAGAGGGACAAGCTGTAGTCTCTGACTGCTTTGTTCTCTTTGACTCGAGGTGGAAGTGTTGTCATCTGGCCAGGCAGCCTGCAAAGGCCTCCTGCAAATGAGTGACAAGGAGGAGCCCTAGGATCGGCGTGAGCCGCAGGAACTGCCTCCACCAGAAGTGCTGCCGGTTGAGAATGACCTGAACGTGTTGGAGGACAAGAGCACTCCGTGGGGGGAGGTAGAACATTTGAACCGGGAGCTGCAAGTGTGTCTGCAGCCCTTGGAGGGGGGAAAGAGCCCTTGGGATGAAGTGGAATGGTCCTTGTGGCAGTCGTCCTTCAGAAGATCTCTGAAAATGGAACATAAATCTGACCATGAACTCCAGTAAAACCAGTCTTTGACTTTGAGCCATCCAGTCAAAGGGAAGTGGACGTGCAAAAAATCCATTTTAAGAGCCCTGCGTGTGGCAGGCTGACAGCATCTTCCTAAGGGCTTGCATTTGGAACGGCATCTCAGGGTCATCTCTGCCAGCCACCTTTCTGAACCAAACTCATTTCTTCTCCCAGATCTACACAGGCTCTTGCACCAAACCTGCTGCAGCAGGAGCATTGTGTCAAAGAGCCTTTGCTCCCCAAGCCGAGAAGGTGAGCCCGGGCAGTCGGTTCATCTGCAGCGCTGACACAGCTGCTGCTCAGCAACAGCAGATCGAGGAGGACTCCCTGGAGCTACTGAGTACGTCTTGTGTATTTCTTGTCTGAGGGACGGTGTCTTGTGTGCACGTGGCAGCGTAGCTGGACCAAATGTTCCTCCTCAGTCTGATATCACAGGGACAGTTAGGATTCCCCATAGGAACCTGTGTAGAAAATCAGTCTCTGCTGGCCATTTTTGCTTCAGATCTGTCTGTCTTGTTCTTTGGTTGTTGTTACCCAGCTCACCACAAAGGGTTCAGAGCCCCAGCAATGGGGCTGCCTTTTTAGGTGTCTCCTGGAAGCTGGGATCTCTGCTTGAAAGTCAGCATCTTGAGTTTTGTTTTCCTCAGTGACAATTGTGAGCATGGAAAATCCTATGACAGAATAAATCAAAGTCAAAAATATCAGCAGTGGATGAGTCCAACCACAAAACCATGGGCCAGGTGTTTTCCTGGTAGAATATCTATCAAGTCTGAAGTCAGGCAAGCTGCAAAAATGTTCAGACACTGAGGATAGATTGTCCCATCTCTCAGTATCAGTCAGAGTTTGTAAGCATGACCAGAAGACATTGTCAAATTGTCAAATTGTCACACTGCCAAGGCCTTGCCTGGAGCAAGGAATATGACCTGGTTGATCTCCTGGTCTCTCAAGCATGGGACAGCTCTGTGTTAATTTCCTTTGCATTTTTGTATATCTATAATCAGCTGGCCACAATACCAGAGGGAGAAGGATCTTGCTTGCCTGAAAGAGAAACCTACCCTCTGCCATAGCCTTCTTTCCAAGAGTTTGCTGAAGGAAATCCTCCATGGTCAGGATTAGAACTGCATAAGTTAGAGACTGAAACCTGAGAAGAAAGAAGAAACCCTCTTTCTGAGCTGAGGCAGTAATCCTCAATGCTTCAGGCCCAGTGGCCATGCACTTGAGAGCAAAATGCATCATCTGCCTTCTGACAGAGCCCTTCTGCATCCTGCAGGTTCTAGGCATTTCCAGCAGAGATCTCCAGTCTGGGCTGGCTTTCACTCCAAGGTCTAAACGCTTTCTCCTTTCTTTGCTGCTCTTTTGTTTCTAGGACTTTTGGAGAGGTTTGTAGAGCACTCGACACTGCCACAGGAGGAGAGGTAAATGTCAACAGCCCCCACAGACTCTGCTGCTCTTGGGGGCTTTCCTCTCTGTGTCAGCTGTAGCTGCAGCTTTGGCTAGAGCTGTGTTGAAAAGACACAAGAAGCACAGACTTGTGGCAGCCTGCCAATTGCATTTGGGACAGTCTTTGTCCTTCTCAGCTGCCAGAAGGAAGGCAAGGAGGGGAGTGGCTCCTTTCACTGAAGGACTTGCTCACTTGCTGAATTGCTGAAACAACGGTTGTGCCTCCTCGAGCATCTCCCTGCTCTTTGGGGCTACAGCTTGAGTTCTGAATTTTCATTTCTGGCTGCCAGCAAATACATCTGAATGATACTTGTGGGAGCTCGGTACCTCTGAACAACAGAACCAATTAGATTTCTGCAGAAGCCATTTCATATTTACATTACACTATGTTTATAGATTGTAAGACCACTGTTCACACCTTCATGCCTTTCTTGATCGGTTCGTCTGCTTTGTTTGCTCAGCACACGTCCCTTAGGCAATTTGATTGGCTATAATTCCGAGCCTTCATGGCCTCTATCTCATTCTTCTTGTCCTGGTATTCAATTTCCCAGGCTCCTCTTCTTTTTAGAACAGTTTGTGTCTCTGTGGCCTTGATATATTCCCAAAGAGCTGATACTTGTAACTAATATCTCTAGGTGGTAGTTCGGCTGGAGCACTTTGTATTCCAAGTTGTGCGGATCCATTGCTGCAGATCCATTGCTACAGTTACTGGTAGCTCCTCAGCCACCTGCTGTGCTGATGGCTCTCCCTTCTGCTGGAGAAGAGGCCAAAGAGGAGCAAAATGAGCAAAGTTACCACAACCCTACAGCTGTGGTGACAGCAGAGTCAGATTTTCCTGAGATAGTAAATGCCAGTTCTGGAGGGTGCTGTCTTTAGTGCAAGGCAGAGGTGCAAGTTTCTGCCCAGCCAGCACTTGCTGCTGCTGGCTAAGGATGCTGAGTGCTGCAGTCCTGCCAGGACCTAGCATTTGCCCCAGCCAGTGACAGCTGGGCAATGGGCTTTGATCTGCCATGTTGAGGCACCAAAGGGCTGGTGCTCCATGTGAGCATCTGGCTCAGTGAAGCTCTGTGTCATGTCTTCTGCAGCGCAATAGCCCAAGGGTGCAGGGGCTCCTTCTGGAGGTCACGAGGTTTTGTTTGCTTGTTTTCCCATTTGGGACTTGTGTTTGACTTGTGGAAGTGTTCTGCAGTTTTCTCGAGTCGTTCTTCACTTCTACAGAGTCTTCTGGCTTTTGATAAGCTGCAAGGAGGTGATTGTGTTGTCCATGAAGCTGTGGGGCCACTGTTGTCCCGTGTGGCAAAAGAAAGCAACCATATGGCTCTGAATCCTTCTCGTAAGGCAAAAGGCAGAAGCAGCAAGTCTCTGTTGCTCCATTTTGTGGTGAAGTCTTACAGCATTGAAAAGTGCATTGGAGCCTGGAGCGGGGATGAAGCTGCAGGTCCTTGCCTGTTGTCTTGTGTTGCTAAGAACAGGAAGGACACGTTGAAATCCTGTAGGCTGTATTTTATAGCAAACGTGCACCTGTGTGCCAGGAGAGGTGGGTGGGACAAAAGGAGGCAGGGGTGCGGGTCAAGAGCAGCAGAATGTGAGCCCAGGGTGCCAGGAAGGCCAAGGGCATCCTGGCCTGTGTCAGCAATAGGGGAAGAGCAGGAGCAGGGCAGTGACCGTCCCCCTGTGCTGGGCAGCGCTGCGGGCACAGCTGGAGTGCTGTGCCAGTTCTGGGCCCCCACTCTGTTCCAGGTAGCCACTCCAAAGCATCAGTACCTTAACTGGAAACACAGAACTGTCACAGAATCATTACGTATCAGGAAAAGTTCCATTTTGGCAGCACGGTCTCTGAGACGATATTCCTGTCTGGAATTGGGAGGAAATTTTGTCTTACATGACAGAATGAAGTATTTCATTAGTTCATCACCCACTATTTTGCAAATACTATTAATAGCTTATGTCTAACATGGTTAAGTGGAATTATTTGTCGAGAGGCTACTCCCCTTTTAATTGTTAATTGCATTTCTTCACGAGTTGGGAACAATGTGTGGGCAATTCTGAAATGAATTAGACAGGAGTGAATTGAAACAATGGTGAATTCAGAAGACAGATATTGACTTTGCTGACATCAGTCTGAAATATGCAATTACCCCATGACCTTGCTAAATAAATAAGTTAGAGCTCTTATCCGGTGGCATCAATAGAAAAACTCAGTACTTTCAGTGTACTGAGTCAGAACTGGGGTTTTTTCTGCTTTTCAGCTAGAGAATCCTAGTTGACTTTTTTCTGCAATGGATTACTTAATTATTTTTCTGCCACTTGTGTATGCTAATGCTTAGCTGATCACTTTAGACTTCCATGGACTACTGACTTTTTAATCCACCTCAGAAAGTTAAATTTCCTATGAGGAAGAGGAGCAACACTGGGGATATTTTGCTTAGATGATTAGAAACTATATAGGGAAATCACAGAGGTCGTTCAGCACAGAAAAGAAAATCAAAGATTTGCCAATATTGCTTTGCAAAAACAACGTCCACGGAACAATTAAGAATTTTGTGATGAGTATTTCTCTAGCCGGTGCATCACCAAGGAGGCCACTGGAAAATTCTGTCTTTCGTATTATTTAGCACATTCTGAAAGTGGACAGGTTTGTGGACGAAAAGAGGTGCTAGAAGACTTCAGGAGTAGTATTAAATATTAATTATTATTAATTATTACTTCAGGAGTAGTATTAATGGGCCTGTTTAGCTTCAGCAGAGCAATACATCTTGGCCTTGACATTGCTTCTTCACAGGTTCTCACAGTTTTGGCATCTAGGCAGAAGCATTTCTCTGAAGCAGTGCTTGTGCCCATTGTCCTCTTACAGAATGAAATTGTTTCGGCCTTCAGTTTCAGCTGTGAGCCCGACATTGTGTCAGAGGTCATCACAGGTCTTTGGGGGAAGAAAGCAGGTCTTACCTGCTGGTCTTGTGATTGCATCATTTTTAGTGATGCACCAGGTAGCTGGACTCTGAGGGCTGACGGAGAGTTTTGAAGCAAACTGGAAGTAAGATAGATATGGTCTTTCAGTTATTAAAGAGAGTTTCTAAAAAAGGTGAAAAGCAACTTTTTACATGGGAAAATAGTGATAGAATAAGGAGGGAATGGTTTTGAAATAATAGAGGGGAGTTTTAGGCAGAAATTTGTTTCTGTGAGGAGGGTGGGACATTGGCACAGGGAATTTATACATCTGGAAATGTTTAAATTCAGGTTGGAAGAGGCTTAGAGCATCCTGGTCTAGTGGAAGGTGACCCTGCCCATGACAGAGGGGTTGGATAGAGGTGATGATTATAGTTCCTTTCAGTCCACACTATTCTGTGTTTCAGTGATTGCATGATGATTCCATGATTCTATGAGGTGTGACAATGAAGATGGCTCACAAACCTTCCTGTACCCAAAAACAAACCTCAAATAAATGATCTAAACCAAAACAGGGGCATTTGGTCTCCCTGGCCAATCATTTTGCTATCCTTCACATTTCCAGAAGGAAGGTATTTTTTACAATGATTGAAAACAAATAAAAAATGGAGTGACACTACTACCTGATTTGTTGGGAAATATGCACATATACTCCTGAAAGCGTATTTCTCAGTCTTGGTTTCTATGATTAAAAAAATAAATAAATAAATAAATAAATAAATAAAATTAAAAAAAGGGAAGAGAATCGGTTAAATGTAGAGCTTGGGGAAGGAAAACCTCAAGACAATTATCCTTTTGCTGTTAAGGTTTCTCTTAAATGAACACAAGTTGCCATTTCTTTCTTTCTGCTCTTCCACATGTAACTCATATAGGGTTTTTCAACTTCCCTTCACACTTTGTAACTTTCCAAACCAGCTGGAGCTGCATATCTTTTAGCTGTTACAGATAGAACTGTTTCCTTGGTAGGTAGAAAAGTTGAAAGTATTCTTATCCATTTTCTCACAAAGTGAGAAAAATCCATGTATGCATATACCTACTGAAGTGTCATCCTAAACACAGAATAAGAGTCCTTTGTGAAGGCAGCTCAGTTGGATCCTACAAGGAGATTTGAAATGTAAGAAAATAATTTTGGGTACCTAAACACCTTTTGTTTCTACTCAGATCTGTAAAGCTCAATAATATATACATTTTAAACCCTAAAATTTAATTCTGTTCTCTTGCCCAACTCTTTTCTGTTTGTTGAGTGAGCCATAGTGCATTGCTTTGCCTAAATGTTAGTGCATACACTCAGAGCTCATCCATTCCTCCCAACAAAATACCAAATTTCCAAGTAAGCGTGTGGAATGGGCTTAACTGTATTTAAGTGAGGCTCCAGTTAGCCTACTGAGAGAGTCAGAGGAAATACCAATGATCTGAGAACTCCTCTCCTTTAAGGATGGGAAAAATAGAAACAGTAACAGAAACTGGTGTCTGACCACTTTTTTCGAAAGCCATCTTCCTGGTTACTCGTTGTAATAGAGCCCCCTAGCCCCTTCCTTTTCTATCCTAGTAGAACGGCAGAAAAGGAAGATCCTTAGGATTAGTAAGAAAGAGGACAGGAGGATAGGCAACTTTTGGGTGACACGTAGCAGAGATTTGGCCCTAGGCCAGTGAACTGGCTTGCATAGAACTCACAAAAATGAGGGGCAGGATCTCAGGCCACTGCTATTCCAAAAACGTACCCACCACAACTGGTCCATAAAGCCATCAAACTGTCTATCCTCCACTCACATATTCAGTTTTAGAAATTTAGTATCATGATTTGGAAGAGGAGGAATTTCGCCCAGCTTACCTAGGAATGAGAAATTTCTCTTTGAATGTAGGCTGTCATCCTTCCTAAAAGTGGACCTGCGCTATCTCAGTGAAGGACCCATCAGCTACTCAAGTGGAGTACCACAAAGTCCTGTTAAACAGTATTCTCTTTAGTCCTGTATTCTAATGAATAACAAAAAGTAAGAGCCTGTTTCTTACAGATCAAGCTCCTCTGAGCACATTGCTGTATTGTAAGCTTAGACAGGTTTGGAAAAGTAAGTAGACTGCTGAGACAGCTACTAGACACCTACAGATAGGCTTAATTTTGGTCTCTAGTTATATTAACAGTTATATTTACTCCAGACTAAATGTTGCTCTCCATCTCTTCTTCACCAGCAGGAGGCAGTCTCTTCTGTGTTTTGGGAATATCATGTGACTTCACATGAACTGTTGTAGCTGCCTCCTCTTGCCAGATTTCCTCAACTTTTAACTACTTTTCACAAATGTCAACAGCTGACACAGTTGGTGGTTTTAGACAAACATTCGCTGAAAACAACTCTTCTCTGTCACCTAAAGTAATACCTTTTTAAAATGATTATTTACAAGGCCATAAATCGATGTCTTCACTGAAGTTTCTGGTTGAACTTCCAATACTATTCTTTTCCTTTAGTTTACCGCATAGAATTTGATTAGAGGGAGAATTGAGTTTGATAGGGAATGGCATAGAAAGAGCATAGAGTGTTAGAGGAAACAGCAACAAGTGGAGATTTGATGAAAAACCTTGAGATGATAGTGGTGAAAGTGAGGAAAATAGAAGTGGTGAAAAAAGTTTGAACTTCCTTCTCAGGAGCTGTCCTTTCCATCTCTACTCTTGTTCAAATATTCTACAGACAACTATTTTGGGTTTGAAGGACTCTTAAGAGGTGCTTCTCAGCATGCATTCTTCTCTGAGCTTCTCCACCACCATCATGCTCCTTCCCTTGTTTTCTCCTCTATGCACGACAGCCAAATCCCTGAAGCAGCAAGTGATAGGACAAGAGGAAATGGCCTCAAGTTGGGCCATGACAGGTTGGGATAGGAAATCAAGTAAAATTTCTTTACTGGAAAGGTTGTCAAGCCCTGGCACAGACTGCTCAGGGCAATGTTGAAGTCACCATCCCCAGAGTGATCTAAATGTGTAGATGTGTTGTTCGGGGGCACAGTTTAGTGATGGGCTTGTGAGCTCTGCGTAAATGCACAGACTGTATGATGTTAGAGGTCTTGTCCGACATAAATGAGTCAGTAATTCTACAATTCTGAGATGCTTGCTGGTTTTCTCTATTTTGGATGCAGGTGTGTATGAACAGCACAGTGGGTGTTTGAAACCTCCCATGGTAAAATTTGACATCCTCTGTTGGGCACAATCCACTTTAACTTGTGCCTCAAATAATTTCAGGTGCCAGCACTGAAACTAGCAAGGCAAACGTAGACATTATTTCCTATGTTCCTGTGTATAAATTTCCAGAAGAAAATCAGAGATTTTATTATCATTCATAATTACAATAAAAGCAAACTCTAAATGTCAGTCAGAGCAACTGAAAAGCAGGACTTATGTGCTGAATCACTTCTGTGCTGTGAAGCTGGGAACACATAATGCTCAGAGCTGAGAAACATAGTAAATTAAAAGAAGAAAGAAGAGATTTCAATAAAACACGATTTACTCATAATTTAAGGGACAATAGGACATCTTAGAAGGACATTTACTGCTGTTTCCATAAAGTGGGAAAGCGGGGACCGGGGTGGGGGGGGGTGGGGGGGGGGGGGGGGCGGCTGGTGTGCATGGAGAGGAAGCAGCTTAGGACTCTCAGTGACCGCAAAAGCCCACACTGTAAAAAGACCCTATTTTGGTTAACATGTTGTCCATCTTTAATGGTAGTAGCTTTAATGTAACAGCTGGTTTTGATGTAATTTCTTTTCCCAGACTTCTCCCCAGACTGCTCCCTGGGTACAGGCAGGGAGGCCAGAGATCTAAAGCCAGGAGCTAAAGGATTTTTCATCATTTAACAGGCCACTTGTTGCTATGTACTCTGCAAGCTGGACAGTGCAGCCTAGCAGGACAGTGGGATCTGTTTTAATATTACATGCTTCCAAAAGTGCAACTGGGTCTGCAGAAGCAACCTGGGCATCATCATTTTGTACCTGGGGGTTGTGGGATGCAGCAAAATATCCTCAAGTAGCATGGTGATAATGGTTGTCTATGCGTGCACTCAGTGTTCTGACATAAACCTTCAAAACACAGTGAGGGATGGAAATGACCTAAGCAGGTAAGAAAGCAAACCTGCTGCTCTGGGTCATAATAGCTGTGCCTCAAATTACACTCTTAATTACATGAGTGTAATTGGAAGAGAATTGTTCACAATTCCTGCAAATTCCAGTCCTTTTCCACTGCTCCTGTTACACAGTCACACAAAGGTTTCTTTCCAGAATCTATGAAAAAATTAGTATAAATTGTCTGCAATCAGGACACAATGAGATACTGTCTGTAAGAACCACATGAACACGGGAAGGCTGATTTACTAGGAGTCTGAGAAAACATAGCTGACTGAAAAAATATGGGGGCTGGGTGACTTTTCCCCCTCAAAAATGGAAAAATGTCTCCTGCAACTGAAGCCAAAAATTTCAAGCTCTAGAAGTGTGATTATTTATTAAGGGAATTCTTGCCAAGAAGATCTCTTCTTTGAGGAGGATTGTATTCAGCAAATAAAACCCAGAAATATTCATATTGGTCAATTCTTTGTACCAATAATGTTTTTACGTATCAGAACAGCTATTTGGCGTTGGTTCTAGTCCTATTAACTTTGATTCTTGACATGCACAAGGCAAAAGAGGTTAATGTTTTGCCTTTATATTATGCTCAATGATCATGTATGTCAAGCAAAACAGAAAAGGAGCATTCAGGTACCTTGAAAGATAGCTAGTAAATCAATCAAAATTTTCTGTTTTCCTTGCTCCTTTGTTGTCAGTATTGTGGACACTGTAAGATGGTGAGACACAAAGGTAAGCGCTTTCTAGAATCTCATTTTTGTCTAAGGACCTTAATAAATCAAAAAACTACTGAAACTATCGGGAAGGGCAATTTGAGTATTCTCTCTGCCTTGAGAAAATGATGAAACCGCTTTTTTGAAACTGAAACCTCTGATTGTTTAGCCTTGTCCCAAATTCAGCTGTGCAATTGCACATTCTGGATTGGAACTCCTTCTCAAAGTCCTGCTGTGTGTGCCAGAAACTCAGGGGATGTGGAGTAGATACTCCTTGATGAAGGGTTGCTGTATTTTCATGTACTGTATTTTCTTTTTCTGAAAGAGAGGGAAGAGCTAATGGAGGTAAAACTGAACCAGTTGCGTTCACTAGGTGGTGTTCTGTCACAGTATCCCATGCATAGGATGTTTCTCTTTGTTTTTTCAAGGATGAAAAATGTAGAGAAGTCCTTTACACTCCTTTGGAGAGGACATCCATGGTACTTCACATCTGCTCAGCCTAGCTCTTACAGAGGCTCACAGGTAAGATTGGATTACAGCCAAGGAGGTTTTAGGGGTCTCTGGGATGTGTCTTCAAAGCACTGACCTCATCTGCATGAGTGGCACCTGCCTGTGACATGCTTCCCCAGCTTGAAACCCAGTAATGTTATAAGTTGTACTATATTCTATCTGTTTGTAGGGAACTAGTGCCATAAACATAAATTCTGTGCTCTACTAACCATATATTCTCTGAATAAAATGAAGTTTTAATTGTAACTACAATTTACTGCTGCCATTGCCAAGGATTCCTTAGAGTGTCCATTTGTCCCCTTTCTGTTGGACAGCACTTGTGACCTCAGGAATCTTCTCTGTGCATTTTTTAGGGAGAGGATAAGCCTAGTGGGAGTTCACAAATAGCAATGAGGCTGTCTCTAAATATTCTGCCAATTCTCTATGCTTTGCATATATAAAGGTAGTAAAGAAAGGAAAATAAAATTAGTCAAAACAGACAACCCAGAATATGAAACCTGTTTCCACATTCTTTACATAGGAAAACATGCCTTTATTGCTTTCCACATGAAGATATAGATGTACTTCCATTTGGAAGACAGCTTTTGAAAGCTTTGCAGAACTCAGCTGCAAAATATAGACTTTGAAATGAAAGTTGGTATAAATAACTGATTCTTTTATATATTGCATACTTCATGTATATAGTGCTGTACATATTATAAGCATGCTAGTGGGGCATTCTATTTTCAGCACACTCAACTCTGACTTTGTTGCTCAAACAGCTAGTGGTTAATAATACAGGTTTTTGAGGGTTTGTATGTCACCAGATTGTTTCTGAAATTTGAAATGATCTAATGAAAAGATCTTCATTAACATATACTTTTGCCTATCATTTTGAAAACAGATCCATGCCCAAATCTAATATCTACAAGGCTTCTCTTTTATCTCCCTCCTCAAAAGTTCCATCATTCATTTAAAATAAAGTCATACCCTCCAATAGGAATTTTCTATTGTAGTTAATATTGCACTCTGTATGAACTAATATACTATGGGATTAAAAAACACAAGGACTAATATGCAGGAAAATTTTTTTCTTCTACTTCTATGCAAGAAATAAATTTAGTTGAATTTTTGTTCTTCTGAAGTTCTTTTCTTTCAAGAGGAAAATAAGGAACATACATTCCAGTATTTACACTCTCTTACATGTACTTTCCACATAGAACTACCTTCTGAAAAAGTACATGTGAAGAGCTGCCCTTTCACTGAGTGAACTAAGGTCATCCGCTCTGCCTTTGTCTGCTCTTGAATAAATCACATCTTTCTTTTATGGAATGATGTGGAAGCTGCATCCCTTGATTTTGAAGGTATTTGCCACTGATCCTTTCTAATTTATCCTAAAAGATTGCTGAGCGGTAGTTTTCTAAACTCTAGTTTTCACTGCTGAAAAGGGACAAGACAAGCTTTCCTAGAAGTTGGGGAGAATTCTGGCAAAATTCTCCTGACAGTCCAAGCTTCCTTCCAGCACATCTTTGTTGAAATGAATGAACAAGTTTGGAGGACATGGAAGAGGAAAGAGGGGAGGAAAAGGGACATTTCACAGTTTTTTGTCTGTCACAATGATCAGTTCTGCCTACTGAGATGAATATCCAAAAACAGTGGACCATAAAATAAACATAATAGCTCAAAACCATTTACAATCACCAACCAATTGTCTATTACGCATCTCTTTCAGTTCATGAGATCTACCTCAGAGTGGGGGGCTATTTCTAAATTCTAGGTCATATTTATCCATCAATTTCAGTCCACCAATTTCAAAGGGATGGAAGTAATACAAGGTAAAAGTTAGGAAACTGAAAGGAACAGCAAGCTAAAAGTTAAGAAAAGTCCCTGCACCATGTATTAAAAAGATGCTGTGAAGACAAGGTGGGGAAACTCCCTAAAAATGTGTGATTGTATTTCTCAGTGCTATAATCCCAATTTTGGGAAACTGTTTCATGCTGCATTACAAATTCCAAACATGTATTTTGATATTTGGAAATTTGTTTATTGTGCTGGTTTTTAAAAAAAAAAAGATTACTTTATTTTATTTTATTTTATTTTATTTTATTTTATTTTATTTTATTTTATTTTATTTTATTTTATTTTATTTTATTTTATTTTATTCTGTTTTTAAAGTGAAAGAATAAGCTACCACCTCTGTTGAAGACTAATCAGAAAGGTGCTGGCTATAGAAAAGAAGCTTGATTCAAAAGAAAATATTCAAATGAATACTTTGAATATTTACAGACTGCTTTGAGTTTTATTACTCCAGTTGAAATGTAACCAAAGTATTTAGAATTAGTGGCTTCAAACATAAGTGTAAAATTGAGGAATTTAATAGTTAAAACTAGAAAGTTACATATTCTGCAGTGCCTAGCACAGTCTGGGTGTGTCCTTATATGATTCAGAAAAAATGTCATGTTCATGACTTGTACTAAATTGTCCTGCTCATGTGGTTTTAAACATGTTGAAGGGAGGGGTTACTATTTTTTGCTTACCAGCCTATCATTCCTCATTTGGTTTGTAAAGAAGTGCAGTCACTCTTGGAGCTAGTAATCCTGACTTTTGTTTGTGTTCCTCTCCCAGTCAGGACAACTGGCAGAGGGACTATTAAGGACAGCAGCCAGTCTGGGACATATAAATTAGCTTCCTCCTGTTATCTCTGACACCCATTGGGTACAGGCTACACATCTGCCTACCATCAGCTTTAATTCAAGTTCATCATGCCCAGAGACAGCATCCTCCAGAATGGAGAAAAAACTGGCCTGCTGCCAGCACCCTTTGTTCCTTCCATCTGGGTAGAACAGAATTACCTAGGATTAGCCAACACTTAGGTTCTCTGAACTGATCAGTTCAGCCAAATTACTGTGCAAAGTAAATTGATCCTCCCAAACAAAAGGGTCTGCCAGTGGGGAGGTACCTGAGAAAGCAGCATGCCTGTGTAAACAGTTCTGTCCTTTGCCACAGTGTGCAGTGTGTCAGCACCATACGCTGCCACTATGTATTTATTAAGTGACAGATTAACTCATCTCAGCATTTGGGACCCTGTTTCCAGCTGTGAGGATGATTGATGGGCTGACTACTGCTTCCATCTTGGAAGTTATTTCCTTCATTGAACAGAGCCAAGAAGACAGGAAATTGCCCCCGTTGTAAATGCTAATCTCACCACTCCTTCAAAGACCAACCATAGCAGTTTCTTCCAGGCAAAGTCTTAAAAGTGGTACATTACACATCAAATGCATACGAATTAGAAATTTCTTTTCAAGGCTCTATCAGTTATTAAGGGTCTTCCTTTCCATATATTCATCATGCCCCACTTCACCCCTTAATTACAGTACAGCACTTTCTACTAATTGTGAGAAAGTCCATGGTAGGCAGGATCTGCATTAACTTCTGCACCCTCTGAGATGTATTTCAGGGTCAGGTAGAAAGGAGGCAGATGGGCCCCAATTCTTAGGGACATGGCCTTCAAGGAACAAAGACATGTTCCTTTTGTTCCCACCGGCAATGTTTCTTAAGAGAATGCCCCATGAAAAGTACATTTCATTAGTGTATTGCTTTGGCAAATCTCATGTCCACAAGACCTTGCACCCACACTGGTAAGGGAGTCATGGTTTCCCTACTGCTGTTGAATAGGGTCTCACTACCAGCCATTTATCTCCTGGTAACTTCTAGTGGGAAGATATCAATAAATCTTAAAACGGACTCTCTGCCATGGATCAGAGAATTTGGCCTGTCCAAACTGCTCTATCTTGACTCAGACCACGATCATTTTTTTTTTACCTTGTCTGATTCTTTACTTGTTGGGAAGTGAAATTCAGGTTTACCAAATTTCTGTAAAATGGTTTGTTCTACCTACCTTGATTTTTTTTTGCAACAGCTTCTAAAGCTCCTAACAAGTGACTATATTTTTATGAAACGAGGAACATTTTGGGATGCAGATAAAACCAATTTAAAGCTTCAGATACTTCCTTAATCACCCTTTTAATGCTTAAAAGATGAACGTGCCTATTTTGTTTTAACTTGAAGTAATAATTTCAGTGTATAGGAAATGATTTTGGTTTTTTTTTTGGAGGGAAAAAGAACCTCTGGTTCTCTTTGTCTGTCCTGTGCAAAGAAGGTAGACCTTGTTTAAGTTAGGATAAAATATTCATTCAAAGATTTAATATTTTCCTTGGTTTTGTTGGAACTTAATTTCAATCAAGATTTTTCTGCCAGTACTAAGTGAAAAAGAATGAAACATCCTTATCTTTTAAAAGGAACATTAAAGGAAGCACCATCTCATTTCCCTTCATATTTCACTTTTTAAAATAATTACACCAGACATTAAAACCAAAGTTAAAACAGATGCTAGCGCATATGTGTGTTGTCTGCAAGCAAGTTCCAGGTTTGGATTTGCTAAAAATAAAACTTTAATGAGCAGATATACTTGCCAAATTTGTGGTCACTCTAAGAGATTACACTCATTTGTACTTTAGAAATTCTCTGGTGTAAGACCAAGAACCCATTTCAGGACATCCTAGGAAAAACTTTCCACCTGGCATAACCTTCACCTTAAGATGCACCAGCAACACCATCAGATGAGACTCGCATGAACTCCAGAGACCACTCCAGTGATTTGGGCTGGCAGCCAATTTATTCTAACTTGTGCACCTGTCTACTAGAAAAAAAAGAATCCACACATCTTTCGTTTACACGCCCCTTCTAAAATGCCACATTGACAGGAATATTATCTACATTTTTATAGGTAAGATTAAATATTTGCATGTGACCTGTGGACATGGTGAGACCACAGCTAAACAGAGACCTGCCTCATCCCAGCAGCAGTCTTGGTCCAAGCCTTTGCTCTCGGTGTTTGTAGCAAAAACTATACCTGTCTTGTAACAGCTCACCTTGATTGTGTCTGGGCAGTGAATGTTTTTACAGGACATCTACCTGCTGAAACATCCCTTGCTGGGATTTCTAGAATAAAAGAGTTTGATTTCTTCTAATTTATTGCACAGTCATGGAAATAATTGGGAAAGGTAATGGAATTATTTCCCATTCCTCTGAACAGTCTGCAGGGATTTTTTATCCAAACCAGATAATTGACTAAGTCAACATAGCATTAAACTTCTATTTTTAGCCCTCAAGTCCTTGTAAACATGATGTGGTGACAGGAGCAGTTTTTCCAGCTGTGTTAATAATAAAAAATAACAGCAAAAAACCCTCCCAACAAATCAACACAATCTAAGAACCCCCAAATTAAAAAAAGGCATTTTGCTTGGCCTAGAGACTGAACAAAAATAGTCCCGCACTTGAGAAGCAGGTACATAAAGATAGATTACAAATGAGGTGGAGAAATGAGGAGTTCCTTTAATGTATTTATATATATCTGCTGTCTTGGTTTGGGGAGACAGGTATCTGCCAGGTAATAAAAAGAAAACAACTGGAGTTTCCTTTGGAATGGAGAGTGTAAACTACACCCTCCACCCCTTTTTTCTTCTTTTTCAATTATAAATTTACAATCAGAGACTCTTAGGCAAAGATTTGGGAAATAGGAATAGCAGTTCTTTACTAGAATGTATTACAAAGCAAACAAACACAAAAAACCCCTACCAAACAACTACAGCATTAGTAACAAACAAAAACAGTACTAAGAACCTTGAGGGCATTGTTTCACAAAACCCAGGGCAGTTTGGTTTCGGTGTTCCTGCAGGATCCTCAGAGCACCAAGCTGAAAGAGTGGAAAAGTCCCGGGCTGGTAGCTGGGATGGCAGGGTGTCCCGGCAGGCAGGGGCAGGATGTCCCGGCAGGGCAGGGGGTGCAGGGTCACACTGCAGCAAGACGAGCAGCGCCGAAGGAGCTGAAGGCGAGGCAAAGCCGGCCCAGCTCCCGTGGGTGGCAGAGAAAACTCCGGATTCAGGCCGAACCGGTGATAGTCGATTTCCAGGACTGGATCCCTTTGGCCACAGTGAAACTCTTCCAGCCAGCAATAGCCCTTCTCTCCCTCCCCGAACGCCGAACGCCGGAAAAAGAACAGCCCGCAGCTGCCTCAAGCTCTGTCTTTTACCTGCCTTATCTCCCTCTTCCAACTTTGTCCACCTCTTTGTTTCAGTTAAGGACTCTCCAACTCCAACACTTGGTCTCCTTGGTAACTTCTGGAGAAAAAATTCTTTAGAGAAAGAAGGAACAAACCTAACCCCCAACATCTGCACATGTATGTACAAATACATGTTTACACATGTGTATCTCTAAATTTGAATATGTGTGCATTTATTCCATCTATATCCACAAATATATCTATATAGAAATAATGTGGTGACTTAACATCTTGCCTGTGAGAGGGGAATAAATGGCAGAGCACTTTTTTTGAGCACTGATGCTTGACAATGCTGCATTACTTTGAATTGGGAACTGACAGACCCACACATCCCTGCAAGTGTCAATGTTATAATGAAGAAACGTGATTATGTTATCTGTGTCAAGTAGAGGTTTGGCCAATCACTCAACGCTCATCTTCTTTCATCACATATTAGCTTTGTTGTGTTTTAGGTGCTTTATTTTCAGCGGCAACACCATGTTGATCAAACTACAACTCTCATTCCATTTAGCGAGGAATAGAACATCCTTCTGTTCTCAATTTAGGCATCTTAAAAGCATTCTTGAAATACAAAATCATCTGTCAGCTGGGCTGAACAGCATGATAATAATGTTATTTTTCTTTCTAACACAAGATCAAAGCTTCAGACAAGGTGGCATATATCTTGGATATTCAGCCTCTAAAATTCAGGTCCGTTGAACCCAGAGATCGCTTGTTGCTGATTTTAGAGTGTAAAATTGCTTGTGAAGGAAGCATCCAGTTCCATGGCAGTATTTAACCACTGTCCTAAGTTCATGTACCACTGAGTACTTTGCTAAAATGTGAGGGATTTTCCTCTGATGTACTGTCATTTGTTTTACTACAGAAAATGAGCATGAAGCCAAGGCTCTGCAAGATCTGCAGAGAAAGCAGAAATACCGAAGAATTGTCAATCCAGCTCTCTTCAGCCTAGCTTTTAAATTTACAGGGAGGAATTAATATTTGCCTTCTTTCCACTCCTTACATTGTAACTGTTCTGCATAAATCTAGGAGAGGCTCTAACCTCAAGTTATTAGCAGTCACTGGGCAATTTACTCCTGCTTTCCTTCTCCCCTTCCCCAGCTCCATAAAAACATTGTATTTCCCTCTTACAGTGCCAAAGTGCCTAACCAATGCATAAGAAGGCTCTAAGCGTGGATTTGGCCTCCAAAATACTGTGTTGGTCTGGCCTGGGAGGACATGAAATGCCTCAACATTCACTGCAAGAACTTCTGCTCATGACCAATTGTCCGATAAGATATTAATGTCTCCTCACAAACTGCAAGAACTGCGGTCATTGAGTTGCTGTCTTCCAGAAGGGCTGCAGGCAGACCCGAATCTGGATTCCTTCTCTCATCTAAGAATTTCTCATCACCAGAGATGACAGAAGAATCACCTGAACCCTCTGTCTGAAGACTCGATGAGTACAGGAGAAAATCTTTGAGCAGCCATTGAAAGTGAGAGCTGTTTTAAATCCCAAAATCAGCCAAGCAGAAATAAAAGGAATCATGACAGAAGAGCTGGCCATGTTTCCCATGGCAAGATTCTGAACTGATGGAATGTAAAACTTTTCACTTGAATTAGTGCAAGAGCACTTAAGGGCAATAGTCTGGAGAAAGAAAGCATTTTTCATTGGAGTAACAGAAGGGAGAAGGGGCACTTCTCACCATGCTAACTGGAAAAGCAAACTCACTGATTTTCCTCACTGAACTGGTCAAGAGCTTTCTTTCCTGCTTTAGTTAATTTAAACATGACACTTTTGTGGCTCCACTGCATTGCACACAGATGGAATGCTTTTGTTAAAGTGAAAAGAGAATTGTTTACTTGTCAGCCTGATTAACCTCAGCTATCATGAAGAGACTGCTTACATTATGCTTAATGGAAGTTTCATTCCTTTTGTCCCTTCATCTTTTCCCTTTATCTGAGTTTTGTTAGAGTCTTAATACTCCTGTCATTTACAGGAATGTCCTGGGCACAGAAAAGCTGCCTCAGAAAAATAGCACATCACCTTTTCTTCCCTGCTGTGCAGCCCCCTATGAAAGCTCCTGGGACTCTTCAAGGGGTGCCTTAAAAATAGGAGAAAAAAGCAGGATGTGGACAGGAGGGAATGACAGAAGCCTGCATACATGTTAAGTGCTATTTATGAAAGTGAATCCCCAGTGAACACAGCCCCTATATACATGAAAGCACAGAGGATTAATGACAATCGCCTCAGCAATGACAGAAGCAACAAGTGGCCTTCCTCTACTGGCCTTGATATTACCTGTCAGACTCAGTGCAGCACACATACACACATACACTCACCGTATACGAAGCAGCCTTGCCCTGGACCTTGTGGCTGAGGTGTGTGGGTGCAAATTATGTTGAACCTTGGATTTCATTTTCCACAGGGCAAAGTGATAAGTCACAGAATCGCAGAATCCCTAGGTCAGAAGAGATCTTCGAGATCATTGAGTCCAACCAAGCCTTAACACCTCGACTAAAGTAAGGCACCAAGTGCCACACCCAGTCTTTCTTTAAACACATCCAGGCATGGTGACTCCACCATCCTGAGCAGACCATACCAATACTTTATCACCCTTTGTGTAAAAAGCTTTATTATAATATCCAGCCTATATTTCCCTTGGCACAGCTTGAGACTGTGTCCTTTTATGCTGCCTGTCAGTTGCTGCCTGTGTGTCAAGCCCCTGCATGTGCTTTCTTACTCTCAAGATGAGAGAAACTGAATTGGGGTAGGAAAAGGAGGCTGAGCTCCAGAAACGCTGCCCTGTGAGCTTGTCCATCTTTCTGCTGGTCATCACTTCAATGGATGGGCTGATGCACTCATCAAGAGCATTTCATGTGACCTGGCTGCAGGAGCAGGCTAAAAGTTGCTTTTACCACACTGTTGAAATAGACAATTTTGCACGTGGAGATTAACAGCCCTTGGATGTTTTGGCCATGTTTATCCAAATGCCTGCTCATTAATTAATTCAGTGGGAAGATCTACAGTGAGCTATTGCCAGGTCTTCCATGGCCTCAGAAAAACGCTTCATGAAAAGCACCTCAGTAAAGGGCACCCTCTCTTTCTGTTGGAAGGTGTGCAGTTGTCTAGGAAATTGCTGTGATATATTGGGATTCATGCCCCCAAAAACGTGAGAGTCCTATTTTCATGCCTGTTCCTCTGTTGCATTTTTCCCTTTTCCCACTGAGTTTGTTTCAGCACTGTCTTGGGCACCAGCAGGTGCAAGAGCAGTTCACACCCTGAACATGAAACCTCCCGTCTCCTGCTACCCTTCCTTTGACAGCTGAGCAGGAAAGAATGGTTACCCACAGATGGGAAATGAAGGTGTGTTGCCATCTCCCCCATCCTCTGAGATGGCAAGACATGGAAAGATGACCCATCCTAAGCTTTTGTGAGAACTTTGAGTTCCCCTTATGAGACACATGTTTCAGAACTAATGTAGAAACAATTTAAGCTAAAAGACCTTTCAGGATTGTCCCATAGACAACTTCTGGATGTTGTGCTTTCTTTTGTGCCTTCTTTTGTTTTCAGCCCAAAGTTAAAGACATTACGAACAATTTCCCCTCACAGAATAGCTGTACATTTCCAGTTTCCTGTGACCCATCCCTTCTCTCATCACTATACCAATAAATGCCCCCACCGTTTGATTAGGTGTTTCCAGCCCTATGCTACCAGAAGTAGTGAGATTGAGAATAACTGGAGACTTTGAATTAAAAGATTAGTGGAAACAAATTGTAATGAAAGACATCAACAGAATTTTGAACCTTGATTTCATTTTACACATAGGAACTGGAGCTGCTTTAGTGGATGAAAGTATAATTTTTTTGGAGAGTTAAGACTTAGCAGTCCCCAGAGCAGGACAATAGGGGGCCACTGTGCCAAAGTGTCAGTCCAGCTCTTTAGGCCTGAAGACAGGAAAAAAAGTTTTAAAAATTCACAGTGACAACACAGACAAGCTTTTTTCATCTGTCTGTATAGAAGAAAGAATTACTACTTCAATTTCTATCTGAAACTTCAGGAACAGGCTTAATGGGACTCTGCACCAGAACTTGTCTCTCTGAAGAGGAATTTGTTGCCTCCAGGGTCAGGAATGCGGGAGAGGGTGGAGGAGTGTTCTGTAGTTGTCCTTGTGGACTTTCAAGGGTGAATCCAGGCTAGGAAGAGCATTAATTCGAAAGAAAAGTAATGGAAAAGTAGATACAAAAATGAAGATAGATTTGCCTCTGAATCCTAATGTCTTTATCCTTGGGGATTTTGATTCCATTACAAATATTAGCAAAGATCAAGGGCATATTATTTCAGGGCAAGTCTGATTAGAAAGAAGTTAATTCAGCAAAAGTGGAAATCAGCTAAAGAATTAAAAATTGATGTGAGAAATGCAATGGAATTTTCAGATCCTTTAGGAATCTTCTCACACTTGACTTGTTCCTTCAAGGAACCTCTTGTACCTTTTAAACCCAAACCAACTCTCTCCTCTTATCCTCCTGGATCCTCCTAGGCCTTTCCTCTGCACATTTTGCCTTTGATACTCTTTCAGAATATCTTTTCCCCTTCCTACCATGCTTTTTTGGAGGCACAAAATGCTGCCTATTATCTATCCAGACCACCAAGAAAAGATGGAGAGCATTCTTCCCATTGCTTATTTTAGCGTCCCCTTCTGCCTTTCACGTTGTCTATTTTTACTGCCTCTGCCAGTAGGGAAGACTCAGACAGATGGCAAGTACTGGATTTTTAATGAGGAATGGATGTGTATGGCAAACCAAACCTCACCTCAGAGTCAGAGTGGCATCCAAGGAGATGTTCTTAAGAAAATCCTCATCAATGAAAATTAAAGGAGGATGGTTTACCCATTTTCTAAAATTAAGGTGGTTTTTTACATCTATTCTTCTTCATTGGCTGTTGAACTGATGCATCTCAAGTGAGAAAAGAAACAAAAAAGACAATTTGGCCATGCAGATGGAGTCGACAGTGGGAAAGAGAGACATGAGATGAGACTAGTTTCAAATTTCTTTCTTACCTACTTGTCCAAAGAGACAAAGCTCATGTTTTCACAGGTTAAGAGGCATGCCTGCACCTGTGCATCTGTGTATCTTCCTTCCTAATATTCTTTCAGTGACATTGCAGACTGCATTGTCTGAAGGTATTATATTTCTAGAAGGTTTATGAAAAAACCTTCTGAAGTTCTACTAAGCCAAGTACAAAGTCAGGCACTTGAGCCAAGGCAATCCCAAGCACAAATTACAGGCTGTGAGGAGACTAGATTAAGAGCAGCCCAAGAAGAAGGACTTAGGAGTGTTGGTGGATGAGAAGCCCAACATGTGAGCTCCCAGATTAGAAAGCCTCTGTCCTTGGCGGCAGCCAAAGAAATGGGACCAAAGCAGGTTGAGGGAAGGCATTCTGTCCTTCTACTACCCTCGCATGAAACCCCACTGGGTCCATTTCTGGGCCCTTCAGAAAAAGAAGGACATCACCTTGTTGGATCACGTCCAGAGCAGGTCATAGGGCCTGGTGCAGCTCTCCTGTGAGAAACGGTTGACAGGCGTTGTTCCGAATGGAGAAGAGAAGGCTCTGGAGAGATCTCAGAGTACCTTCCAGCAACTAAGAGTGCTATAAGAGAACTGGAGAGGGACTTTTGATGAGGGCATGGAGTGATAGGATAAGGAAGAATGTTTTCAAACTGAAAGAGGCCAGGGCATTATTAGATGTTTGAAAGAAATTCCTCTCTGTGAAGGTGGTGAAGCACCGGCACAGGTTGCTCAGAAAAGCTGTGGATGCCCCATCCTGGAAGTGTTCAAGGCCAACTTGCATGAGGCTTTAGGGAATCCGGTCTAGTGGAAAGGGTCCCTGCCCATGGCATGCGGGTCACACGGGGAGATCTTTAGGGTGTCTTCCAACTCAGACTGTCCAATGATTCTGTGAAGCAAAATCTTACTATCTGCTTGCCTTGCTTTGACTCCGTTCCTAACTGGCCTCTGCTGAACCCCACTGGCCCCTTTGTCTAACTATGCACAGCAGCTTTTGCTGTCATGGTAAACAGATGGTTTGATGAGCAAGGTCCTGCAATCATATCTAGCAGAGCAGACTGCACACACTCTTCCTCCCCTTCCTCTGTAGTTAAAATCAAGAATATAAAGGCCATTTGTTGTTGCTCTGAATAAAAAGCTCCATAATACTGAAACCATTTAGAGGTTATTTTGGGTACACAAAGATTTTACCATTACGTTAAGAGTTTCTCTAATTGTGTTAGAAACAATATGAAGTTCCAATTGAAATATGAAATGATATCTGCTGTATAAAAACTGAAAGGAGTTACATCACAAGTCATGAGTTAGAAATCGAGCTGGTTGCAGAAATTTACAGACTCTAAAGGTACAACATGTGTAGAATGGAGGGCCCAAACCACCTTTCTGTCTACTGCCTGGAATTGGTTAATCAAAAAAGTTAATGTGAAACAAAGACATTTTCAAGAAAAGCTTGTAAGCTACAAGCAAAAAACAATTGCAAATCATATATTTCATTTAATCTTGACATTTGCAGTTAAGAGTGAATGACTTATTATGTGGTGATGGTTATGTGGTAATGCTCCTCACTCACTGAAAGCTGTATCTCCATCTCCTCCTTGCTGTTTTTGTAATGTCTTTTGAAACCTCTCTGGAAATCCTCCACCATCTTCCACACGAAGGTGAGGAGGGCATCGTTGTAGGGGTTCTTGGCAATCTGCAGGTTCCAGAACACCAGGCTGCTCAAGTTGTTGGTGTATAGCTTCCTCAGGACCCCTGTGGTGAGGAACTTCCGCAGATTCAAGCCGTTCTCCAGGAAGAGCCAGACAAATTTGGGCCTGTCTTTCACCAGGGCTGTGAACATCACATCCTGAAGGTCAGCAGCCTAGGAAGAACTGGAAAAGCAAATGTGAGGGATCACATGTGAGACATGTAAATTTCATCTATGGCCTGATACACAATCACTGTCACACTTTCATCAGAATCAGGCCGGGGGCTTTTTCTGTGCACAATTGCCTTGGCTAGATGGCCCAGAGCATTTCTGGCATGGGCAGATCACCTTTCTAACCAGTGATGATAGAATGGATGGATCATCAGGGAATGATGGAGCTGGCTCTATGGACTATCCTGACTGAATGAGTTGGAAAGGACCACAAGGATCATGGAGTCCAGCTCCCGGCCCTTCACAGACACCCCAACAATGCCACCCTATGCATCCCTGAGAGTGTTGCTCAAATGCTCCTTGGGCTGTGGCAGCCTTGGGGCTGTGCCCATTCCCTGGGGAGCCTGGGCAGCGCCCTGTACCCTCTGGGAGAAGAACCTTTCCCTGGTCTCCAGCCTGAGCCTCCCCTGGCACAGCTCCAGCCATTCCCTGGGGTCCTGTCCCTGTAACAGTAGAGATGGGAGCTGCCCCTTGTGAGGAAGCAGCAGCTGCCAAGGAGGTCTGACCTCCTCTTCTCCAGGCTGAACAGAATGTGACGGTCAGTGCGGGAGCAATAGACACTCTCTTGACACAGAGGCCCAGGTGCTGAGACAGTGGCTCCTGCTGGGATGTGTCCCTCCCCACAGCTCCCAGCACTCCCTCAGAAGGGGGCTGCACCTGCCAGTTTCGGTCATTGTTGAAGATCTCGTCGCTGACCAGGTCCAGCTGGTTCCACTCCAGCAGCAGCTTCAGCTGCCCGTTCCAGTTCTCCCTGTCGTGCTCCTTGGTGCTGAAAGCTGCAGGCGAGGAACAATCTCTGAGTAACAACCAGGCACATTTATCATCTCTGCTTCTCACACTGCCAGGACAAGACTTCTTCCAAGTGGCTTTTTCCCCAGACTCATGCACATCTTCCTGACTGGGGGCTGGAGGCTGCTGGAGGCTCAGGGATGTATTTATGGTCCAGGACCACTTCCTAACCAAGATCAGCACAAGGCTTTCTTCAGGCTGCTCAGAGTCCTGCACCCTCTACACCAGGGAGATTCTGCAGGATTCCCAAGTGGGGCCCTACCAGCATCCCCAAGACTCTCCAAAATGCCTTCCCAGTTACCTGGTTTGGATCTTTCCCATGCTCAGAGATCCCATACTGCTGTTGTAGCCTGCCCACACCCCTTCAGCAGAAGAAGACAGGCTCCAAATTGAGGCAGGAGCTTAGCTCTAGGGAGATGGCACTGCTCTAAGGAAACCTCCTCTAGGGAATAAATAGCCATCCCATTTCCATTTATTATTAAATTCCCAAACAAACCCAGAAAAACAATTATTTGCCTTTGTACAGAGCAAAGGAAATGGCATTGCCCACAATTCCATCTCCAACTTCTATTCTGATCACTGTCAGTAAATGAAGGCTTTCAAGGACGTCTTTGATCTACAAAAAAAGAGAAAAATTCCCTTTCAAAGCTTTCAAGGCTGTTTAGTAGCAGATCTTCTAGATCCTTTAACAAAGAAATTTATCACCGCATCGTAGTAAAGCTGCTTCTCATCAGTCCTGGGTTTTAACAAATTTAAACAAGCCTAAGTGGAAGTAGATAATGAGTTGGATTTTAAAGTCACCAAAGGACAACATTAATTATCCTCTGAACATACAGCAAAGAAATGTGATTCCCCGATGCAGATCATCTTTAACACCAAGATATCATCTCAGTAATTAGATACAGCAAGAAATTTCCATTAATGTCATCCTCTGAGTGTCACTTTGCAAAGCAGAAGACCACACAGAGGCAAAACAAAGGCCTTACTTTGGTTTCAAACATTTTCCTAGGAAGGCATGAGAAGAACCTAATTCTTTTAAGGAATCAAAGCTCTCCAGGAATGAAAGTCCACTCAGTGCTACAAAAGTAGCCCAAACAAATGAGTAGATTGCAAAAGGGCTAATCCTCCCCCTGCTCCAGATATGGAAGTGGCCAAGAAAGTAGAGCTCTCCCCTCTTCTTCTCTGCAGGAGAAGCAGGATGACTAAGAGAAAAAGTCCCAGCTATTCCTTCAGTCCTCCATCACCAAAGCTGTGCCATAGCACAGGTGCTGCCTTCAAAGTGACCCCAGTTCCAGCCTAGACTTCTCACCTTTCAGACAACTCCTTCCCCAACACGCCCAGCAACAGCAACCCCAGCTCAACACCCTGCCAAGACCCGCAGCTGTCCCCATGCCTGCGCAGAGCTTTCCCACCCCCTGGTTCCCTGCACGTGCCGTGGCATGGCACTCAGGAGGATGTGCTCCAAGGCCTTCCCCGCTAGCAAGCTCAGGCTGCCAGGCCTACGGTTCCTGGATCATCCTTCCCACCCACCCTTCCCGTGCACGGCTGGTCCATTTGCGCTCAGCTCCGACTTGGCCGCTTCACCAGGACTGCTGCTAAAGGATGGAGAGCAGCCCGGCAAGCTCCTTCTCCAGCTCCCTCTTTACTCTCGGGGCAGGTAGAACATGCCACAGGAAAGCAAGCAGTGCCAAAAGACTTGGGCCAGCATCAGGCACATTGAGGAATGAAACAAGGCCTTTGTTCGATGGAAGGAAGCACAAGCAATTGACAGACGTGAAGAGGACTTAGCACAGATATCCAGAAGTCCTTAGCACCAGTTAACATCAGCAAAACCTGGAAGCCTAACTTGACATGAGAGTGACTTGATAAAAAGCTTGAGACATAGCCTTTGGGAAGACCTAAGGGCGGCTACAGAATCAGCCCTGTGCAGGGAAGGCATGAGGAAGATGAGCTGCTTTGGTGCGCTGAGACTCCTCCTGGCCAGCAGGTGGACATTAACTTCAGGTCTAGGATTCTGACGCAATGTGTTTCCTTCTAAGCCCCTGCCTATGGAATCACCTCAGCACTCTAAAGACGGAAGGGATTTTTGATAGAATTCCTACAGCAACCCACTGAAATTTGGACGTGGCGAAGAAGCCTTGTGCTGGGGTGCAGAGCCCTAACCTCCTGCCAATAAAAGAGCTCTTGGTGGACAATGCATTTGTCTGCTGATTTCATTGAATTCTAGAGACCTCTCAGGACTGCTCTATCCTGAGGGAAGGCCCTTGACCTTGAGCTGTAGGCACTCGCGCAAGCTTCAGATCACTTCCCTCAGCTTCCAGGACCTCTCTTGGCCGGCATCCTGACGGGGCGGTAGGACCGCTGCCAGGCACTGCTGGGACCCAGCAGGACAGGACCGGCTGTCTCGTGTCCACGTAGCACCCCCTGACACAGCCAGGGTCATCCCGAAAGCAGACAAGGCTCACGTGTCAGCGCAGAGGGGCAAGGAGCGCTGGGCTCCTCTCAGGGTGTCTCAGCTGGGCCTGCTCCACAAGACGCCCCCATTTGAAGGCCTGCTAATGCCCAGCTGCCAGAAATGCCTGCCTTGTTCTCTCCAAGATGCAGAGGAAGAGGCAGGGAGCAGGGCCCATTGGGAGGCAAAGCTTCCAAGCCTTTTCTGAGGCCACGCACACAGCAAGAGCAGCCAAGACTCTCCCTGCTGCCTGGCCCACACAGCCCAGCTCGGTGCTGGCCCTCTGGGCCACAGCAGCCTCCAGCAAGCAAGAGGCAAATGCATATTGCCAAGAGTTGAAACACAGCAGACAGCTAAGACGTGAGACGTGTGTGCGGGAAGGCCTTTGAATTTACAGCTCTCCAAGACAGCTTTGGGGCTGGCAGCTGGACAGAGATGCTCCTGCTCACACCTGTGTCCAAAGGGGGGAAACACACTCTGCTGCAGGTGCTTGCCTTGGTCTCTGCAGGTCCAGCTGGATTCCAAACCTGCTCTTCACAGCCTTCTCCCTTCCCTTGTCCGTCTGCCAAGGGCAACGGGCCTCAAGGACTGAAAGGACCACAGAGAGCCAAAGGAGGACAGTTGTTCCTACATCACTGGGAGCTCCTAGGAAAGCACTTTCCTTCAGCAGCTAGCCCCTTTCCCCCAGAGGCCTTTCCCCGGATTGGAAGCTTTCCTGGGGAATGCCAAGACACTCTTAAGAAACCCTGGCAAGGCTGAATTTCTTTCTGGTCCTATCTGGACAGGCGCTCCAGCTCTTGATGGCATTTCCCCCAGTGTGATTCCAGCTGGAGGTTGACACATGCAGCCCCAGGCCCTCTACAAACACAAGCTGCCCGCTGCCTCCACTCCTGCCTGCGCTCACAGCAGCAAAAGCAGGCTCTTCCCGGCCAGAGACCAGAGAGCCCTGTTCCCGCAGGACGCTCTCGCCAGCACCTTCCAGGACTCTCCGCTGTGCACGCAGCACTTTTCATGCCCACTCTCCACATCCTTTGGAAGACAGAGCGCAACCTGGCTGGCGCTGCCATCAGCACACCCCAAACACAGGCAGAGGAAGGAGAAGCAGGGGCTGCTTTGCGGCCATGCCCAGGAGAGACTGGAAGGCTGCCCTCCCTCTGCTCTCACTCGCTTGGCTTTCTGGCAGCCTCTGAGGCAGGGGCTGCGATTCCTCAGCTCTGGGCACCAGAACCGCAGCCGGGATCCCGGCACTGCCTGACGGCGCTGGGGCCATTGGCTGGGTCACGCGTCCGAGTCTCGGCCACCGTGCTGCTGCTGCTGCTGCTTCACTTGCCCTTAGGCACACCCCAAGCTCCCTGTTAAGGCCTGGTGGTCTCTGCTTCTGCCATCTCCCCGACCCTGTGCAGGGATGGAGCACTGCTGTGCTTTCAGCAAGCTATTCTTGAAAGCTTCCAGCATTCCAAGCTCCTTTGCCCTCTGTAGATGCTTGCCAAGGAATCCCTCACAGCTGGCTTCAGAGCGTCCTCAGGTTGGCTCTCCCAAAATCCAGAGCTTCAGGCTGCTCAGTAGGACCTTAAACTGCACAGTGTTGTGGAACTGGACCTTCAGCACAGGCACCTTTCCAACCTGACGCGGCCTCGCTCCTCTGTGTCTCTGCACAAAAGACGGCGCGCAAGAGGACGGCAGCAGGGGCCTGTGTGTGCCAGGGCTCAGGTTTTTACGCCGCATCAGCTCCACAGAGACACAGGTGAAGTGAAGAAGCCAAAGTGTTTATTAATTCAAGGCCAAGCAAAGGGATGAGCTTGGAGGGAATAAGGAGGGATGGGCAGGGTCTGAGGGCTGGAGGGAGGGAGTTAACTACAAAGAGGGAAAGGTATGAAGCCAGGAGAATTGTACTCCGCCTCAGCTGTGCGTGGAGCTCCAGTAGCACTGAGAGATGGTGTCCTCTTCAGTGTCTCCTGGTGTGTTCTTGGGACACTGGTTTGCTGGATTCAGAAGACGTCCCCAGTTGTTTAGCTTCCTGGGGAAAGCGGGCTTCATTTTGCAGGTTCAGAGCATGACGGGCTGTTGTCTTGCCTCTGGGTTTGAAGGGCTGCAAGAGAGAAGAACAGAGCCATGGTCAGAGGCTGGATCAGTGGGAATCCTAGGAGATCTTCCTGCCAGAACCATCCCACCCAGAAGCAAGCAGGAGACATTGGGATCAGCCTGAAGGTCCTTGCCACGAATCCCCCACGTGCCCCTAAAATCTCTGTGTGTTGTGCCCTCTCCAGCCCTCGTCCACACAAGGAGCAAAGGCCTCCAGAGCCGGGGATTGCAGCTGTCTGCCCGGGCAGTGCAGCTTCCCCCGCCAGAGCCGCTGACGGCCCGCTGCCCTCACTCACCCTGACTGAGAAGGTGAAGCTGTCCTGGCTGCCCCCTCAGAGAGCGTGTCACGGCCCCAGCGGCACGGCTCCCTGCCAGCGCCGCTGCCAGCCCTGTGGCCACACGGCCTCCTGCCCCGGCAGGGCTCAGCCCGGGCCCTTGCCGCCAGCTACCGCCCCAGGGCACGGCTGCCAGAGGGCGGCAGCAGCCCCGAGGGCAGGCGGGGCTCCACGGCGCCAGGCCCAGATGCCGCTGCAGCCGGGGCAGCAGCAGCCGGGGCCGGGGCCGAGCTGCGGCGGGCCGGGGAGGGAGCCCGGGCTCATGGCTCACCCATGAACCGCATGGCCGCCTCTGGCAGGGACTCCTGTGGGTTCTCCAGGTAGGGCAGGGCCCGGCGCAGGTGCTCGACCGGTCGGATCCTGTCATCTGCCAGCTGGAGAGAGTGGCAGGAGGGAAGGGTTGGCGCGGGCTCAGCCCCTGGGCCGGGCTCTGGCCGCGCCCAGCCCCGGCCTCCCCTGCCCGCACGGCCCTGAGGCCCGGCCAGCAGCCGCTGGCGCCGGGCTCTGGAGGGGGCAGAGGGCCGGCTGCTGCCCGGGGAGCCGCGGTGCCGCCCCGTGCCCGCAGCCCCGCTGGGCCGGGACTCCACGGGCACCCGGCTCGGGGCCGCAGGAGCCTGGAGAAGAGCCCGCGGGGCCCATGGAAGGCAGCGGCGTGTGGGGCGCAGGCTGGAGCCCCCGGGTGCAGCACTGGGCAGGGGCCACGGCTTCCAGCCCCGCGGCCACGGATCTTCTCCAGGCTGAGGCTGCCACTTCTCCAAGCCATCCTTACCTTGCAGTCATCAATAGTCAAGGGTTGTTTCTTCGTCAGTAGCTCCTCAAGATCCCTCCTCTTCAGGAACTTGGCCGCACATTGCAGGGTTTCCCGAGAGGCCTGAAGAGCAGCAGAGATGCAGAGATGGCACCACAGCCCAGGGCACAAGGACCCGCATCCCTGTGCCATGGCCTGGAGGAGGACGCAGCCTCCTCCTCCTCCTGCAGCAGGGCAGGAGGCAGCTGAGCCCCCGTCCCAGGGATGCACAAAACCTCACATTTGCCACACGCCGGTTCTCATCATGGCAGTAGATTAAAAGTAGGTACAGGCTATTGTTGACAATCGTCTTTAGAGGCTCTTCTCCCTCCTTCACTACCAACTCCATCACCTTACAGAAGAGGTCCATGGAGAGCAGTTGCATGTAGCTATTTTCCTAGAGGAAAGGAAAAAACTAAGCATCAATTACTCCAGGCCCACCTAGGCAAAGGCCTGAAAATGCAGACAGCACAAGGTTTCTGGGCAGCACCCAATTCCTGTGGCTCGGGTTGCAGAACCTTACATTGTTAAAGAGCGCCAGGAGTGCCTCAGCCAGCTTTGGGGCGGTGGTGCTGGATACCAGGATGTCTTCGCTCTCCAGCATATTAGTAAGCACACGGAGGGTCAGGGCAACCACCACTCCATCTTCATCAGCCAGCAGATCCACAAAGCTTTCAGACAGGCAGCACATTCTTCTGGCCTGCGTGGAACACAAGGCTGCGCTGTGAAGCCGTGAACAGCTGCACCAGCGACAGCGCCCAGGCACTGCAAGCCCAGCCTGCTGCCGCAGGGCCCAGACACCAAAGGCCTGTCCCAAAGCACTCGGGCAGCTGAGGCAGGAGAGCTGGGAGCAGCTGCCTCAGCTCCTGAAGCCCAGCCAGCCCATGGGGCTGCTCTCCCCAGTGCAGCTTCAGCTGCTGCCCCCTTCTCACCATCAGGGGATCCTTGCTGAGCACCAGCAGGCCTTTGAGCGCCAGGCGACACCTCTTCCTGCACTCGGTCCGCAGGTACCTCGACACGACCCTCAGGACCCAGCCACCACATTTAGTCCAGTCCAGGCATTCCAGAACCTGAAAGGCACAGGGCAGTGGTACAGGGCCCAGCTGGCAGGAGCCCAGAACTGCCCAGGGCCAGCCCCAGGCAGCAGCAGCACAGGGCGCTGGTGCCATCCCAGGAGGCTAGGGATGCGGCTGCGAGAGGGCAGAGAGCTGGGAGGCAGCTCAGCCAGGCAGCGCTGCTCTTCAGGCTCACCTCCACAAGGAATGCCAGGAAAGGCAGATCGCAGCCTGGCTTCTCAATGCTGAGCAGCCAGAGCATGCGGGTTGCGATGCAGGAAGAGAAAGGGATCAAGACATGGCGCATCTCCCTGTCAGGGGCAAAAAGGAAGAAAGAGCCTGAGTAGGGGGGGGCACACTTTTCTCAGGACTGACTCCCAGAGGTGCAGTCTTTCCCCAGCATCCCTGGAGGGGACGTGGGTGCTTTGGGAGGTGGCCACTCCTATGCACCCTCCTCTCCCAGCCTTTTCCAGTCTGCTCGGCCGTCCCTAAAGAGACGAGGCCCTCTGGCCCATGACCAGAGGGACTGTGTGGGGCAGCCCGGGCACAGGGCACCAATTCCAGGGACAGCAGGGAGCAGGGGGTCTCACCTGGCCAGCAGAGCCACAGCATAGTACTGGGTATGAGCACAGAGCATGGTGTCCCAGCCATGCTTGGACTCCACAGCCATCACCTCATTCTCACACTGCAGCCGGCAGAGCAGGGTCTTCATGACCTGCACTGCAAACCTGTGTGCAGAGCAAAGCCCGGGTCACATTGGGAGCACTGGCACTGGCCACAAGGACATGGAAAGGACGGGAGGACGGAGACCTGTTGGGGTCGCTGGGAAGGTGGTGTTCCTCTCGGCACGCTCTCCAGAAGTGATCGACTTCCTGTGGTGGCATCTGCTGTGTGGTGACGACAACATGGAAAAGCAGAGCCACAAAGAGGCGGGAGGAAAAAAGGATCATTGCCTCGTGGCACTCAGGCACCTGGACAATCACCCACACCACCAGAGTTGCCTGCAAAAGAAGTTGCCATGGAGAGCGCTCAGTGCGAGGTGTCCATGTGGCAGGGCCCCAGGGGAGACGCAGGGGGAGCAGCGGGCCTGGTGGCCCCTGAGCCTGCCCTTAGGCCAGGTTTCAGCCCAGGGCCTGAGGCAGGGAGAGGATGGAGAGCTGCTGGAGAGGCGACCTGGGGGTGAGCAAATGCCCAGAAACTCACAGCCAGAGCAAAGACGCCCTCCTTGTCCCCATCCGAGGTGAACGTGCTGTGCAGAGGCCAATCCTCCATCACACAGAGCAGTGTTGGCAGAACCTTCTCCACTGTGAGACTCGATGAGCCTATGCTTCTCCAGATCATTGCAGCAGCTCTGTGGGATCAGAGCTCTGTGTCAGGGGCATCTCAGCCACACTACCATGCCCTGTGCGGCTCTGGGGGCCGGGTGACAGAGCCCCGGTGCCCTGAAGGGCAGGGAGGGAGCACGGCAGCAGGCTCGGGAAACAGAGGGGCCCGAGGGTCCCGGACCTGTCTGCCGCTCTGGCAGAGCCCATTGCACGGGCCGTGCAGGGCCATGGTCCTAAAGGCCGAGGAGGCCTGAGCTCTCCAGGCAGGTGGGCCCATACCTGTCACATGTTGGGGCACAGCGCAGGAGGGTCAGCACCACATCAGCTGGGTGTTCTTCGGCCAGCCTCACGATGTTCATGGGCAGCCTGGTATCCACATTTCCATGCGATGCAAAATTCTGGTGCATCTTCTTCACAATGGCTGGCACCTGGAAAAGGCATGGGGAAGACTTGGGCCGCTGTCTAGGAGAGCAACTTCACCAGCTTCCCCCAAGAATCGCTTCCCTTCCTGCCACGCTGTGCCGGCCTCAAAGGCTGAGGGGGCCCAGTGGCCGTGGCTGGAGATGACACACAATCCTGGGAGGCCTCTAGCCCCAGCCCCAGGCTGTTTACCTGCTGCTCAGAAGGAATACCACTCTTCTGGATAAAATCTACAGCGGGAGCAGGAATGGCAGTGGGAGTGGCCGTGGCGCCAGTATCTCTGATGCCCTGAGTCTCTCCAGTGTCAGCCGTTTGGAGGGCCACAGCCTCAGCCACTGCCTTGTCAGCCCTTGCCCTTTGATCATTCAATGCAGCATCAAAATTTTCTAATGGCTCAGCCAAATCCGTGTTGACATCAGGCTCTGCCTGGGGCTCGGTCAGCCCACAGTCAGGCTCAGCTGAGCCCTCAGCTGCCGTGCTGCTGGTGTTTCTACGCCGTATGCGCAGGAATTTTCGGATCATCTGCAGGAGAACAAAGGACAGGGAAGAGAGACGTGTTCCATGGAGTGCTCCAAGCGCGGTGCTCGGCTGAGCAGTGACAGCAGGCCCAGCCCAGGCGGGGATGGCTGCAGGTACCTTCAGTGTCCTGCGGAAGCTTCCACCGGCAGGCCTCTGCTCTTGTGTGCCATCCATGGCTGCATCTGGCAAAGAGCGAGAGCAGCCAGAGCTGAGGGGCTGCGGGAGAGGCCGGAGAACACAGCCCAGCCCTGCCCTCCCCAGGCTGCGATAGGGATGGGATGGGATGGGGCCACATTGGCTGCAGCCATCAGCCCTGTGGCCCAGCTCTGCCACTCACCATCCTGTAGTGTCTGGATCCGCTCGGGCTCTTCAGGCTCTTGTGCTGGGGTAGCTCCAGGGCCTTTGCTTTTTTTCCCCCTGAACACTTTGGACAGGCCGAGAAATCTGCCCGCCATGCCACAGCACCTTTCAAGAGAGATGCCTCAGGAAAGCACTGAGGCAACAAGTTGTGCACTTGCGCCTTGAAAGCACCTGTGGCAGAAGAAGCCTCAGGAAGGCTGCAGGACAGCAAGTCCTGCACTCTGGTCTCAAGGGCTCCTGCCACAATGACAGGAGGTTCCTCGTAGACGATTCAAGCCACCAAATCCCACAGTCCGGCCTGGAGGCCACAGGCCACGGGGATAAGAGATGACTTGGAAAACCTCCGAGTCACCAAGTCGTGCAGTCTGGCCGTGAGGTCAGCTGCACGAGTCACTCCTCGTAGAAGCTCTGGGTCAGGCACAAACGAGTGCGCTGTGCGGGGGCTCCTCACAGCACCGCTCTGGCGCGTCCTGTCCCGTCGCCTGCTCCAAGGAATGTGGCCTGGCTGCGTCACCGCCAGCACCTATGTCCCCACGTGTCACAAAGGGTCCTTGGACACCCTGTGCCATTCCAAGCCACGGTGACCGCGCTGCTGCACCGCGTCACAAAGGGCCAATGCACACACTGTCACCTGCCCTGGGGCCGCTCCCAGCCCAGCCAAAGTGGCCCAGGTTGGAAGGAACACCTCACCCCAAATGTCTAAGACAGCCCTGAGACAGCATTTTTCGCAGCGGCTCAAACCGTGGGCAAACGCTGCCCTGCTCTGCGGGTTCAGGGCAGCAGAAGGAGCCCCCAGGGCCGCCGATGCAGCCGCAGCGGGAAGGGCACGGGGCCTCGCACAGAAGCTGGCACGGCCTCCCTGGGACACGTCCCAGCCGGTGGCCGTCCTAAACCCGCGGGTGTGACACAGACGAGGAACCTGTGGGCCGGGGCACGGACGCTGCTCTGACCCCTGGGGCCAGGGCAGCGCTGAAATCGGCAGGCGTGACGGAGCCCCCGCCCAAGCAGAGCTGCCGCCCCCCGAGCCCTGGCAACGCTGGTGCCATCTCCTGCCCCAGAGACCTGTGCCCCGGGGCGCTTCTCTGCCACAGGGCAGCCAAAGCCAACGGGCCCTGGCGGCTGGGCTCCTTCCTACAGGGGATGTTGGCAGGAGCACCTGGAGCAAGTGCTGGCAACACTTGGTCTCTGTCAGAAGCTCTTACTCCATGCTGAAATTGTTTTCTACTTGGAGTGATTTCCTGAAGCACAAAATCACCCTGGCAGCAGAGGCATAGAAGGAGTTGGCATTTAAGAATCCTCAATTCAGGAAAGCTTTTCTTCCCGTTACTCAACTCAAGTAGTTGCAAAAAGTTGCCAACTTCCTAAATTTATAGCAATGGCCTGAGAACCTGATAGATTTGCAAGCTTCCTTCCCATCTCAAAGCAGTGTTAGAAATGATCAGAGCCAATTTCCAAACTCAAAGATTTAGTTAACAAATTTGAAAAGCAATTTCGGGAAATGCTACGATAAATCAGGACAACATGGATCGAATGTTGGGTGGTCAATCCGGGAGCAGCAAAGGGTGCTTCTCCAGAGTACTGCCCACAACTTCGGGGTCTCGGGGGAGGTGTTTTAGACCATTGTTCTACCCTGAGGCAAAAACAAGACGGTAACAAAGAACCCGAAGAACATGACATCGTGTACATAAGAGAATCATTGAAATGTCTGGTGTCCGCAAGGGGTATCTGAAAGAGTTTCCTGAGAAATTGAAAAGACGTCTGCATGAAAAGTCTCCGAATCTTCTGTCAGATGGTTTCTGCCGCCCTCCGCCCAGATTGGTATGGGATCTCCTGATGAGCTGTGAAGATGTGGTCAGCCCATGCTTCATGGGCCCTTTCCCGCTTATCTCTCTGGCAGATGTCCAGGTAACACCTTAGGACTGTGAAAAGACTGTGGTATGCAAAGACAGGCCCTGGAAGTGTTTCCAGCAATTCTGGGGATTTTACCTTCCACTGCAAAGTTTTAAGACACACGATTAAAATCCAGGAATTTAATACTTTGTATCTATTACAGCAGCGACACATTTGCCTTAAGGTCATCCACTGCATGTCGCTTTGCAAAGCAGAAGACCACACAGAGGCAAAACAAAGGCCTTACTTTGGTTTCAAACATTTTTCTAGGAAGGCATGGGAAGAGCCTAATTCTCTTAAGGAATCAAAGCTCTCCAGGAATGAAAGCCCACTCAGTGTTACAAAAGAAGCCCAAACAAATGAGTAGATTGCAAAAGGGCTAATCCTCCCCCTGCTCCAGATATGGAAGTGGCCAAAAAAGTAGAGCTCTCCCCTCTTCTTCTCTGCAGGAGAAGCAGGATGACTAAGAGAAAAAGTCCCAGCTATTCCTTCAGTCCTCCATCACCAAAGCTGTGCCATAGCACAGGTGCTGCCTTCAAAGTGACCCCAGTTCCAGCCTAGACCTCTCACCTTCCAGACAACTCCTTCCCCAACACGCCCAGCAACAGCAACCCCAGCTCAACACCCTGCCAAGACCCGCAGCTGTCCCCATGCCTGCGCAGAGCTTTCCCAACCCCTGGTTCCCTGCACGTGCCGTGGCATGGCACTCAGGAGGATGTGCTCCAAGGCCTTCCCCGCTAGCAAGCTCAGGCTGCCAGGCCTACGGTTCCTGGATCATCCTTCCCACCCACCCTTCCCGTGCACGGCTGGTCCATTTGCGCTCAGCTCCGACTTGGCCGCTTCACCAGGACTGCTGCTAAAGGATGGAGAGCAGCCCGGCAAGCTCCTTCTCCAGCTCCCTCTTTACTCTCGGGGCAGGTAGAACATGCCACAGGAAAGCAAGCAGTGCCAAAAGACTTGGGCCAGCATCAGGCACATTGAGGAATGAAACAAGGCCTTTGTTCGATGGAAGGAAGCACAAGCAATTGACAGAAGTGAAGAGGACTTAGCACAGATATCCAGAAGTCCTTAGCACCAGTTAACATCAGCAAAACCTGGAAGCCTAACTTGACATGAGAGTGACTTGACAAAAAGCTTGAGACATAGCCTTTGGGAAGACCTAAGGGCGGCTACAGAATCAGCCCTGTGCAGGGAAGGCATGAGGAAGATGAGCTGCTTTGGTGAGCTGAGACTCCTCCTGGCCAGCAGGTGGACATTAACTTCAGGCCTAGGATTCTGACGCAATGTGTTTCCTTCTAAGCCCCTGCCTATGGAATCACCTCAGCAGTCTAAAGACGGAAGGGATTTTTGATAGAATTCCTACAGAAACCCACTGAAATTTGGACGTGGCGAAGAAGCCTTGTGCTGGGGTGCAGAGCCCTAACCTCCTGCCAATAAAAGAGCTCTTGGTGGACAATGCATTTGTCTGCTGATTTCATTGAATTCTAGAGACCTCTCAGGACTGCTCTATCCTGAGGGAAGGCCCTTGGCCTTGAGCTGTAGGCACCCGCGCAAGCTTCAGATCAGCTCCCTCAGCTTCCAGGACCTCTCTTGGCCGGCATCCTGACGGGGCGGTAGGACCGCTGCCAGGCACTGCTGGGACCCAGCAGGACAGGACCGGCTGTCTCGTGTCCACGTAGCACCCCCTGACACAGCCAGGGTCATCCCGAAAGCAGACAAGGCTCACGTGTCAGCGCAGAGGGGCAAGGAGCGCTGGGCTCCTCTCAGGGTGTCTCAGCTGGGCCTGCTCCACAAGACGCCCCCATTTGAAGGCCTGCTAATGCCCAGCTGCTAGAAATGCCTGCCTTGTTCTCTCCAAGATGCAGAGGAAGAGGCAGGGAGCAGGGCGCCTTGGGAGGCAAAGCTTCCAAGCCTTTTCTGAGGCCGCTCACACAGCAAGAGCAGCCAAGACTCTCCCTGCTGCCTGGCCCACACAGCCCAGCTCGGTGCTGGCCCTCTGGGCCGCAGCAGCCTCCAGCAAGCAAGAGGCAAATGCATATTGCCAAGAGTTGAAGCACAGCAGACAGGTAAGATGTGAGACGTGTGTGCGGGAAGGCCTTTGAATTCAGAGCTCTCCAAGACAGCTTTGGGGCTGGCAGCTGGACAGAGATGCTCCTGCTCACACCTGTGTCCAAAGGGGGGGAACACACCCTGCTGCAGGTGCTTGCCTTGGTCTCTGCAGGTCCAGCTGGATTCCAAACCTGCTCTTCACAGCCTTCTCCCTTCCCTTGTCCGCCTGCCAAGGGCAACGGACCTCAAGGACTGAAAGGACCACAGAGAGCCAAAGGGGGACAGTTGTTCCTACATCACTGGGAGCTCCTAGGAAAGCGCTTTCCTTCAGCAGCAAGCCCCTTTCCCCCAGAGGCCTTTCCCCAGATTGGAAGCTTTCCTGGGGAATGCCAAGACACTCTTAAGAAACCCTGGCAAGGCTGAATTTCTTTCTGGTCCTTTCTGGACAGGCGCTCCAGCTCTAGCTGGCATTTCCCCCAGTGTGATTCCAGCTGGAGGTTGACACATGCAGCCCCAGGCCCTCTACAAACACAAGCTGCCCGCTGCCTCCACTCCTGCCTGCGCTCACAGCAGCAAAAGCAGGCTCTTCCCGGCCAGAGACCAGAGCCCTGACCCCGCAGGACGCTCTCGCCAGCACCTTCCAGGACTCTCCGCTGTGCACGCAGCACTTTTCCTGCCCGCTCTCCACAGCCTTTGGAAGACAGAGCACAACCTGGCTGGCGCTGCCATCAGCACACTGCAAACACGGGCAGAGGAAGGAGAAGCAGGGGCTGCTTTGCGGCCATGCCCAGGAGAGACTGGAAGGCTGCCCTCCCTCTGCTCTCACTCGCTTGGCTTTCTGGCAGCCTCTGAGGCAGGGGCTGCGATTCCTCAGCTCTGGGCACCAGAACCGCAGCCGGGATCCCGGAACTGCCTGACGGCGCTGGGGCCATTGGCTGGGTCACGCGTCCGAGTCTCGGCCACCGTGCTGCTGCTGCTGCTGCTTCACTTGCCCTTAGGCACACCCCAAGCTCCCTGTTAAGGCCTGATGGTCTCTGCTTCTGCCATCTCCCCGACCCTGTGCAGGGATGGAGCACTGCTGTGCTTTCAGCAAGCTATTCTTGAAAGCTTCCAGCATTCCAAGCTCCTTTGCCCTCTGTAGATGCTTGCCATGGAATCCCTCACAGCTGGCTTCAGAGCGTCCTCAGGTTGGCTCTCTCAAAATCCGGGAGCTTCAGGCTGCTCAGTAGGACCTTAAACTGCACAGTGTTGTGGAACTGGACCTTCAGCACAGGCACCTTTCCAACCTGACGCGGCCTCGCTCCTCTGTGTCTCTGCACAAAAGACGGCGCGCAAGAGGACGGCAGCAGGGGCCTGTGTGTGCTAGGGCTCAGATTTTACACCGTTTCAGCTCCACAGAGACGCAGGTGAAGTGAAGAAGCCAAAGTGTTTATTAATTCAAGGCCAAGCAAAGGGATGAGCTGGGAAGGAATAAGGGGGGATGGGCAGGGTCTGAGGGCTGGGGGGAGGGAGCTAAGTACAAAGAGCGAGAGGTGTGAAGCCAGGAGAATTGTGCTCAGCCTCAGCTGTGCGTGGAGCTCCAGCAGCACTGAGAGATGGTGTCCTCTTCAGTGTCTCCTGGTGTGTTCTTGGGACACCGGTTTGCTGGATTCAGAAGACGTCCCCAGTTGTTTAGCTTTCTGGGGAAAGCAGGCTTCATTTTGCAGGTTCAGAGCATGACGGCCTGTTGTCTTGCCTCTGGGTTTGAAGGGCTGCAAGAGAGAAGAATAGAGACATGGTCAGAGGCTGGATCTGTGGGAATCCTAGGAGATCTTCCTGCCAGGGCCATCCCATCCAGCCCTCGTCCACACAGGGAGCAAAGGCCTCCAGAGCCGAGGATTGCAGCTGTCTGCCCGGGCAGTGCAGCTTCCCCCGCCAGAGCCGCTGACGGCCCGCTGCCCTCACTCACCCTGACTGAGAAGGTGAAGCTGTCCTGGCTGCCCCCTCAGAGAGCGTGTCACGGCCCCAGCGGCACGGCTCCCTGCCAGCGCCGCTGCCAGCCCTGTGGCCACACGGCCTCCTGCCCCGGCAGGGCTCAGCCCGGGCCCTTGCCGCCAGCTGCCGCCCCAGGGCACGGCTGCCAGAGGGCGGCAGCAGCCCCGAGGGCAGGCGGGGCTCCACGGCGCCGGGCCCGGATGCCGCTGCTGCAGCCGGGGCAGCAGCAGCCAGGGCCGGGGCCGAGCTGCGGCGGGCCAGGGAGGGAGCCCGGGCTCGTGGCTCACCCAAGAACCACATGGCTGCCTCTGGCAGGGACTCCTGTGGGTTCTCCAGGTAGGGCAGGGCCCGGCGCAGGTGCTCGGCCGCTAGGATCCTGTCATCTGCCAGCTGGAGAGAGCGGCAGGAGGGAAGGGTTGGCGCGGGCTCAGCCCCTGGGCCGGGCTCTGGCCGCGCCCAGCCCCGGCCTCCCCTGCCCGCACGGCCCTGAGGCCCGGCCAGCAGCCGCTGGCGCCGGGCTCTGGAGGGGGCAGAGGGCCGGCTGCTGCCCGGGGAGCCGCGGTGCCGCCCCGTGCCCGCAGCCCCGCTGGGCCGGGACTCCACGGGCACCCGGCTCGGGGCCGCAGGAGCCTGGAGAAGAGCCCGCGGGGCCCAGGGAAGGCAGCGGCGTGTGGGGCGCAGGCTGGAGCCCCCGGGTGCAGCACTGGGCAGGGGCCACGGCTGCCAGCCCCGCGGCCACGGATCTTCTCCAGGCTGAGGCTGCCACTTCTCCAAGCCATCCTTACCTTGCAGTCATCGATAGTCAAGGGATGTTCCTTTGTCAGGAGCTTCTCGAGATCCCTCCTCTTCAGGAACTTGGCCGCACAATACAGGGTTTCCCGAGAGGCCTGAAGAGCAGCAGAGATGCAGAGATGGCACCACAGCCCAGGGCACAAGGACCCGCATCCCTGTGCCAAGGCCTGGAGAAGGACGCAGCCTCCTCCTCCTCCTGCAGCAGGGCAGGAGGCAGCTGAGCCCCCGTCCCAGGGATGCACAAAACCTCACATTTGCCACACGCCGGTTCTCATCATGGCAGTAGAATAAAAGTAGGTACAGGCTCTTGTTTACAGTTGCCTTCAGGCGCTTTTTTCCCTCCTTCACTACCAACTCCATCACCTTACAGAAGAGGTCAATGGAGAGCAGTTGCATGTAGCTATTTTCCTAGAGGAAAGGAAAAAACCTAAGCATCAATTACTCCAGGCCCACCTAGGCAAAGGCCTGAAAATGCAGACAGCACAAGGTTTCTGGGCAGCACCCAATTCCTGTGGCTCGGGTTGCAGAACCTTACATTGTTAAAGAGCGCCAGGAGTGCCTCAGCCAGCTTTGGGGCGGTGGTGCTGGATACCAGGATGTCTTCGCTCTCCAGCATATTAGTAAGCACACGGAGGGTCAGGGCAACCACCACTCCATCTTCATCAGCCAGCAGATCCACAAAGCTTTCAGACAGGCAGCACATTCTTCTGGCCTGTGTGGAACACAAGGCTGCGCTGTGAAGCCGTGAACAGCTGCACCAGCGACAGCGCCCAGGCACTGCAAGCCCAGCCTGCTGCCGCAGGGCCCAGACACCAAAGGCCTGTCCCAAAGCACTCGGGCAGCTGAGGCAGGAGAGCTGGGAGCAGCTGCCTCAGCTCCTGAAGGCCAGCCAGCCCATGGGGCTGCTCTCCCCAGTGCAGCTTCAGCTGCTGCCCCCTTCTCACCATCAGGGGATCCTTGCTGAGCACCAGCAGGCCTTTGAGCGCCAGGCGACACCTCTTCCTGCACTCGGTCCGCAGGTACCTCGACACGACCCTCAGGACCCAGCCACCACATTTAGTCCAGTCCAGGCATTCCAGAACCTGAAAGGCACAGGGCAGTGGTACAGGGCCCAGCTGGCAGGAGCCCAGAACTGCCCAGGGCCAGCCCCAGGCAGCAGCAGCACAGGGCGCTGGTGCCATCCCAGGAGGCTAGGGATGCGGCTGCGAGAGGGCAGAGAGCTGGGAGGCAGCTCAGCCAGGCAGCGCTGCTCTTCAGGCTCACCTCCACAAGGAATGCCAGGAAAGGCAGATCGCAGCCTGGCTTCTCAATGCTGAGCAGCCGGAGCATGCGGGTTGCGATGCAGGAAGAGAAAGGGATCAAGACATGGCGCATCTCCCTGTCAGGGGCAAAAAGGAAGAAAGAGCCTGAGTAGGGGGGGGCACACTTTTCTCAGGACTGACTCCCAGAGGTGCAGTCTTTCCCCAGTATCCCTGGAGGGGACGTGGGTGCTTTGGGAGGTGGCCACTCCTGTGCACCCTCCTCTCCCAGCCTTTTCCAGTCTGCTCGGCCGTCCCTAAAGAGACGAGGCCCTCTGGCCCATGACCAGAGGGACTGTGTGGGGCAGCCCGGGCACAGGGCACCAACTCCAGGGACAGCAGGGAGCAGGGGGTCTCACCTGGCCAGCAGAGCCACAGCATAGTACTGGGTATGAGCACAGAGCATGGTGTCCCAGCCATGCTTGGACTCCACAGCCATCACCTCATTCTCACACTGCAGCCGGCAGAGCAGGGTCTTCATGACCTGCACTGCAAACCTGTGTGCAGAGCAAAGCCCGGGTCACATTGGGAGCACTGGCACTGGCCACAAGGACATGGAAAGGACGGGAGGACGGAGACCTGTTGGGGTCGCTGGGAAGGTGGTGTTCCTCTCGGCACGCTCTCCAGAAGTGATCGACTTCCTGTGGTGGCATCTGCTGTGTGGTGACGACAACATGGAAAAGCAGAGCCACAAAGAGGCGGGAGGAAAAAAGGATCATTGCCTCGTGGCACTCAGGCACCTGGACAATCACCCACACCACCAGAGTTGCCTGCAAAAGAAGTTGCCATGGAGAGCGCTCAGTGCGAGGTGTCCATGTGGCAGGGCCCCAGGGGAGACGCAGGGGGAGCAGCGGGCCTGGTGGCCCCTGAGCCTGCCCTTAGGCCAGGTTTCAGCCCAGGGCCTGAGGCAGGGAGAGGATGGAGAGCTGCTGGAGAGGTGACCTGGGGGTGAGCAAATGCCCAGAAACTCACAGCCAGGGCAAAGACGTCCTCCTTGTCCCCATCCGAGGTGAACGTGCTGTGCAGAGGCCAATCCTCCATCACACAGAGCAGTGTTGGCAGAACCTTCTCCACTGTGGGACTCGATGAGCCTATGCTTCTCCAGATCATTGCAGCAGCTCTGTGGGATCAGAGCTCTGTGTCAGGGGCATCTCAGCCACACTACCATGCCCTGTGCGGCTCTGGGGGCCGGGTGACAGAGCCCCGGTGCCCTGAAGGGCAGGGAGGGAGCACGGCAGCAGGCTCGGGAAACAGAGGGGCCCGAGGGTCCCGGACCTGTCTGCCGCTCTGGCAGAGCCCATTGCACAGGCCGTGCAGGGCCATGGTCCTAAAGGCCGAGGAGGCCTGAGCTCTCCAGGCAGGTGGGCCCATACCTGTCACATGTTGGGGCACAGCGCAGGAGGGTCAGCACCACATCAGCTGGGTGTTCTTCGGCCAGCCTCACGATGTTCATGGGCAGCCTGGTATCCACATTTCCATGCGATGCAAAATTCTGGTGCATCTTCTTTACAATGGCTGGCACCTGGAAAAGGCATGGGGAAGACTTGGGCCGCTGTCTAGGGGAGCAACTTCACCAGCTTCCCCCAAGAATCGCTTCCCTTCCTGCCACGCTGTGCCGGCCTCAAAGGCTGAGGGGGCCCAGTGGCCGTGGCTGGAGATGACACACAATCCTGGGAGGCCTCTAGCCCCAGCCCCAGGCTGTTTACCTGCTGCTCAGAAGGAATACCACTCTTCTGGATAAAATCCATGGCGGGAGCAGGAATGGCAGTGGGAGTGGGCGTGGCGCCAGTATCTCTGATGCCCTGAGTCTCTCCAGTGTCAGCCGTTTGGAGGGCCACAGCCTCAGCCACTGCCTTGTCAGCCCTTGCCCTTTGATCATTCAATGCAGCATCAAAATTTTCTAATGGCTCAGCCAAATCCGTGTTGACATCAGGCTCTGCCTGGGGCTCGGTCAGCCCACAGTCAGGCTCAGCTGAGCCCTCAGCTGCCGTGCTGCTGGTGTTTCTACGCCGTATGCGCAGGAATTTTCGGATCATCTGCAGGAGAACAAAGGACAGGGAAGAGAGACGTGTTCCATGGAGTGCTCCAAGCGCGGTGCTCGGCTGAGCAGTGACAGCAGGCCCAGCCCAGGCGGGGATGGCTGCAGGTACCTTCAGTGTCCTGCGGAAGCTTCCACCGGCAGGCCTCTGCTCTTGTGTGCCATCCATGGCTGCATCTGGCAAAGAGCGAGAGCAGCCAGAGCTGAGGGGCTGCGGGAGAGGCCGGAGAACACAGCCCAGCCCTGCCCTCCCCAGGCTGCGATAGGGATGGGATGGGATGGGGCCACATTGGCTGCAGCCATCAGCCCTGTGGCCCAGCTCTGCCACTCACCATCCTGTAGTGTCTGGATCCGCTCGGGCTCTTCAGGCTCTTGTGCTGGGGTAGCTCCAGGGCCTTTGCTTTTTTTCCCCCTGAACACTTTGGACAGGCCGAGAATTCTGCCCGCCATGCCACAGCACCTTTCAAGAGAGATGCCTCAGGAAAGCACTGAGGCAACAAGTTGTGCACTTGCGCCTTGAAAGCACCTGTGGCAGAAGAAGCCTCAGGAAGGCTGCAGGACAGCAAGTCCTGCACTCTGGTCTCAAGGGCTCCTGCCACAATGACAGGAGGTTCCTCGTAGACGATTCAAGCCACCAAATCCCACAGTCCGGCCTGGAGGCCACAGGCCACGGGGATAAGAGATGACTTGGAAAACCTCCGAGTCACCAAGTCGTGCAGTCTGGCCGTGAGGTCAGCTGCACGAGTCACTCCTCGTAGAAGCTCTGGGTCAGGCACAAACGAGTGCGCTGTGTGGGGGCTCCTCACAGCACCGCTCTGGCGCGTCCTGTCCCGTCGCCTGCTCCAAGGAATGTGGCCTGGCTGCGTCACCGCCAGCACCTATGTCCCCACGTGTCACAAAGGGTCCTTGGACACCCTGTGCCATTCCAAGCCACGGTGACCGCGCTGCTGCACCGCGTCACAAAGGGCCAATGCACACACTGTCACCTGCCCTGGGGCCGCTCCCAGCCCAGCCAAAGTGGCCCAGGTTGGAAGGAACCCCTCACCCCAAGTGTCTAAGACAGCCCTGAGACAGCATTTTTCGCAGCGGCTCAAACCGTGGGCAAACGCTGCCCTGCTCTGCGGGTTCAGGGCAGCAGAAGGAGCCCCCAGGGCCGCCGATGCAGCCGCAGCGGGAAGGGCACGGGGCCTCGCACAGAAGCTGGCGCGGCCTCCCTGGGACACGTCCCAGCCGGTGGCCGTCCTAAACCCGCGGGTGTGACACAGACGAGGAACCTGTGGGCCGGGGCACGGACGCTGCTCTGACCCCTGGGGCCAGGGCAGCGCTGAAATCGGCAGGCGTGACGGAGCCCCCGCCCAAGCAGAGCTGCCGCCCCCCGAGCCCTGGCAACGCTGGTGCCATCTCCTGCCCCAGAGACCTGTGCCCCGGGGCGCTTCTCTGCCACAGGGCAGCCAAAGCCAACGGGCCCTGGCGGCTGGGCTCCTTCCTACAGGGGATGTTGGCAGGAGCACCTGGAGCAAGTGCTGGCAACACTTGGTCTCTGTCAGAAGCTCTTACTCCATGCTGAAATTGTTTTCTACTTGGAGTGATTTCCTGAAGCACAAAATCACCCTGGCAGCAGAGGCATAGAAGGAGTTGGCATTTAAGAATCCTCAATTCAGGAAAGCTTTTCTTCCCGTTACTCAACTCAAGTAGTTGCAAAAAGTTGCCAACTTCCTAAATTTATAGCAATGGCCTGAGAACCTGATAGATTTGCAAGCTTCCTTCCCATCTCAAAGCAGTGTTAGAAATGATCAGAGCCAATTTCCAAACTCAAAGATTTAGTTAACAAATTTGAAAAGCAATTTCGGGAAATGCTACGATAAATCAGGACAACATGGATCCAATGTTGGGTGGTCAATCCGGGAGCAGCAAAGGGTGCTTCTCCAGAGTACTGCCCACAACTTCGGGGTCTCGGGGGAGGTGTTTTAGACCATTGTTCTACCCTGAGGCAAAAACAAGACGGTAACAAAGAACCCGAAGAACATGACATCGTGTACATAAGAGAATCATTGAAATGTCTGGTGTCCGCAAGGGGTATCTGAAAGAGTTTCCTGAGAAATTGAAAAGACGTCTGCATGAAAAGTCTCCGAATCTTCTGTCAGATGGTTTCTGCCGCCCTCCGCCCAGATTGGTATGGGATCTCCTGATGAGCTGTGAAGATGTGGTCAGCCCATGCTTCATGGGCCCTTTCCCGCTTATCTCTCTGGCAGATGTCCAGGTAACACCTTAGGACAGTGAAAAGACTGTGGTATGCAAAGAGAGGCCCTGGAAGTGTTTCCAGCAATTCAGGGGATTTTACCTTCCACTGCAAAGTTTTAAGACACACGATTAAAATCCAGGAATTTAATACTTTGTATCTATTACAGCAGCAACACATTTGCCTTAAGGTCATCCACTGCATGTCGCTTTGCAAAGCAGAAGACCACACAGAGGCAAAACAAAGGCCTTACTTTGGTTTCAAACATTTTTCTAGGAAGGCATGGGAAGAGCCTAATTCTCTTAAGGAATCAAAGCTCTCCAGGAATGAAAGCCCACTCAGTGTTACAAAAGAAGCCCAAACAAATGAGTAGATTGCAAAAGGGCTAATCCTCCCCCTGCTCCAGATATGGAAGTGGCCAAAAAAGTAGAGCTCTCCCCTCTTCTTCTCTGCAGGAGAAGCAGGATGACTAAGAGAAAAAGTCCCAGCTATTCCTTCAGTCCTCCATCACCAAAGCTGTGCCATAGCACAGGTGCTGCCTTCAAAGTGACCCCAGTTCCAGCCTAGACCTCTCACCTTCCAGACAACTCCTTCCCCAACACGCCCAGCAACAGCAACCCCAGCTCAACACCCTGCCAAGACCCGCAGCCGTCCCCATGCCTGCGCAGAGCTTTCCCAACCCCTGGTTCCCTGCACGTGCCGTGGCATGGCACTCAGGAGGATGTGCTCCAAGGCCTTCCCCGCTAGCAAGCTCAGGCTGCCAGGCCTACGGTTCCTGGATCATCCTTCCCACCCACCCTTCCCGTGCACGGCTGGTCCATTTGCGCTCAGCTCCGACTTGGCCGCTTCACCAGGACTGCTGCTAAAGGATGGAGAGCAGCCCGGCAAGCTCCTTCTCCAGCTCCCTCTTTACTCTTGGGGCAGGTAGAACATGCCACAGGAAAGCAAGCAGTGCCAAAAGACTTGGGCCAGCATCAGGCACATTGAGGAATGAAACAAGGCCTTTGTTCGATGGAAGGAAGCACAAGCAATTGACAGAAGTGAAGAGGACTTAGCACAGATATCCAGAAGTCCTTAGCACCAGTTAACATCAGCAAAACCTGGAAGCCTAACTTGACATGAGAGTGACTTGACAAAAAGCTTGAGACATAGCCTTTGGGAAGACCTAAGGGCGGCTACAGAATCAGCCCTGTGTAGGGAAGGCATGAGGAAGATGAGCTGCTTTGGTGAGCTGAGACTCCTCCTGGCCAGCAGGTGGACATTAACTTCAGGCCTAGGATTCTGACGCAATGTGTTTCCTTCTAAGCCCCTGCCTATGGAATCACCTCAGCAGTCTAAAGACGGAAGGGATTTTTGATAGAATTCCTACAGAAACCCACTGAAATTTGGACGTGGCGAAGAAGCCTTGTGCTGGGGTGCAGAGCCCTAACCTCCTGCCAATAAAAGAGCTCTTGGTGGACAATGCATTTGTCTGCTGATTTCATTGAATTCTAGAGACCTCTCAGGACTGCTCTATCCTGAGGGAAGGCCCTTGGCCTTGAGCTGTAGGCACCCGCGCAAGCTTCAGATCAGCTCCCTCAGCTTCCAGGACCTCTCTTGGCCGGCATCCTGACGGGGAGGCAGGACCGCTGCCAGGCACTGCTGGGACCCAGCAGGACAGGACCGGCTGTCTCGTGTCCACGTAGCACCCCCTGACACAGCCAGGGTCATCCCGAAAGCAGACAAGGCTCACGTGTCAGCGCAGAGGGGCAAGGAGCGCTGGGCTCCTCTCAGGGTGTCTCAGCTGGGCCTGCTCCACAAGACGCCCCCATTTGAAGGCCTGCTAATGCCCAGCTGCCAGAAATGCCTGCCTTGTTCTCTCCAAGATGCAGAGGAAGAGGCAGGGAGCAGGGCGCCTTGGGAGGCAAAGCTTCCAAGCCTTTTCTGAGGCCGCTCACACACCAAGAGCAGCCAAGACTCTCCCTGCTGCCTGGCCCACACAGCCCAGCTCGGTGCTGGCCCTCTGGGCCGCAGCAGCCTCCAGCAAGCAAGAGGCAAATGCATATTGCCAAGAGTTGAAGCACAGCAGACAGGTAAGATGTGAGACGTGTGTGCGGGAAGGCCTTTGAATTCACAGCTCTCCAAGACAGCTTTGGGGCTGGCAGCTGGACAGAGATGCTCCTGCTCACACCTGTGTCCAAAGGGGGGAAACACACCCTGCTGCAGGTGCTTGCCTTGGTCTCTGCAGGTCCAGCTGGATTCCAAACCTGCTCTTCACAGCCTTCTCCCTTCCCTTGTCCGCCTGCCAAGGGCAACGGGCCTCAAGGACTGAAAGGACCACAGAGAGCCAAAGGGGGACAGTTGTTCCTACATCACTGGGAGCTCCTAGGAAAGCGCATTCCTTCAGCAGCAAGCCCCTTTCCCCCAGAGGCCTTTCCCCAGATTGGAAGCTTTCCTGGGGAATGCCAAGACACTCTTAAGAAACCCTGGCAAGGCTGAATTTCTTTCTGGTCCTTTCTGGACAGGCGCTCCAGCTCTAGCTGGCATTTCCCCCAGTGTGATTCCAGCTGGAGGTTGACACATGCAGCCCCAGGCCCTCTACAAACACAAGCTGCCCGCTGCCTCCACTCCTGCCTGCGCTCACAGCAGCAAAAGCAGGCTCTTCCCGGCCAGAGACCAGAGCCCTGACCCCGCAGGACGCTCTCGCCAGCACCTTCCAGGACTCTCCGCTGTGCACGCAGCACTTTTCCTGCCCGCTCTCCACAGCCTTTGGAAGACAGAGCACAACCTGGCTGGCGCTGCCATCAGCACACTGCAAACACGGGCAGAGGAAGGAGAAGCAGGGGCTGCTTTGCGGCCATGCCCAGGAGAGACTGGAAGGCTGCCCTCCCTCTGCTCTCACTCGCTTGGCTTTCTGGCAGCCTCTGAGGCAGGGGCTGCGATTCCTCAGCTCTGGGCACCAGAACCGCAGCCGGGATCCCGGAACTGCCTGACGGTGCTGGGGCCATTGGCCGGGTCACGCGTCCGAGTCTCGGCCACCGTGCTGCTGCTGCTGCTGCTTCACTTGCCCTTAGGCACACCCCAAGCTCCCTGTTAAGGCCTGATGGTCTCTGCTTCTGCCATCTCCCCGACCCTGTGCAGGGATGGAGCACTGCTGTGCTTTCAGCAAGCTATTCTTGAAAGCTTCCAGCATTCCAAGCTCCTTTGCCCTCTGTAGATGCTTGCCATGGAATCCCTCACAGCTGGCTTCAGAGCGTCCTCAGGTTGGCTCTCTCAAAATCCGGGAGCTTCAGGCTGCTCAGTAGGACCTTAAACTGCACAGTGTTGTGGAACTGGACCTTCAGCACAGGCACCTTTCCAACCTGACGCGGCCTCGCTCCTCTGTGTCTCTGCACAAAAGACGGCGCGCAAGAGGACGGCAGCAGGGGCCTGTGTGTGCTAGGGCTCAGATTTTACACCGTTTCAGCTCCACAGAGACGCAGGTGAAGTGAAGAAGCCAAAGTGTTTATTAATTCAAGGCCAAGCAAAGGGATGAGCTGGGAAGGAATAAGGGGGGATGGGCAGGGTCTGAGGGCTGGGGGGAGGGAGCTAAGTACAAAGAGCGAGAGGTGTGAAGCCAGGAGAATTGTGCTCAGCCTCAGCTGTGCGTGGAGCTCCAGCAGCACTGAGAGATGGTGTCCTCTTCAGTGTCTCCTGGTGTGTTCTTGGGACACCGGTTTGCTGGATTCAGAAGACGTCCCCAGTTGTTTAGCTTTCTGGGGAAAGCAGGCTTCATTTTGCAGGTTCAGAGCATGACGGCCTGTTGTCTTGCCTCTGGGTTTGAAGGGCTGCAAGAGAGAAGAATAGAGACATGGTCAGAGGCTGGATCTGTGGGAATCCTAGGAGATCTTCCTGCCAGGGCCATCCCATCCAGCCCTCGTCCACACAGGGAGCAAAGGCCTCCAGAGCTGAGGATTGCAGCTGTCTGCCCGGGCAGTGCAGCTTCCCCCGCCAGAGCCGCTGACGGCCCGCTGCCCTCACTCACCCTGACTGAGAAGGTGAAGCTGTCCTGGCTGCCCCCTCAGAGAGCGTGTCACGGCCCCAGCGGCACGGCTCCCTGCCAGCGCCGCTGCCAGCCCTGTGGCCACACGGCCTCCTGCCCCGGCAGGGCTCAGCCCGGGCCCTTGCCGCCAGCTGCCGCCCCAGGGCACGGCTGCCAGAGGGCGGCAGCAGCCCCGAGGGCAGGCGGGGCTCCACGGCGCCGGGCCCGGATGCCGCTGCTGCAGCCGGGGCAGCAGCAGCCAGGGCCGGGGCCGAGCTGCGGCGGGCCAGGGAGGGAGCCCGGGCTCGTGGCTCACCCAAGAACCACATGGCTGCCTCTGGCAGGGACTCCTGTGGGTTCTCCAGGTAGGGCAGGGCCCGGCGCAGGTGCTCGGCCGCTAGGATCCTGTCATCTGCCAGCTGGAGAGAGCGGCAGGAGGGAAGGGTTGGCGCGGGCTCAGCCCCTGGGCCGGGCTCTGGCCGCGCCCAGCCCCGGCCTCCCCTGCCCGCACGGCCCTGAGGCCCGGCCAGCAGCCGCTGGCGCCGGGCTCTGGAGGGGGCAGAGGGCCGGCTGCTGCCCGGGGAGCCGCGGTGCCGCCCCGTGCCCGCAGCCCCGCTGGGCCGGGACTCCACGGGCACCCGGCTCGGGGCCGCAGGAGCCTGGAGAAGAGCCCGCGGGGCCCAGGGAAGGCAGCGGCGTGTGGGGCGCAGGCTGGAGCCCCCGGGTGCAGCACTGGGCAGGGGCCACGGCTTCCAGCCCCGCGGCCACGGATCTTCTCCAGGCTGAGGCTGCCACTTCTCCAAGCCATCCTTACCTTGCAGTCATCGATAGTCAAGGGATGTTCCTTTGTCAGGAGCTTCTCGAGATCCCTCCTCTTCAGGAACTTGGCCGCACAATACAGGGTTTCCCGAGAGGCCTGAAGAGCAGCAGAGATGCAGAGATGGCACCACAGCCCAGGGCACAAGGACCCGCATCCCTGTGCCAAGGCCTGGAGAAGGACGCAGCCTCCTCCTCCTCCTGCAGCAGGGCAGGAGGCAGCTGAGCCCCCGTCCCAGGGATGCACAAAACCTCACATTTGCCACACGCCGGTTCTCATCATGGCAGTAGAATAAAAGTAGGTACAGGCTCTTGTTTACAGTTGCCTTCAGGCGCTTTTTTCCCTCCTTCACTACCAACTCCATCACCTTACAGAAGAGGTCAATGGAGAGCAGTTGCATGTAGCTATTTTCCTAGAGGAAAGGAAAAAACCTAAGCATCAATTACTCCAGGCCCACCTAGGCAAAGGCCTGAAAATGCAGACAGCACAAGGTTTCTGGGCAGCACCCAATTCCTGTGGCTCGGGTTGCAGAACCTTACATTGTTAAAGAGCGCCAGGAGTGCCTCAGCCAGCTTTGGGGCGGTGGTGCTGGATACCAGGATGTCTTCGCTCTCCAGCATATTAGTAAGCACACGGAGGGTCAGGGCAACCACCACTCCATCTTCATCAGCCAGCAGATCCACAAAGCTTTCAGACAGGCAGCACATTCTTCTGGCCTGTGTGGAACACAAGGCTGCGCTGTGAAGCCGTGAACAGCTGCACCAGCGACAGCGCCCAGGCACTGCAAGCCCAGCCTGCTGCCGCAGGGCCCAGACACCAAAGGCCTGTCCCAAAGCACTCGGGCAGCTGAGGCAGGAGAGCTGGGAGCAGCTGCCTCAGCTCCTGAAGCCCAGCCAGCCCATGGGGCTGCTCTCCCCAGTGCAGCTTCAGCTGCTGCCCCCTTCTCACCATCAGGGGATCCTTGCTGAGCACCAGCAGGCCTTTGAGCGCCAGGCGACACCTCTTCCTGCACTCGGTCCGCAGGTACCTCGACACGACCCTCAGGACCCAGCCACCACATTTAGTCCAGTCCAGGCACTCCAGAACCTGAAAGGCACAGGGCAGTGGTACAGGGCCCAGCTGGCAGGAGCCCAGAACTGCCCAGGGCCAGCCCCAGGCAGCAGCAGCACAGGGCGCTGGTGCCATCCCAGGAGGCTAGGGATGCGGCTG